>NC_045708.1:15027511-15367154 GCF_009834535.1 Camelus ferus | reverse complement strand
CAGCCCCAGAGCCCCCTTCCCAGCTGGTCTCCTGGTTTCCACTTTTGCCTTCACCAGTCATTCCTCATCTAACTGCCAGAATAATCTTTTAAAAACATAAATCATATTAGGTCACTGTCCTACTTCGAAAACCCTCCAGAAGCTGTCCACTGCACTTGTAATAACACCCCAAACCCCGACAAGGTTCAGAGTGATCTGAACTCTCCCTACCTCATTGACCTAATTTCTTACAATCCTCCTCCTCATTTAGCACAATCCTACCTGCAACCCACCTCAGCTCAGCTAATTCCACATTTATAATACTCCACTTTTGGGTACTAATTTCTGAATACATCAACATTTTCTTAGATATTGCTGATGACTAGAAATTCAACCCCAGTGAGCTTAAGCAATAAAAAGGGACTGCATTGGCTCACATAATTTAGAATACTGGGAGTGGGACAGTGTCAGGTATAGCTCAATCCAGGGACACAAGTCATGTTACCAACACCCTGGCTGGCTTTTTCTATCCCTCTCTCTATAGTTTCAGCTCTGCTTCCATCTGTGTGTTGGCTTAAATCTCAGAGAAGCTTTTCTCCACAGGGTGAGAAAGATGGCTCTGCCAAGCTTATGTCCACAAAGCTTATGATCTAATAGGCTGTTTTCTCCCAGAGTCCACAGATCTGACCTCTTGGTAGGAATCTGATTGGCTATATTTGGATCAACTACCTATCCCCTGGGCCAGTTGCTGTGTACAGGGGAATGGATACCATGATCGGCAAGGTGGTAGGCACAGTAGGAAGTACTGTAATTGATGTTCCTGTAGGAACCACATGGGAAGGAAACCTGGGAAAGAAAATAGAAAGAATTGTCCTTCAGACCTTTCCCCGCCAAAGTTATCCTTGGTTCAAATTGAGAAGGAAACAGCAATTACTATGAAAATCACCATACTTAAGTACTGTCATTGTTTTCACACAGGTCATGATGCTAGTGACATTTCCTTGCTAAGGCACAGAGAGGCCCTGAGTCATGGACAATTTCCAGGGCTAATGTTGTAACTCCACACCTTCCTCTATCACTCAAGAAACTGTCTAAAAGTGTATGAGAACCATGTTATTTTTTTTGTTTTATTTATTTATTTTTTTTAAGTGGAGGTACGGCAGATTGAACCCAGGAGCTTGTGCATGCTAAGTACACACTCTACCACTGAGCTATACCCTCCCCTCCCTGAGAGCCATGATTATTTTGAATCCACTTTGAGTCTCAGTGACTTTGATATTTACACCACTGAAACTATAAATTTAGTTGAGGCACCTCCCACAGATCAGAAAACACCAGTGCAAACACTATAAAGCTGTTGTTACAATGAATAAATACAGTAGTTTGGGGAAGAATACAGTGATTCCCATAGTGTGCCCCACAAAATAGTTATCATGGAAAGGAAAAAAGAGTTACATGGTCAAATAAATTCAGGTAAAAACTGGATTAAACAAAATCAATCCAGGTTCTTTCTTGCAGGACTTCTCAGAGCCTTTAATATGCTAGGGAATATTGTGACTTTCCAACAGGGAGAAATAGTTGGCAACATTTCCCGAAATACTTTGCACCAAAAGTTCTTTTTGGCCTACCATCTGGTATCTCTGAATGTCTCATGGAAAACACTTGAGGCATGGAAATTTTGGGTCAGAACATTCAGGTTTGGAGCCCAGCTCTGCCATTTGGCACCTGTGTGAACTCTATTTTGAGCCTCAGCTTCCTCATCTGTACAATGGGATCATTATAATTACTGCCTTACATACTTTATTTTTACCTTGTTAATGAGTTGTGTATATGAAGTCATCTGACAGAGGGCCTTAAAGAATGAGTTCTTCTCTGACTATTTAGTTTAGTTCGTGCAGCATAATTATTAAAGGATACAAATATTGCCCACACACCGAATTCCCCAGGTACAGAAACCTGATAGCCTAGGGAACTTGATGGCTTACTTACGTCAGATGCATTAAGGCTTTCATCCAGATAGCTGATGCTTCCCGCCTATGTCACTGGGAGCTTCAGGAATGGTAAATGTCAATGTCAAATGGTTCTGGCCAACAGGTTGGGGTGCATGTATTTGGGGAGGGAGAGAGGTCACGTTAGCCAAGAATTGCTTTGTCCAGTCGTCATTGCCGTCTAATTATCCTTGGGACCATCTGACCTTTAACTTTAGAAATCCTTAAGTTACTAAAACTTTAAGTGTCACAACTTTGTAAATCCTGCCTTATGAGTATAGATTGTGCAAAAAAGAAAAAAACTTTTTTAAGGATGCTGTATTTGGCAACACTGAAGTTTTGCATAACACAGGGCTGGCTAAGAGGGTAAGTACTGGGGGCCTACCCAGAAGCTATCCTTAGTGGGTCAAGTGGAGCTGGGAGGAGGTAGTTCAGGAGCAGTCAGTGGTCATCTTCCTGCTGAAACCAGGGGAGCCAAGTAGGGATGAAGACAGATGCAGATGGCCCTGACCCCCAAAACTAGGCCTTCAAAGCCGGGCAGCTTCACCTCTGAGTCAACACATTCCCTTTTCCCCTTAAACTGAGTTATGTTTCTATCTCTTTAAACAAGAGTCTTGATTAACAAAAGGAGTGTTTGAACCACTTATTCATAAGCAGTTATTCAACAAATGGTTACTGAGCACCTCCTATGTTCCAGGCCCTGCTGTGAGTACTAGAGATGTAACATAGAACAAAGCAGGTGTATTCCCTGTTCTTCTAAGCTTGTCTAAAGTCTAGACTTATTGGATGAATTGACTTAAAATATTATTTTTTTTTTATTTTTAAAATTGAACATCAGTTTACAATGTTGTGTTAATTCTGGTGTACAGCATAGTGATTCAGTTATATGTGTATATATACATATATATTCCTTTTCATATTCTTTTTCATTGTAGGGTATTACAAGGTATTGAATTTAGTTCCCTGTGCTATCAGTAGGACCTCAGTGTTTATCTATTATATATATATTAGTTATTATCTGCACGTCCTGAACTCCCAATTTATCCTGCCACCCCGCCCTTTCCCTGCTGGTAACTGTAAGTTTGTTTTCTATGTCTGTGAGTCTGTTTCTGTTTTGCAAATAAGTTCATTTTCCTTTCTTTCTTTCTTTTTTAGATTCCACGTATAAGTGGTATCATATGGTATTTTTCTTTCTTTCTGGCTTACTTTACTTAGAATGACGATCTCTAGGTCCATTCATGTTGCTGCAAATGGCATTATTTTATTCTTTTTATGGCTGAGTAGTATTCCATTAATTAAATATACCAAACTTCTTTATCCAGTCATTTGTCATTGGATATTTAGGTTGCTTCCATGTCTTAGCTATTGTAAATAGTGCTGCTATGAACATTGGGGTGCATGTACCTTTTTGAATTAGAGTTCCCTCCAGATATATGCCCAGGATTGGGATTGCTGGATCACATGGTAAGTCTATTGTTAGTTTTTAAAGGAACTTGCATACTGTTTTCCATAATGGATGCACCAAACTACATTCCCACCAACACTGTAAGAGGGTTCCCTTTTTCCCACACTTTGTCCAGCATTTATCATTTGTTAACTTTTTAATGATGGCCATTCTGATCAGTGTGAGGTGATACTTCATTGTAGTTTTGATTTGTGTTTCTCTGATAATTAGTGATACTGACATTTCTCCATGTGCATATTGGCCATTTGTATGTCTTCATTGGAGAAATGTTTGTTTATGTCTTCTGCCCATTCTTGAATTGAGTTGTTTGTTTTTTTGTTATTAAGTTGTGTGAACTGTTTGTATATTCTGGAAATTAAGCCATTGTCAGTCTCATCGTTTGCAAATATTTTCTCCCATTCCATAGGTTGTCTTTTCGTTTTGTTTATAGTTTCCTTTGCTATGCAAAAGATTAATTAGTTCCCATTTGTTAATTTTTACTTTTATTTCTATTGCCTGGGTGGACTGCCCTAGGAAAACATTGCTAAGATTTATGTCAGAGAATGTTTTGCATATGTTTTCTTCTAGGAGGTTTATAGTGTCTTGTCATGTTTAAGTCTTTAAGCCATTTTGAGTTTCTAAAACATTATTTTTATATGTAAGTTATATTTCAATAAAAAAGAGAAAAATTATTTACAATTCCTGGTTGTATAACTAATATAAAATCATTGGAAATATTTTTTTAAGAAAGAGTAGGAAGAAGACATGCAGAAAAAGTAGAAGGAAGAAAAAAATTCACTCATAATTCCAACATCTAGGGGCAACCACCATTAACATTTTCATGTATTTTGGTTTTTTCAAGACAAATATGTTTTTAAAAAGTGAAATAGCATGGAATACACAGTTCTCATCATGCACTTTCACGAAAGGCATCTTGAATATTTTCCCATGTCATTAAATACTCTTCACAAATATTATTTTGAGAAAACATGATTCAAAACAACTGCGCTATATTTTGTCACATAGATAAACAGAATTTAAAAAACAAATCTCCTCTTGTTGGGCAGTCAAGTTATTTCCTACATTATGCTGTTATAAATAACAAGGAGATGAACATCCTTGCACACACAAAAAGACCACTTTGTGTCTCTTGATTTCTTTAGCTAAATCTCCAGGGGTGGAATTTTGGTAGGCCGAAGGAAAGGAATATTTAAATGTTTTAATCGCAGTTTACCCTGCAGAGATGCTGTATTAGTTTGTATCTCTACCCATAGAGAGAGCCTCTTGCAGGACTGGGTGAGGTGAGGGAGGCACTTGCCTCAGGCACAAATTTAAGGAGGCACCAAAAAACACTCAGTAATCAAGATAAATAGTATTTTAATGCACTGCTTCAAAAATCAAAATTAATGCAAAAAGTGTCCATGATGAGCAAACTATCAACATTCAAAATAAAAACACACCGCCATGAGCCTAAATAAAAACATGTGCTCCATTTACCTAGGTCTATGTATTTTTTTTTGAAGTATCTTTTTCAGAATGTTTAAAGTAGTTGAAAAAAATATGAAAAAAATGGAAAAGTAGATGTCTTAAAACTCACAATATTAAGTTTAAGTATTTGGGAACTATATTCACATATTTTGATAAGGTTTTACATTCATCAAACATACTTTCAAAAGATTTTGTTAGTTGCAGCTTATGGCTCTCAATGGAATACAAAACAAGCGAAGAAGTAGATTTTGAATTTTGTTTTGTATTGATGAGTTTGCTTCCATTCAAACTGGGAAGGCAATATTACAATAAGTTCTGGCTTGGGTATAAATAAAATATCTAAATTTAAAGCATTATGGGTTTTAATAGCCTGCTTTTCATTTTTAATATTCCTCAACTAATAATCTAGAAAAATTAACTAATTAAACCTATATAAAATATATATAGGGTGCACATTTTCTTTCCTTTTGTTTTGAGTTCCACTGTGGCTTGGCACAGCACTGGAATTTAGCCCATTGGTTGTTGAAACCAATGATTTGAAAATCAAATGTCATTTTGTCAACAAAATAACAATGGTTTCAGATTCATTCAATGACATTCAATTTTGTGCACATATTATGCTGGTCCTGAAGGTGAATCCAGAGGTGAGGATAACACAGTGCCTGCCCTGAAAGACTGTCATTTAGAGAAGAGAACTGATGGGGGTGGAATAGATCATCATGTGGACCTGGGTCCTATCGTTTTCCAGCCCTTTGATCTTGCACTAGCCTTCAGCCTTTCCAGACTCAATTCTTTCTCTTATAATCTCGTAGGGTTGTGGTGGGTGAGGCACTCAGCCCCCAGTGAGCATTCAACATTTAGTAACTGTAACTGTGATGATCAAGGTCATTTATACATCAAATTAGTTTGAGCCATTCATTCTGCAAACAATTATGGAATAGCACTTATGTGCCAGCCATGGTGCTTGGCTCTAAGAATTGTGCCAACAAAACTTAACCCTTGCCCTCAAGGAGTTTATAATCCAGTGGGGACAGCAGACACACAAATGGCTAAATCCCAATAGAATGCAATAAGTCCTTGACAAAAGTTGGGTATTGCAGGATGAATAGGAGTTTGCTAGATAGAGAAGAAAGCATTATGGCAAAGGGGATGCTAGGATCAGAGACTTGGGGGCAGGAAGAGCCTGAGAAACAGTGTAAAGTCTGTGTGGCTCCAAATGGTGAGTGGAGGGAATCCAGCAGGCTCTCCTCACCCTTGGAAGGGATTCCTCAGTGATCCCAGCGGCCAGGGCATGAGCTCATCCCTTCCTGTCTGCCTGTGGTCAATGGCGCTTGAGGTGCTGAGTGGCTGAGGGATTTGATCCAGGGCACAGAGCAAAGGACTCTGGGGCAATTAGTTCAATGAAGGCTAAACTTTGTATTTGTTCTTTGGGAAGAGCAAGAGAAACCATGGCATTTATATTTGTTTTTCCTTTTAAAAATTCCATCAATTGATTCACCCTTCCTTCCGTCACCATGCACATGGACAGTCCCTGACATTTGGCAATAGATGTGCTCAGAAACCGTTGCCTGTAAACTGCATCTAGTCAATTTGGAATATGATCAATGTTAATCTTCCCACCCCACCCCAACATGGGGAACTTGGCGAGGGTCCAAAGGGTCCTGTCTGGTTGCCTCCTCAGTGTTGTGACTGTACCTGGTGTTGAGTAGGTGCTGGGCAAACTGTTGAATCAACACAATCCAAATAACTCTGATGCCCCTTCAGGGGTGGTTCCCCCTAGGCTGGTTCAGGAGGGGCGCTCTCCCTTTTTCTCCGCATCCTCCCAGTTTCCCTTGCCCTCTATGGGGCCTCCCAGCCTCTCAGGCTGGATGTTACTGAGCTATAAACAGACACTTAAATGAATGAGTGCAGCCTTTAAAGAATCCTTTGAAGAAAGATTGCAACGTGACTAATCATCCCCTAATTTATTGGTCTGTAAATTTGCATTTTTCTACAATACATTTTTCTTAATGGAGGGCCCTCCCACACCGTGGACAAAGGCAATTTTAGCTGGGGTTGAGAGTCCCATTTAGAAGAGTCATTATTATTTTTGTGTTTATAACAAGATTATATGGCGGGGACCAGAGGAGGGTGGGGTGGATAGGGGCAGGGGAGGGGGCTGGAGCTGGGGCAGGGAGGGTGGGTGAGGGAGGGGAATGACAGGGAACGGAGCTGGGGCAAGCTGCTCAGGTCCCATCTGTGCCCCACCCCTTCTCTTGGCCCTGTCAAGAGCTCCCTGCAGCTCCAAATCATTCAGTACCTGCTCCCCCACTCCTCCCCTCCCCCCTCTTCCCTCCCCTCCCCCATCCCTTGGCCAGGGACAGGCTTGGGCAGGATTTACGGGGCTAGCCCCTGCGGAGAGGATCCGGGGATAAATCTCGGCTTATTTAGGAGCGTGATCTACATTTATTGCACTTAATGTGATCTTTAACGTGTCCAAGAGGGGCCCATAAATCCCAGCCTGGCCAGCTCAGCCAGCAGGGCCCCTGGGCCTGGCCCCTCCCCTTGCTGGGGTGAGCTGGTGGGAGTTCCTGGGTCTGCTGATTCCCTCTGCTGGAGGCTCCTGCCCTGGCTGGCAGCTAAAGGCTGGTGCCCTCCCTGAGCTGCCTGAGCCGCGTGGTCAAAGCCATGGTCAAAGAAGGTTCTGTTGGAGTGCACCCTTCTCTGCTGAGTCTGGGCCCTTCTCTGGGATAGAAATCGTTTGTGCTCTTTGCCTAGGTAACTTCTAGGAGCCTTTCCTGAGCTAGATTTGAAAATGCTAAGACTTTGCAATTAGCATGTCGCAGGCACAGGGGAGGAGGCCAGCAGAGCAGAGGTAGTCTGCTGTAGCTGGGTCCCAGGCAGACGCAGAAGACAGGCAGAGTCTCTGAATAGGATTTACTATGATTCTAATAAATACGAGCATGTGCATACATAATAATCATGAACTCTTCAATGTGGAGAGCATTTTGCAATTTATAAATCATGTCCACACCCATCCTTCCCACATCCCAGAAAAAACAATGGCTTGGAGAGGCCATGACTTACCCGAATTCACAAGGTTAAAGAACAAGGAAGCTGGACTTGGAAGCTGGCTGTCTGGCTCTTTTCACGGTCCTATGCTGCCCATACGTGTGGGTGCATATATGGACCGCTGAGAGCACATGGGCGCGTAGGTGCTGTGCACACAGACGCCACGTACTTAGAAGCACACCGTGTTTATGAGCAGATGCTGGAACGCTCCCAACAAGGGTTCTGCAAACACACGAGGTCCCCACAGATCCCTCTTAATCCTTCTGTCTCTGATTTTCTCCCAGCAAAGAGAAGCCATGCCTTGCTGTTAGGTTGTGTATCGGCTTGTGTGTCTCGGCTGTGTGAGTGTGCATTTGGGGTGGGATGGGGGAAGGATAGGCAGGGAGGCTCAGTGAACCCAATGTCCTAGAAATGATCAAAGCAGCTTTACGAACCAACTCCAATAGTCAAAGATCATTCTGGTCTCTGGGTTTGAGATGAATGTCCCATCCCTGATTTTGCCATCCACTGGCATGCCCAGTGCCAAGGAGCACATCTGTGTACACATCTGTCTGTACACACATGTGCACATACACGTACGACACAAGGGTATGAAGCCAGGACCCAGCAAGGCTGATGTGATCGTCAGGATTGCCACTTGAGGTTGAGGGTCGTATGTTTTCCTTGGTTGAATGTCTAGAAATGGTGTCATGTCTGTAATAAAGGTTTGCAGCTGAGGGTAGGGGAAGGATTAATAATGGGTATTCCATTGAATTGAATGGAAAGGTTGTACATCTGTGCATTATTTTCTAATTATACTACTAATTCATATTCAGTGCAGGAAATTTAGAAAATCATAAGTGCATTTTTAAGACAAAAAATGAGATAAACAATTTTTAACTTTTCCAAAATTTATCTTACCAGACTTTTTTTCTACATATGCAGACATTTCTTAAAGAATAGGATCATCCAATGAATCCTACCTTGAAAACTTTTTTTCTTAATATACTGGGAACTTTCTCATCTGCCATTTCACATTCTCCTTCCCACTGTGGTCACAGGAGTGCTCACCTTGTATGGCCCAAGATGGGCCATGACTTTCCTCCCCCAGCAGACATTCAGGTTGATTACTATTTTTCACTCCTCTAAACAATCCTTAAGGCAAAACCTCAGCACATCCATGATGGGTTCCTTAGATTAAATTCCTAGAAGCAGAATTGGTGGCTCAAAGGTTGTGCCCATTGGAGAGATTTCCAGGAACTCTTGCTGGACTTCTCTTGAGAAAGCAAGATCTGCTCATGTTGGGCAGGGCCGGGCAGGGCCACCTGACACTGTGTAGGGTTTTGCTTGTAAAGGAGGCGTTTGGGAGTAAGCCCTTGGGAGCAGGGAGCTGGGGTCATCCTGTCCCTTCTGCTGTGATGAGGGGAGGTGGGGGAGATCGAAGAAGAGATTCTACCACCCTGAGTCCTTTGCCAAGGACCGACCTGGTGCTCTGTCTCCCTGTCGCTAACATCACGTCTGCGATCCCCGCCCAGCAGCAGGCAACAGGCAGGGACTGAGTCAACACCGGCAAGCGAACAAATATTTGTTGAATGGACCAATGTTTGTTGAATGTTCAAAAGTTTGCTGATAGAACAAATGTTTGTTAAAAAAACCACTATTGTTCTTGGAAAAGCTCCTGCTGATTCACAGCCTACTTTCCCTTCTCTGGGGTCCTTGGAGCAGAATGGGAGCTCAGAACCAACCTCGGCAGAACCACACTGGGGACATGCCAGTCAGGCAGCCTCCAGAGGACCAGCCAGACGTTTGTCATCGCCAAGATTCTGGCATGTAGCACATCCCCCTCTCATCACTGTGTTTGAGAAATGTCAGTTAAATGAATAATTGACTTGGTTTTAGATCCCTGCTTGACTGACCACTAAATCTCAGTGTGGCACAGAGCAGCCCGCTTAACCGCTCTTAAAGCTCCCATTCTCAAATGCAAGATGAAAAGACGGGCCTCTCAGTGGTTTTCCACCTTTTTTCTTCAAAGTAGAATTTTCTCTTCAGACAAATCCCACTCCAAAGCTTTCTCTCCCTCAGTGGAACCCCTGGGGCACATGATCTGAGAATTGCCAGCATTGTTCGCGTCTGAAGTCCAGACTAACCCAGGGGAGCCGTGCCTGGGACTCACATTGCTGGACACACAGGAATTTACCCCAAACACAGTCGATCTGTCCAAGAAACTGGGAGGAAAGTGACTTTTAAACCCCCCAGGGAGTGCTATGGATTAGATTAAAGCGTTGTATCAATGTTAAATTTCCTGGATTGTGTAACTGTGTGTTCTGTGGTTATGAAAGAGAAGATCTTTATTCTTAGAAATATACACGGAAATATGAAGGCAAAGAGCAGCGTCACACAGCCTACTTTCAAATGGTTCAGGAAAAGTAGGAATATATGCGTGTGAGAGAATGATAAAGCAAATACGGCAAAATGTTAAAAGTGATGAACATGGATGAAAGATACGGGAGCTATTTGTACTATTCTTGAAACTGTTCTGTAGGTTCAAATGATCTCAAAATAAGAAAAATTTTAAAAATCATCAGTCTTTTATAGAATGCTTGGTAAAAGACATTAAAAATACCTTGTAAAAAAAATAGGAAAGAAAGGGCTCTAAGGGAAGAAGAGAATATGTGTATCTACAAGCCTGATCAGATTCATCCCTTCCTAAGGGGACAGAGGCAGGGAGCCCCCTGCCCCACACTAAGGAACCTCACTGGCCAGAATTTGGGATGCACCGAAGCTGAGACTTGGATCCTTCTGTCGGGACCTGAAGTGGTCAAAGTTCATGACATGCTAGCAGGTCCCGCCGAGGAATTTTGCTGATGAACAAGTGCTTTAGGGCTACACCATCCTGAACCTCCCAAGGATGGGAGTGGGGTGAGGGGGAGGAATAGGAAGAAGAGGAAGAGGAGGGGGAGGAGAGGAAGGAGGGTGACAGTCCAGAGGTGTGGGAAGGTGTGGGAACGTGTGGGAACGTGTGGGAAGGTGACGCTAGTTAGAGGGAGGAGGGGCGTCGGTGAAGGGGGGTCCGAGAGGCCGTGGAAGCAGGAGCTGGGTGACCACTTGGTGGGGATGTTGTCGAGAGGATTCAGAAGATGCCTCTGAGGTCCCTTCCAAGCCTGAGAGAGACATAAGGATCCAGAGGAGCAAGACGTGCACGCCCCTGCTGTGTGCGTGCACACGCATGTGCGCACACACTCGCACCCATCCTGCCTGCGCCCACCAGGAGACCAGCGCTCCCGACATCCATCACAAACAAACACATGTGTAGGTCCGTGTGTGTGAGGGCTGAGTAGCCCACCCGGCTGGGGGGCCTCCTGAGAGGTCATCTGTCGCTTACCGGCAGTCCTGAAACCCAAGAAGCTCCGAAAGCCAAGTTTTCACTTAACTCGTGAGTCTGTAAAATACAACTTGAACTGTCACGAGGCTATTTATGGTCTTTATTTTTCCCACTTACTGTGAATATTCATACATTTCACTGCAGAAATATTAATGTGTTTGCGTACAGAGTGCTGCGCAGGCCCCACGGGGGCTGTTATAAGCTCTGTGGTATGTGCACCGAATTACCCTTCTAGAATCTGAAACGTTCTGAGGTCTGAAACACACGTGGCCCCCTGGGTTTCAGAGAAGGGACTGTGGGCTTGTATTAGGGTGAAGTCGTAGTTTCCAGAAGAGGAATGAGGGGAACAAGTTGCAGTGAGTGTGTGTGTGTGTGTTTGTGTGTGTGATGTTGGCTTTAGGTTTCACTCCTAAATAGCATTCATTTTTGTTTTGGAGCATCTATACGGTTGGTTGAAAACAGCAAACTCACTCTATAAGCAAATTATATGTAACTCATGAGGAAGTAGGAACAGAGGAAGAGCTGGGGTCAACCGCCAATCACTAGGACAGGGTGAGGCCTGGAGTGTCATCTCAGCCACATTCTGCCAGGTCTCCTGCTTGCCCTTCCTGGCTCTATGCCCTTGACCTGCCCCTTCCGCTTGCTTGTTTCCTGCTGGACTGTGCTCCATGTCAACCAACTGACACCTTCCAAGTCCCAGAGCTGATGTATCAGGGCAGACAGAGCTGATGTACCAGGGTTAGACAGGGCTGGTGTACCAGGGGTGAACAGGGCTGGTGTACCAGGGTGGCAGGGCTGGTGTACCAGGGTGGACAGGGCTGGTGTACCAGGGGTGGACAGGGCTGGTGTACCAGGGTGGACAGGGCTGGTGTACTAGGGTGGCAGGGCTGGTGTACCAGGGGTGGACAGAGTTGGTGTACCAGGGGTGGAGTGCTTTTAGTTTCTTTTTCTGTGTTTGTTCCCTGCTCTGCCCTTTCCGGCTGGCCATCTGAAATACCCAGAACACACTGGCTGCAGTGGAGAGACAGACTGACAGCTCTGGTTCTGAAGTCAAGACCTATGTGCTGGAATCTTGGCTCCACTACTGACACCATATGGCCTCAGGGAAGTCTTTGCTCCTTTCTGAGCCACTCTCCTCAGCCACCCTACATACCTCTGGTGTTTTTCTCTTGGGGGATGAGGTTTCAGAGTGAGATTATATGGGGGCAGTTGCAAGCAGGGAGCATCATTTACACGTGAGTGGTTGTACTTATTTCTTTCATGTGGCCTCGGTCCAGCGTGGCGGCAGCCAGGAGCCAGCAGGACCACTGGTGCCCTAGTTGTCATCCTCTTGCACTGTTTGAGGATATCCCTTCAGCGACCATCCCCTCCTGACTCACTTGCATCGCTGGCTCCCTCCCCTCTCCTGGACCGTTCCCAGCAGCACTCACACAGGCAACAATGCCCCCACATTTTTAAAAAAGAAAAAGTGAAAAAGACCCTCTCTACCAAATGCGACTTGGTATCCTGGATTGGACTGGATCCAGGAAGAGAAAAAAGACATTTATGGAAAGCCTGGTGAGTCTGAATAAAATCTGTAGTCTGGTTAACAGTCTTGTACCAATGTCAGTGTCCTAGTCTTGGCAGAGGAAGCATGGTTGCGGATAACATGAGCGTTAGAGCAAGTAGTAGGAAGGGCCTATGGGAATGCTCTGTAACATCTTTGCAACTTTGCTATAAATCTAAAATTATGCCAGAATAAAAAAGATTACTTAAAAAAAAACTTCATAGAATGAGTTTGGGAGTATTCCCTCCTTTTCAATCTTCTGGAAGAGTTTGAGAAGGACTGGTATGAGTTCTTCTTTGTACGTTTGGTAGAATTCCCCAGTGAAGCCATCCGGTCCTGGACTTTTATTTGTAGGGAGGTTTTTTATTGCAATTTCGGTTTCATTTCTAGTGATCGGCTTGTTCAAGTGGTCATTTGCAGCAACATGGATGCTCCTGGAGAATGTCATTCTAAGTGAAGTAAGCCAGAAAGAGAAAGAAAAATACCATATAAGATCGCTCGTATGTGGAATCTAAAAAAACAAAAACAAAAACAAAAAGCATAAATACAAAACAGAAATAGACTCATAGACATAGAATACAAACTTGTGGTTGCCAAGGGGGGTGGAGGGTGGCAAGGGACAGATGGGATTTCAAAATTGTAGAACAGATAAACAAGATTATACTGTATAGCACAGGGAAATATACACAAGATCTTATGGTAGCTCACAGAGAAAAAAATGTGACAATGAATATATATATATATATGTTCATGTATAACTGAAAAATTGTGCTCTACACTAGGAATTTGACACAACATTGTAAAATGATTATAAATCAATAAAAAATGTTAAAAAAATATAATCTCCTCCAAAAAACAAACAAACAAAAACACACACACACAAAAAAACACCTCTCTTGATTTCCACACCCCGTCCCATATTTTGCTTCAAAACTCCCCAGAAGAACAATCTTACTGGCTATCTACTGTTCCCCTCCTCTCATTCTTCTGTGGGCTCATGCAGAGCCCCTCTCCCCTCTGCCGCCACCCCAACACTTTGCCCAAACTGCTCGGTCAAGGTCTCCAGTGGCCTCCCTGTTGCTGAATCCAGCCTCCAATTCTTCACCCTCACCTTCCCTGGCCTCTTGGCGGGATGCTGACCAGGCCTTCCTTCTTGGACCACTTCCCCGATGGGGCTTAGAGACGCTGCTATTTCTCATTTCACATCTCACCTCTCGGGTTCTTCCTTCCCCATCACCTTCGCTGCATTTCCCTCCTCTCTCAAACCTCTAAGTGTGGCCTGCAGCCCCAGACACGGTCAGTCTCTGGGTCTTTGGACTGTCTTCACTCACTCCCCAGGTGGCCTCATCCAGCTCCATGACTTTAAATACCACCTACTCGCTGACAGCTCCTAAGTCCACAGTCTCAGCTCAGACCGTGCTCCCCAGCTGCCCACTCATCACCTCCTCTCGAGATGTGTGATAGGCCTCTCACACTGAACTGCTCCCAAACCTGACCTTGAACCCCGCCCCACTCACACCTGCTCCCCACTCATCTCTGCCATCAATGTAAATGGCATCTCCATCCTTCCAGTTGCTCTGGCCCCAAGCCTTGAATTTGCCCTCGACTTCTCTTTCTCACATATCCAGTCTATCAGTAAATCCTGCCTCTCTTCACAACACATCCACTGCTGCCTCCTCCTCCCCCAATCCAAGACGCATCACCTCTCACCTGAATGAATCAAAGAACCCCCTCCCTGGTCTCCCTGCTCTGCCCTTGTCTCCCTTCTGATTATTCTTACAACAGCAGCCAGAGGATCCTTTGAAATTAAGCCAGATCAGGTCAACCTCAGGTTCAAACCCTCCCATTTCATAAAGAGTCTGTCCTTACAATGATCATTGTGGTCCTGCATGACCTGGTCTCCCATGTCTCGGCCCTCACTCTTCCCCGTGCCCACTCCGCTCTAGACACACTGGCCTTCTTTCTGTCGTTCAACTGTGTTAGGCATGCTACTGCCTCAGGGCCTTTGCACATGCTGCTCCCTCTGCCTGGAATATTCTACCTCCTCACTTTCTTCAAGTCTCTGCTCAGAGGTTCCATTCTTAGTGAGGCCTTCACTGACCACCTTACATAAAATAGTAAAATCCTCATCTTCTCCCCCAGTTTAGACTTCTCTGGAGCTCCCACCATCATGTGATGTACTATGTCTGCATGTTTATTGTTGACTGTCTGTCTCTCTGACCAGACATCAAGTCCAGAAGACAAACTCAATTTTGTTTTCTGCTAGATCCCTGGGACAGAACCTGGTGAGTGGGAGTTTTTTTGTATGTTTGTTTGTTTGTTTTAATCAACTATCATGACTTAAGCTGGAAAAAGAATCCCCTACTGGGTTGAATGCTGCCTGAAACTATCTTTGCAGTTTCTAGAAGGACTTTCCTGTGGCCAGCAGGGCTGAGGTAGCCTGGCCAGCTGGACTTTGAGCTCTAGCATCTGCCTGTCCATCCATGTGAATCACCCTGCAGCTGGGCATGGGCGCTCACTCATGTGCACGTGGCCTGTGTGTTTGCACGTGCACTGGGTGCGTGAGATCTTGGCTCATAATGGGGGCTGCAGGGCCCAGGTATCCTCGTGCTACAGGGTGAGCCATTTGTCTGCTCTTAAGGATTGCTGTGACATCCTGGGGTAAGAGCAGATCTGCGATGGAGGCCTGTGGATTTGGAGTCCAGGAGGCTGCAGCCTCCTCCCTCCCCTTCTCTCCCAGCCACCTCAGCCCTCCCTCTGGCTGGCTGCGAGGTCCAGCAGGTGAAGTGTGAGGGGAGAAGAGCCTGAGTGCTGGTAGGGCCCAGCCCTGCAGGGGAAGCTGGGAACCCTGGGAGTCAGTGGTCCGGACCAGCTACCCAGTGCTTGGGCCTCCGCCCTGGTTCCTGACAGAGCACCTGACGCACACCCCTCTTTCCATCTCTCTTCCTTCATTCTTTGTGTCTGTGCTGCTCCCCCTTCTTTCCCTCATCTTTTTTGCTCTACTTTTCTCCCTGCTGTTTCCTCACTTTTCTTCTAGTCTCAGTTTCAGCCTTTCTCTTGCCTCCATCTCTCTCTCTATCTCTTCTCTCTCTGTGTCCCGTCCCCGAGCCTCCTTTGTTTCTGTCCTCCCACCTCCTTTCTCACACCTCTCACGTCCCCTGCCCGCCTCTCTCCCTTTCTTTTCTTTTTTCAGCCTTTCTCCCTGGTTTGTCTGTCTATCCCTTTCTGCCTGTCCATCCACAGTGCCCCATCGCACTGCCTCTCTCTCTCCCCGCCTGCAGTCCCGGTTGTCTCTTCCTCGCCCGGCCTCGTCTGTCTCCCCGTCACCCTGTCTGTCTCTCCCTCTGTTTTCCGGGAAGGCAGCTGTGATTTATGAGCTGCGGACAGGGCCAGCTGCGGGTGCGGGAGGCCCTGATTACAGTTTCCCGGAGGAAGCTGCCTGCTCGGGGATGGCAGGGTGACAGCGTTTATACAGAGCAGCCCGGGGCTCGGAGCACGGCTGTCAGCCTGAGACGGATGGAGTGCCGGAGAAGGCCCATTACTTCATTCACACCTCTTCGGGCAAACAATAAAACACTTACACACGGCCCTGACGCGGGCAGGCCTCCCCCCAGAACATTCCCAGCCTGGCCCAGGGTCTGGGCCTTTCTGATGGGAGGGAATATGGCAGGGAGACAGGGGTGGTCCCTCGAGAGGCCTGCCAGGCCTGAGCCCTAGAGACAGCCCCAGACCTGGCTCCCCGCCCAGGCTCTGGCACTGCCCTGGGCCAGCGACTTCTCTCTGGCCCTCAGTTTCCTCATCTGTGAAATGGGATGTAATGCTTACACAGGATAAACGAGGTGAAAATCATGTAAACTGTAGAGTGCCACACAGTGTTAAGTACTACAATTAATATTAATTAAAAATAATATTCATAGCATCCAGGGTAGAAGAGAAAGTACCCAGGAGCCTAAACTTGGCCCTGCAAAAGAAGGTATCCAAGCAAGGCTTGAGATATAATCCAAGGCTGATTTTTGATGGGCAGAAAACTGTAAGTTGGCAAGTATCCCCTTTTGGCCTGTTTCCTGGGGAACCCCTTGACCCAGGCAGCCAGTTCTGGAACCTTCATTCACATGAAGGAGAAAGCGGTTTTGCACAGCTACGCCTGCGCAGCCCTCTCCCTGCCCCCAGTTCTGCCTTTGGGGAGCTGCGTTTTCCCCAGCAGCAGAGAAAGCTGTCCCAGGAGGACTTCCAGCACCATCCAAGATGTGGAGAAAGAGCTAGAGACTGAGGTGGGGTGGTTTCTCTGGCTTGTGGCTGACTCTGTTTTTCTTGAAAATGAAACGGGAGTGGAAATATCAGTTAGGGCACACTTGCTACAAGCCAGGCGTGCGAACTACCATGTGCGGCACCCCCACCTTGTGCCAGGCACGGGCCACGTTCTTTCTGCCCACTGCTTCATCGAGCGCCCCCAGCAACCCTGCAAGGCAGGAATTGTAGCCCACATCTCACAGCTGAGGAAGCTGCGGCTCGGAGAGGCCAAGCAGCTGGCCCAAGGTCACACAGCACATAGATAGTGGGGCTGGGATTGGAATCCGGCTCCAAAGGTCGAGTTTGTCCTCCAAGTGTGGAAGAGCAGTTGGTGGGTGGGCCCGGGGCCCACTGCTGGCTTCCCCACTTTCCAGCTATATGACTTTGGGCAAGTGGCTCGATCTCTCCTGAGCTCAGCTCCCTCATCCATACACTGGGGGATGATCATGAATACCCGCTAGGATGACTCTGAGGATTAACTGAGATGACGCCTGGTGAGTGCTGAGAGCAGCACCTGGTACACACGGTCTGCATCCAGTAAGTGCGAGGCCGTGATTAAAGCACAGTGTTCCAGGAGCCTCAGGCCAGCCCGTGTGTCCTGCCCCTCCCTGCTCCTTGGCGCTCACTACTGGTCTCTGGTGGCAATGTAACACCTGTCCTTTTAAGAGGTGAGG
The DNA here is from genome assembly GCF_009834535.1 of Camelus ferus. NCBI lineage: Eukaryota > Metazoa > Chordata > Mammalia > Artiodactyla > Camelidae > Camelus > Camelus ferus. The sequence continues at coordinate 15,349,333 of NC_045708.1, read as the reverse complement.
CAGGAGCCCGAGGCTGTAACATCAGGGTTTGGCCCACTAATAGACTTGATTTATTGAATAAAATCCTTTACCCACCCTCTTCCCAATCTCTCCCTGTGCTCCTCCTCCCCCCCCCCAAAAGCCTGCACAAACCTGCCTGGGGATGGAGGGGGCAGCAGAAACCAACGAACCAAAGTCTTAGTCTGTTTCTTTTCCTTATATTGAACTGACCAGTTGGTATCATCATGCATCCAGCCAGGCCTGTGGTCACAAGTTGAGAGGCCTAGGTTTGGATTAGGGTATACATTGGGTGTAAATTAACACCCTCCCCTCACTGCTTGGAGCCCCAGTTTCCCATTTCCAAAATGGGACTGATTCTACCTACTGTGAAGGTGGTTATAAAGATTAAATGAGGTGACAGTCCTGGGACCATTAATCAGTGATGTTTATTGAGCACTTACCACATGCCAGGCAGCACCCTGGACACTGAGGACATGGTGATGAACGAGATAAAGTGTCTGCCTTCCAGGAACTGACTTAACAGTCTGTGATAGGCACAGACCTCCTCCAGGCACTGCCCTCCTGGGCTGCTCTGCCTCTGTGCTCACAAGTGCCCTGACCAGGCCTCCAGGCAAAGAGGCTGCAGATAAAGCGCCCTCCTTCGGGGTCCTCTCGTCCCTCCCTGGGGCACTTGGCCTGTCCTCTGGGGACTCATCACTCCTGCCCCAGCCCCTACTCACCTGAGGTATCAGCCAGGACCTCTGGTCCAATATGGCCACCAAGGCAAGGCCCCTGGAGAGGGCCTCCCCAACTCTAACCCGGGTCACAGGGTAAAGTTCACACAGAGGGTGCCACAGATAGAATTGCCTGGGGCCTGAGGACAGAGGGTGTCATGGCCTGTGAACATGGTGAGGCCTCCATGTGCACAGGTGACCGGGCAGGGCAGCCTGGGGTCCTGAGTGTGGGCGTCTGGCACAGTCAGGACCAGAGCTGAGGACTCCAGCTGTGGGGCAGCGGACCACATGCACATCCCACATCTTGAGGGGACTTCCTGGAGCCCTGGGGGTGAATTTACACAACATGGTCCCCATCCTTCGGGGTATCCCATCCAAACTGAGTCCACTGAGGCCTAGAAATGACCCTCCAACTATAGGAATTAAACAGTACAAGCCAGATCTCTCTGGACCCCAAGGCAGCTTTGCTATTCTGTCCTGAACTGAGGGATTAAGGACAATGAGCTGGAGGCTGCTAAGCAAAGGTGAAAGGAGGAAATACTCATTTCCCTTAGGCTCAGTCAGAGGAGGCTTCCTGGAGGAGGGGATATTTTTAAGATAACAAAAGATGCTATGAAATGTTACTCATTCACTGAGAGGGCGCTGTGCAGAGCCTGATACACACACTGATCTCCTTTGTTCCACGTAGCAAGTTCACGAGCCAAGTACTTCCAGAGTCTCTGACTACGGATGGGAACACTGAGGCTCATTCACTGTGGGTGAGGTCAGAGCTGGGATTCAAACTCAGGCTGGCCATTCTCAGAGTCCCTGCATCCATCACCACCCCACAGGGTTCCTAAATCTTAGCGGCAGCATGGGAGACGGAGGACACGAGACCCCAAGTCTGTCCAAGCTGGAAGGGGTGCTCATTACTCACATCACCACTGGGAAGGTGGAGGGATTGGGGTCCCCCAGCCCACCAACCTCTGTCCCTTGTGAGCTCTGGGGGCAGGCTGGGCCCTGAGGGCTCACACAAATGGGACGGGAGGGAGCGCAGCAGCCTGAGCCACCACTTTCTGAGCACCTACTGTACCCTGAGCACCCGCTGCACCTGAGCCCATGCTGTCCTCACACCCGCAGAGACACCATTCACGCACCACCAACATCAACGCAAGAATGGATCTTTATTGCGCGTCCACTATACCTTCACAATCATATTAAACACGGGGGGCTGGGGTGGGCAGGTGGGGAACAGTAAGTGTCGGGAAGTCCAAGGCACGATGCCTGCCGTCAAGGCGCCTGTGACCCTCGGGCAGAGGCAGCATGTGCTCAGGAAGTCACAGCAGAAGGGGAATTCTGTTAAGTGTCTTATAAGTAATCTGCTGGAAGGGGTTGAGGGCCCAGGGATCAGGGTCTCCTGTGCTTAAGAAAGGCCTTAAAGAATCTTAGTCTCTTCCTGCACACGGACAGCCTGGGCATTCCTGACCGCGTATCCCTCATGAGGCTCTCACACGTGTGTGCTCACGGTCCTCTGGCCTGCCTTGATGCTTTCCCCTCGGTCTACCTGGGAACTCCTACCTCTCCCCAAGGGCGTCAGAGAGGGCCCTTTGCCATAGCTTCCCCCATCCCTCCCCACTGCCTGGGCAGAACTAGTGGCTCCGCCACCTGAGGTCTGATGACTACAGCTTCACTGATCAATCAGCAGTGTGATGCTCTCTCTCTCTCTTTCTTCATGGATACGATGTAGGTGAGGGGTCAATAAATAATGGATGTTAAGTGCTTACTTCACACAGAGCCTGGCCCACAGTAGGACTGCAAAAACTACTATTGCTGTTGGTGTTGTTGATGGGCACTCAGTACATTTTCACTGAGTGGAACTCGGTGGCTGGGTGAGAACAGGAGGAAGCATGGACCGGGGCAGGGGAGAGGGCCTGAGAGGGTGGGGCAGGGGCTGGCTGACCGGAAGCTGCCCAGGGGCAGCCAGGAAGGAGTGGGGCGTGCAGGGAGGCAGCCTCCAAGGGGCCTGGCAGGGTGAGAAGATCTGCGGACGTGGATGCCTGATGGGGGAGCCGAGGGGGAGGAGGGAGGAGGGAGGCTGTGTGATCCTTCATCCAGATGGATGGTTCCAGCAACAGCCCAGACAGGTAAACAGTGGGGCTGGGGCCAGACAGCCCCCTAGCCCCACCACCCGCTGGCTCTGTACTGGTGACAACTCCTGTCAAGGCTTGATGAGAGGCTGCTGGCTGCTTCTGCTGCCTTGGCCCTGCTTTTGGGAGTTTTTCCCAAAGTTGGGGGGCCAGGGGCTACTCCAGTGACCCAGCTTCACAAGAAAACTCAGAGGGAGAGAGAAGGGGAGCCCTTGCTTTCTCTCTACCTCCATAGCAATTCAGAACACTGGTCTGCCAGGTCTTCTGTGTTGGTTAATTTCCCCCTCTTCCATGAAGCCCTCCCTGACCAGTCTCTTTGATCTTTTTCCTCTAGTCACCCCCATCTGCCCCCATAGGAACTGACCCCGCATTGAAGGCCCCAGCATTCACTGTCCATCCCATTTACTTGACACTTGCACTAGTGTTTGTACAACTGAAGCCCGTCTCTGCCCTTGCTGGCTGTGTGGCCTGGGCCACTCTGAACTGCAGTCATTTCTCTACTTCATGGGAACATGACACAGATCCTCTGTAAAGCAGATTCTGATCCTGGATCTGCCGCTTTCTGCCTTTAAACCTCAGTTTCTGCATCTGGAAAATGGGGAATCCCATAATGTCCCCTCAGTGTGTGAGGACAGAGTGAGGCACTGGTGGGAAAGACAGGAGACTGTGTGAGTGTGCTCATTGCCTCTTCACGGACAAGCAAGCACAGGGGCTCCCAGAGTCAGCAGAGCACAGTCCCTGGGCGGGGGCTCAGGGTACAGGGTCTTGCTCCCATCTCTGAGTCAGGGCAAAGGAGGGGCTGGTGGGATCCGGTACATTCCCCTGAAGTCCTATTGATCCAATGACCTGTTCACCCGCATCCTACTCTCTTCAGTGTGTCTTATGTTGTCTTGCTCCATTTTATTCTTCATATATTGATGATTGTTTAGCTAATTAGTCTAAAGATATTCTGGCTGAATTTGGGGTTGATTAACAAGTATCTCTTAACTACATGGTGTTTCAGCTGGGGTGGGCATCCTTTGAAAATAAATGACTTTGGAGCTCTTCAAGACAATGCTTCTAGTTTTTTAAAATTTAAGATCTAGTCACCAAAATGTAATTTTAGTTAATTAAATGTAAATCACATTGTCATTTGTGATACATCCTCAGTTTTGATAACCTCATGGGAGTTCCCTTGTATGTTATTTGTTGCTTTTCTCTTGTTGATTTTAATATGTTCTCCTTCTCCTTAATTGTTGTCAGTTTGATGACTATGTGCCTTGGTGTGTTCCTCTTTGGGTTGATTCTGTGTGGTATTCTCTGTGCTTCCTAGACTTGGGTGACTGTTTCCTTTCCCAAGTTGGGGAAGTTTTCAGTGATTATCTCTCCAAAAACTTTTTCAGGTCCTTTCTCTCACTCTTCTCTTTCTGGGACCCCCTAAAATGCGAATATGAGTGTGTTCATCCTCAGTTTTGTTTCAGGACAACTGAAGACGTAAAAAGCACCCCTCTCCACCCCCAAAGCAGGAGCTGCTGGGACAGAGGACAGAGGCTGACCCCTGCCCCTCCCAGAGCCTGGTCTGGGGGCCCATTGCATTCCTAAAGGGAGCGGTCAGGACACCTTTGAGGAGAATGGAGACTGGGACCAAAGGAAAGGGCTGCTGCAGGCTCCTGTGTCCCCCTATCCTGTGGCGCAGGGCAAGTCGGTACTGGGAGTGAAAACTAGATGCCTTGGGTGGTGCAGGGAGGACCAAATCTCAGCAGAACCAAAACTGCATCCTTCCATCTCATCCCTCCATCCTGTCTGTCCATCCATCCATTCACCTGCCTATCCATCAGATCCATTCATCTACCCACCCACTTTTCCATCTATCCACCCACACAGCCCCTGCCCACCCACCCATCCAGCCCCTGCCCCATCACCTATCCATTCATCCACCCATCTATCCATCCACTCATCCACCCATCCAACCACCCACCCATCCATCTATCCAATGAATACATTTTTAAAAAGAGAAGAATAGACGTAGCCATAAGATTTCCCGGGGGAAAAGAATAGGGAGTCTGAGGATATGAAAGAAGAACCACGTTGCTGACGGTGGTGAATAAAAAGGTAAAAAGAAAGAGACACCTGAGGAACTAGGCTGGGCCACTCCCCCTGGTCCCTACAGGCAACAACAGGTGTGAGTTTGGGGCCTGAGTCGCTGATAGTGAGGTGGAGGTGAGGAGGACAGCAGGAACCCCAGACCTTGGGGTCCCCCTGTCTCAGCCCTGGTGCCACCACTACCAGTGACCAGCAGCCTTGGCAGAGGCAGAAGCTGGCACTGGAAAAAGAGATTTCAGTGGAAGAAGCAAGCCTGAGTCTAGATCAGGCTCCGCTGCTCATTGCCCACGTGACCTCCCTGGGCCTCATTGGCCATCATCTTTCTATCTCCTGGATTGCTCGGGGAGCAAAGGAAGTAATGCCAGTGAAGAGCTGTGCAAAGGTTTGGTTGCTGGAAGCAGAAGAAATCCAGGTGGGCCTGGAGCAGCTGGAGCGGGGCTGGGGTGGGGGTCCAGCTGTGGGGTTGGAGGCCTAGGACAGCACATGGTGAGCTGGCAGTTACGTGCAGAAGGGGTCGATCCAAACCCGCTTCCCCAGCGGATCAAATGGCAAATTTCATAACAGGATGTTTTAAAAGACGTTTCCATCTGCCCCTCTGCCCAGGCAGTGGGGAGCCACTAGCCTGGCACCCCTCTTCACATGCATCCTCTGTCCGGGAGCGTGCAGGTGGAGTTGTTCAGGACTCGGATCAGACCCAGCTGCCTGGCCATGAGACTTTGAATGGGCTGGCAACCTCACAGCAAATTGACAATGGTTGGGTGTTTGAAAGTGAATTAAGAAGACATCCCTTCTCTCCCTGATGTCTGTCCTCACTTTGTTCCAGAAAAGTATTCAAGGCTGATGTAAAGTACCTGGCACACAGTGAGTACTCGTTCATCCAAAACCACTCTCGGAGCAGCCCCTCAGTGGCCGGCCCTGTGCCCCTGCCCCTGTGGCCCAACCATAGACCCCATCCCACCTTTCCCCTGGGACCCGTGGGCTTTGGGAAAAGCAGGAACAGCAGCCCCAGCAGAGAAGGCTGGGGGCGTGGGGGCCCTGGCAGCTGCCCTGGGATGATCTGTCGGATACAAGCTGGGCTGTGAGGCGTGTGCTGGCGCGGGGGCATCCCGGCATCTGTCATGACTGTTTCTTTCCATGCACTCATTCATCAAAACACTTCTGCTGAGCACAGGTTCTGGCTTCCCGAAGTGGTGGGGGGGCCCAGCCGGGGGCCCTCAGGCCTCCAACTGGCCAAAACACAGCATTCACTGAGCCCAGGGCTGGGGAATAAGAGGTGGGGTGGGGTTGGGCAGTGTTGTCCCAGACAGATGCACAGACAGACAGACAAAGCCGAGATGGCCCCCACGCTTAGTCACCGTTTCAACTTTTCACATTTGAACCCAAGACAGCCGATGTCAAACTCAGGCCCCTGCCCAGACTCCCACATCCTCCCTCCCTTCTCCCGGCCCCTCTGCCTCCTCCTACCCGCCCCCCACCTCCGCCCAGAGTTTATGGATGGCTCCCAACCTCACCCTGACACTGTGGGATCCTCACTTCCTGTGTTTATTCTGGAGAGAGATGGGGCTCTCTCCTCTCACCCCCGCGGGGGGCTGATGGGCTGCCCCACACAGTTTACAGCGCCTGTGTTCACGGGCACACTGTGTGTGTGTGAGCGTGTATGTGTGCATGTGCATGGGCACCAGGCTATTGGTGTATTGGGGAGTGTGTGTGGGGCCAGGAAGCCTGGCTGTCCCTCTGGGATCTGCGTGTCCCCTGAGCAGGTATGGGGGTATGTGAGGCCTTTCGTGTGTCCTCTCTGGGGACCTGAGTGTGTCGGGGTGGAGGCAGGTACACATAGGACTGAGCACAACCAGGTGCGTCCCCTGATACCAGCTCCCTCTGGCCTCACCTTATCCCTTGTTGCCGCCCTTCTGCCAGGAGAGGTGAGATTCAGTGCGGTGACTTGAGAGTCAGAAAGCAGCTGAGTAGATGGAAGGGAGTTGAGAACCCAAGGCATTCCTTTTTTTCTTTCCTTAATAGCTGTGGGGGTTTTCTCCATTATACATAAAACGTTTTATGTATAATGGAGAAAAATAAAATAATCCTCAGTTCCACGGGAGAGAACCATTGTGAACATTTTGTGTATATCTTCCCAAACTTTCTTCACACATGTATACACACATGTAGAAGTTGTTTAATTATAAAACGAAATTGTAGACAGACATAGAAAACAAACTTACGGTTACCAAAGGGGAAAGGAAAGAGGATAAATTAGGAGTTTGGGATTAACATCTACACACTACTATATATAAAATAAACAAGGACTTACTGTAGAGCATAGGGAACTGTATTACAAATATCTTGTAACAACCTATAATGGAAAATAATCCTAAAATTGGAGATATATATATGTATAACTGAATCACTTTGCTGTACACCTGAAACTAACACATTGTAAATCAACTATACTTCAATAAAAGAAACATTAAAAAATGAAATTGTTTTATGTATACTGCTTCCTTCTCTCCTACCCTCTCTCTTTCCTTTCTTTCTATTTACTTTTTATTATGAAAAAATTCAACATATATGAAAGTAGAGAGAATAGCGCAAGGAACCCCCAACACATGGGTGCTGGGCACGAGGCTTGGGGAGTAAGTCTGGGTGAGCAGCTTGTCTAGAAGTTGCTGTCCTTGCCCCGGATCATTTTCCCAGAGAATCTTCTAGGCCAAGGGAGCACAAGGTTATGGAAGATCCCATTCCTCATGCAAGGCTGCATCCTCCCTCCCAGAGCAAGATCAACCGCCCACCACCTGCCTTCCACCCACACCACCGGAGAGAGTCCCGTCCCCTCCCCTCGGAAACCCCAGAGGTCCTGCTCTGCAGGTTGGAGAGGTCCTCTCGTAGCATCCCTTTCCCCACTCACACCAGCCCCACAGCCTGCTCCGGATTCCCTCCCCTCCCATCCAGAGGAAAATCTGCTCAGCAGTGAACAGACGTCAGGCCTGATGACCGGCAGCGAGACTGTGTTAGAGGCTGTAGCCAAGGCTACATAACCTCGCTCAGCCTTGGTCTCCTCGTCTGTGAAATGGGGATGGTGCTCGCGCCAGCCTGTTTGGGATGCTATGAGGACTAAATAAGGTCACATATGGAAAGCGCTCTACATGTGGCAAGAGGTAAACCTTGTTTGCTGTTATTTTCAGGGGAGCTGATGCCTGAACCCAAGGCAGTGAGCTGATGGCAGAGCTGGACCCCTTACCCAGGGGAACAACATAAAGGGCACATCCTCATGAAGCTTACAGATAAATCATTGAAACGCATGATCATAAATTGTGCTGAGTTCCATTAGGAGAACAGAGGACTGAACTGGAGAACAGACAGGGTTACCAGTTGGAGGCCTCCTGGAGGAGATGATTAGAGACTCGAAAAATGAGACGTCTTGTGAAGGGTGGGGAGAAGTGTGTTTTGGAGCAGCATGTGCAAAGGCCCTGAGGTGGGGTGTGTGTGTGTGTGTGTGTGTGTGTGTGTGTGTGTGTGTGTGTGTGCATGCACTTGCTGAGTTTAAAGGAACAGAAATCAGGCCAGAATAGCTGGAGCTGAGTGGCCAGACAGTGCTGGGGGGTGACGGGGTAGGGCGGCAGCTGGGGGTCACACATCCCCGTCTGGCTGATAGCTGGCTGATGTCTGATTATGCTCCACCAAATCCCTCTTCCTAGCACGAGAATCCATTTGTCCCTGGACAGGGCTTGGGTCTCTGTTTCCTTTTGCCTCCCCCAGTACATTGTCCGAGGCTTAGCACCCAGGGTTCCCCAGCTGCCATGAAGATCCAGACCCCTGGATAGGCAGCCGCCTTCTCCGGGCCTCTCCAGACTGTGCAGCCCTGACTTGGCCTTGACCAGAGTGTGCGGTGGGCCCAGGGCCAGGCCAGGGCTGTGGGAGGCCAGTCTCCTTCCCGCTTTCATCTGTGGGTGAGATCTCTTTCATTGGATCTGTTGTTTTTAGACTATGTGTTGGGCTGTGGACAGTGAGTGAAAGTTCAGGAACGCACCCCTATAAATCTGTGCAGAATCAGGGAAGGGTCCAAGCATTGGGGTGTCCGACACCCGACGGGCCCTCTCCTCCCCCATCCCACTCCTTGAGGCCTGTCTCCAGGGACAAGCTGAGAAAACTGAGGAACCAGGTGGGTGGCAGACAGATTGGAACTGGGGGAACTGGACAAATCAAATCCAGCACCAGAGGGGTAGGGACTTGCTCAGCATCACTCAGCACATGGGACCAGAGCTGGACTAGAACTTAGGACTTGAGCACCTAGTGGATTCTGGACACCATAAGGGAGATGAACAATTGCTGTGAGAAACGCCTGGGTAGGGGATGGCACACCAGGCCAGAGTCGGGGCCTCTGGACCAGCTGGGTGACCTTGGGTGACCCTGGGCAAGTCTGTACCCCTCTGAGCCTCTGTTTCCCTCCTCTGTGAAGAGTTTCTGCCTATAATGTTGGGAGGCCCTGAAATCACATGAAACCAGGCGGAGGGCTTCTGTGAGCTGCAAACTGCTATATCTGTGCAAGGTTCTTAATCTTCATTTTATAGTTATGTGTCATTTTTTTAGCCATCAGTACTGTGCTCCATCCTTGTAGGTACGTTCTCTTACTGCCCAGCTTGGGTTAAATGTGGGGGGTGAGACAGGGGTTGGAAATCAGATTAACTCACATGAGCTATTTAGAAAACAGCACAGTGTTGATCTAGCATCTGATACCAACTTGCTTGCCTCCACTGACAGGCAGCTCACTACTGAACGAGGCTGCCATGCTCTGTGGTGGAATAGCTCTGATTGGTTGTACACTTCCTCTCACACTGAGCAGAAGTCTACTCCCAGTGCTGATGCCACTGGCCTGGAATAATCCCTGTTACTCACCCATCTCTGTGGTGATCCTTTCAAAATCCCACGGCCCTGAGTGTGCTCACCTGCAGCTCCAAGAAGCCAAGCTGATTCTGATTTCTTGGATCTTCTCTTCTCTTTTCTGAGTTTTCTACAATAAGTATGTGCTGCTTCTTCTATTTTTAAAATTCATTTTACATTATATTATTTGTGAGAACCAAACAATGCAGAATATAAGAAGAGGAAATAAAGGTCTTCCCATTCCTTTCCCTTCAAACCCTATTCTACTGGAGGTCTAGAGGAATACCCTTCCCAGCTTGCTGGTATCTTTGGTTGTGTATGTATGCAAACACAGAACCACGAAGAGAACAAAAGCAGGCTGCACAGGGGAGGGGTTGACCTCATTTGCTGCCTGAACTTGAATCCCACTTCCTAACCTCAGTTTGCTCATCTGTAAAATGGGTCAACCGTGGTATCTACTGCACAGGACTGAGTGAGTTAATGCACACAAAGTGCTTGGTGGCCCACAGTGGCCCTGAGCACAGCAGGCTAGCTCTGAGGAGTAGGAACCAGGCTCTGACCAAGAAAGCAGCTGGGCCCAAACAGAATTTGGCCCCGGTGGTGGTGGTGGTTGTGAGAGAAGGTGTATAGATAAGTGCCCCCCCCACAATGCTTGTGGTATGGCTAGGGCCCCCAGAGAGGGGTACCCTGTGGGTAGAGCTAGTCAGAGAAAGCTTCCTGGAGGAGGCATTGAGGAGTAAGAGGGAGTTCGATAGAGATCTCTGGCAGATACAGATGGAGGTGGGGGAGGTGCACTTGTGGCAGAGATGAGCCTATTTGGGATGGTGAGGAATTAGGCTGTTTAGAACTAAAGGGCCACAAAAGGGAAAAGGAAGACCTTGAACACCAGACTGCATATGGGCTTCCCCTGCCAGCAATGGGGAGCCACTGAAGGTTCTGGTGAGGGGGAGTCTCCACGCTGTATGACCCTGAGCAAAGCTCTAAGCCTCTCTAGGCCTCATTGCCTGTGGGTCTGGAATAGACTTGGGGGAGGTGAAGGGGCTCCTTGGGGCTGAAATTTGGGATCAGGCCCTGCTTTGTCTGATCGAGGGGACCCAGAGAAGTGAGGCCAATGCCAGAGGTCGATCCTTGCCTGCAGATCTCTGCTTCACAGAATTCAAACCGTTTCCTTTCCTTTTAACCTGCCGGCTTTCCAGAGAAATCTGATTTTGCAAACATGTTTTCTTAGCCGAGGGGAAATGAGTGCTATGCAAACAATGAAGATTGCTGTGCATGATAAGGGCCTCAGGGCTGCTCTGGCGGCCTGGCCTGAACAGAACAGAGGGACTGGGCTCCGGGTGGCCCTGGCGTCACTGGCTGCCGTAAACATGGGGTCCAGGCCCCAGACTATCTGAGCTGGATGGGCCTTGGGCATTCTCTCCCCCAGAGATGGGGAAACAGGGGCTCAGCAAGGGAAGGGACTGGCCCAGGGCACAGGCGTGGAGGGCCTGACCTCTGGCAGTGCTGTTCCCCACGCTCAGCAGGACGGCGGGACGGGCTCCCTTTGTCTGTAGCAGGCTGGGCGGCTTGAGCTAACACCTGGATTCAGGGTCTGGTTGATGGCGGCCCTGGAGGGTCCTCTCCAGGCAGGGACTCGTAGAGGGGCTAGGACTTAGGTATGCGGGGTCAAGGAAGGAGCACTGGGGTAAAGGTGTGTCTTCTGCCCTCGCACTGGTTTTAAGCCTTGATGGAGAAAAAGGCGAGAGAAGAAGCTGCCAGGCCATTGTCACGGAGACCACAGAAGACCCAGGGCCCAGGGGTGGCTGCTGCATGACCCTGTGACAAACCCTGAACTAGCCTTGTCCTAGGCCCACCCCGTGACCACTTCACTGTGAGCCCCATGGCCACTCTGGCACCTGGAGATTCAGGGTGACTGAGGCAGAGGGTGGGCACACCTAGCGAGGCTTTTTCATGGAAGTACCTGTAGCTGGGGCAGTAGGAGGGCCCCTCACCAAGATGTTAAGAGTCTGAGCAGAGTCGTTACTGGATATGATGGGCAGGGCACTGGAGGAGCTGTAAATACTCAACCTATTGGTTGGGGGTGGGGAGGGGGTCTGGCAGGGAGATGAGGCTTAAGAACCTTCTTCATCTGGGCATTCATGTCAGTGTGACCTCCTGGGTACCTGCAGGCCCGTGAGGCCTGGAAACATTTGGGTTCCAGTGAATGACATCCTTTGCTCTACGGCGGGCCCAGGTGCTCAGGGTCTGCTGGGCCGACCCTCAGTTCAGAATGCACAAGCCTCTTTTGCCCTCTCAGGTGTCTGGCACTGTGCTGGGAGCTTTCAGACCCAGTGAAGCTGGCGTTTGTCCCATTTCCCAGATGAGGAAAACGAAGACCCCCCACCCTCTGCAGCGTGTGCTTCTCCCCAGAGAGGCTGTTAACAGGGGTAGTTTCTGGCAATGCAACAGACTAAGGGTGGGGACACTGCTGGCTATTTGCACTCCTGGGGCCCACACAGCTCCAGCTGAGCACCAGGGAAGAGAACCAACTTTCTCGACCGCCATAGCTCCCCATCAGTGTCTCCTGGTTCTACTTTGAGAACCTGGGATGTGGGATGCCTTCCCACATCATTTCGTCCTTTTGAGGACCACTCCATTCAGAACCCTCTGAGCCGCATCCCTCCACTGTCTTCACTGGACAGTAAGATGCCAAAGTCAGTTCAGCTACTGCCTCACACAAGTGACCAGCAAAGACTCAGGTCTTGGCTTGACTTAACCTTGGGCAATGAGACAGGCAGAGGGACAGAGGGTCCCAGAGGCCACTCCCTCCCCCATCCTTCCCTGGAGCCTATCCTCTCTGTGCAAACTCTCTGAGCCCCACTTTTCCCATCTGTAAAATGGGGGTCAGAGAAACAACACCTCATAGGCCTGCTGTCTCTTTCCAATGCCTAACACGGGCACTAAGCAAACTCAGGCAAGTTCCAGCCACTCCCCATCCCACACAGGGCTCGGTTCCCTGTCAGCTTCCCATCAAGCCACCCACGGAGGCCATACTGGGCCCATATCCTGGCACCTACCAGCTGATTTCCCAGTGACTTTAGGCAAGTCCCCGAGCCTCTCAGTGCCTCTGTCTCCTCCTGTCTAGAATGGGGACTCCAGCAGCACCTGACTCACTGAGTTGTTTTGAGGATTAAGTGAAACTCAGCCCAGGGCTTAGTATTTAGTTTATGCTCAAAAAACATCAGCCATGAGTGCAGCTGAGAAGTGCAATAAATATGGGGAATAGAAAGTGTTTCATCCCCAGGGAGGCCACATCCATCTCACTTTATTAGATCATAAGTGCTTTAAACAAGGCAAACAGCAGACAGCAGGCAGCCCGCCAGCGAGGGCCAGGAACCCAAGTCTAGTCCTTCAAGCCCCTGGACATCAAAAACAACAACAGAAAAGGCCGAACATCAAAGAGCAAACAGCAAGTCCAAACATTCCCCTGTGCTCTTATCTTAATTAAAGCAAGTCTTATGCAGGGGTTTTGATGACACAAGTTGAAAAGTCAGGGTCTGGTTTTACTGGCTTTTGCTGACACCCACAGAGAAGTCTGTGACTTGCCCAAGGTCACCTAGCACCCTGGGGCCAGAGTCAGGGACCAAACCCAGGCCTTAGATGCTGGAGCCAGGGCTCCTTCCATAAGCCCTGTCTCCCGGCCCCAGCCTGAGCCTGAGTAAGCAGGATCCAGGATTGGAGGGTCGGGGAAGAAGCATTAGTTTATTCATTTATCCACGTATTTATTAATATTAGTTGAAGACCTGTCTTCCAGGCACTGCTCTAGGCCCTGGGGATACAGCAACGAACTAGGCACTGTGGTGAGGGGAAGAGAAGGAAAACAAGTGTCAACAAATAACAACAAACAACTATTTCATTGCAATTGTGGTAAACACTATTCCCTATGTCCCTTCTCCGAATCTAGGCTCTGTGACTGCTTGGTCAGTAGAATATGATAGAAGTGTCACTGTAAATCTTTCCAGGCCCAAACCAACTTCCTGCCTCTTGGAACCCAGCCACCGTGGTACGAGGAAGCCTGAGCTGCCCCCGTGGAGCGGTCCACACAGGGAGAAACCGACTACAGGTCACGTGCATGGGGGTCCCCCAGACCCAGTCAGCTCGCCCCAGCTGACGCCATGTGGAGCAGAGACCAGCTGTCTCCCAGCTGCAATTGTGAAATTGCAGAATCACAAGCAAAACAAAAGATTGTTTTTGCCTTTCAAGCCATTAAGTTGCAGAGTGGTTGGTTGTGCAGCCTTGGGCAACTAGACCATGACATCTTGCCTTCGTGGGGTGGGGTGGGTTAAATTATGACCCCCATTTCGGAGATGAAGAAACCAAGGCTCAGAACGGTAAAATGGCTTGCTCAACGTCACGTAGGTCATGAGTAGTGATTCAATGAGTTCAAACTCTGTCTTTTCCCATTCTACCACATAACTGTCAGCACAATGGCGACCAGGAGCATCTCCATTAATGACTTCCTGACTCAAAAGCAGAACATGCCAAAGGTTCAGGCATGGTAGAAAATGAGTGAGGACACCATTTGTGAGCAAGGAAGCATCCTGCATTCTTAGGGCCCTTCTAAAGTGGACCATGTAGATGGGTGTCCGCTAGTTGTTTTGTAAGGAGAGTCCATGGTGGTGTCTGAGAAGAACAGAGGCTCATTTCCCTGTTCTGGGCCTTTCTTTCCCCATCTGCTGAAAGGGAATGAGAAAACCAGCCCTGTTCTGCTCAAGCTGGGGCCAGAGATGAGCTTATAGATAACATTCGCCGTCTTCCCCAGAGGCTCCTTGTCAGATGCGAACATTCCATTTGGAAAGAAATGAATTAATAGCTAAGACTCCCACAATGAGAATTTTAATGCAAGGAAGTCCATGGTAGGCAGGCAGGGAGAGGGCAAAACCCACCCCTGAAAGCTTTGTGAGTAAATCCCTCTCCAAAATGTGTTGTTTTGAGGCTGGGAGCAGCCTAGAAAGCTACAAGCTGGGAGGCAGGAGCCCTGGGTTCTGGTCCCAGCATTGTTCCTGATGTGCTGTGTGACCTTGGACAAGTCACTGTCCCTCTCTGGATCCCCGTATGTACAATGAGAGGATGAGCCAGCCAATCCAGAAGATCTTGACGGTGTCCAACAAATTAGGCAGGGATGACCAACCCCCCCCCCCACAAAAGAAACAACCATGAGAAGCTTCCCCACCCTGCCTCCGACCCCCAGAAGCTCACAGAATTTAGCAGTTGGAGAGGAACAAATCCCTTGGGCTGTCTCTAGGAGCAGTGATGCAGATGAGCCCCACCAGGCAAATTCTCCTCCGCCTCCTCCACCTTCATTGTCATCGTTAATATTTATTTGACGTTTAGATGGGCCACCCAGAGTTCTTTATAAAGATAAAAATATCGTAACTCAAAGCTCCCATCAGCAACCCAAACCCATCTTATGATGGAGGGTTACACACAGTGGACTTTCTCCCTCCAGGTCTTTTAAGTTCTTGTACAATGAGAGCATGCGCTTTAAATGTCAGATTGAAGAAAATGATGCCAATGGTGGTGGTGATGGTGGTAGCTGTCTTGTGCCAGCCTACAGAGTCATCGACTGTCATTATTGCTGTTAGACAGATGAGGAAACTGAGGCCTGGAGAGGGAAAGCCATTGTCCAGGGTCGCAGAGTAGGCCACTGGGATCCAGGCCCAGGCAGTCTGCCTCCAAAACAATTCTGAATCATTAGGCTAGTTTGCTCCCTGGCAACAACAGTCACTCTGACCACGACTTGCTATTATTACCACGACCTCATTGAGCACTTGCCATGTGCTTATTATTATTCAGGAGGCCAGGGCTTTATATCTTGTTCTCAAAAAATCCATGCTGCAGAACCAATCAACTCCAAACTTGGTGGCTTAAAACAATGGCAGTTATTTCTTTTGCTCATGAATCTGCCATTTGGGTGGGGCTCAGTGGGGACACCTCACCTCTGTCTCAGCTGGGATGTCTGCAACCCTTGGGGCAGGAAGGGTTGGGAGTGGCCAGGTGTCTCCCTCTCTCTCTTCATGGAGGCTCAGGGCCTCCCCACACGGTCTCTCCGGCACAGCTCTCTCAGGGCGGCCAGATTTCTTACAGAGTGACCAGGGGCTCCATGAGACCAAAGCCAAGCAGAACTGCCTGGGAAGGCTGGCAGCATCACTCCTGCCATGTTCTGTCGCACTAACCACTAAGGCCAGTCCAGATTGCGGGGGAGGAGGATTGAGCCCCCACATCTCAGTGGGAGCTGGGTCAGAGGGTTTGTGGCCATCTTTAACCCACCACATGTGTGCTCTTAATTAAGGATCTGTACAACTTCTGAGATTTGTTTATTCACTCACATTTAAAGAGCACGTACCTTCAGATGCTGGTGGCCCTGGGAGAGAGCAGTGTACGGAGAGGTTATTATACCCACTGCACAGATGAGGCAATGGAGACTTACAAAGGGCCCAGGTCGACAGGATTCTGTGGCCAGGCTGTCACCCAGCACCCCATTTTGCTCCATCTTAGCACGCTCTACATCTGCCCTGCACTGTGACGCTGATGCAGTGAGCCCACTGGACGTGGGGACACCCTTTGGGAAGGGCCAGGCTAGTGGTAGAGAAGCCTCGGTGCTGTTAAAAAGCCAGCCCTAAATAAGTTTATACTGTATAGCACAGGGAAATATATTCAATACCTTGTAGTAGCTCATGGTGAAAAGAGTAAGAAAATGAATATATGTATATTTATGTATGACTGAAGCATTGTGCTGTACACCAGAAATTGACACAACATTGTAAACTGACTATACCTCAATTAAAAAAAAAAAAAAGGCAGCCCTGATGTGAGCATGGGGAGGGGAGGGCAGGAGCACGGATAATGGCCCAGCCTGAACCGGTCGCCACGGCAACCGCAGGGCCTGTCTGGAGCCAGCAGCCTGCCAGGCCTTGGCCCCACAAAGCCGGGGAGGGAAGCAGAGGAGGTGGGCCCGGCGGGGCATAAATCAGGGAGTTCTATGCCCCTGACTCCGGGCAGACGATTTATGGGGCTGCTCAGAGCCCACTGGATGCACTGGGGAGAGAGGAGAGGATCTCCCTGTTCCCACCGCCCCTGGGGCCCCGCTTGGTGCTTGTCGGACAGGAAGAGGCGCCTGAGCCTGGGAGCCCCTCCAGGCCACCCTCAGTGCTGCGGGAGGCCCCTGCCCCCTCCAGGCGTGCACCGGCCCCTCTCTGCCCACCTAACCAGCATGCTGCTCCCATGCTGACAGCAAAACCTGCAAAAAACAAGTCTTATCCTTAACTGCTAGAGATGCATGCTGATATTTTCCATCCTGTTCTAGTCCTTTTGTAAAATGATGGTCAAACCTGCTAAATTCATGTCCTAATTCACTCATGGTTCATGACTGGCAAGTAGGTAGACACTGAGCCAAAGGAAGCCAGAAGGAGAAACTGAGGATCCCTCCACCTTCCCTCCCCACATAAAGCTGGAGCAGACTTTACGGTCATCTTCTCTCCCAGAAGCACCTGGATCTGCCTCCAAGACCCAAACTCGTTCCACTACCCAACCATCCAAGATAGCTATCCAAGACGGAACCAGCTTCCTTAGAAGGTAATGATCTGCCCATCTCTGGAGTCATGCAAGCAAAAGTTGAACATCTCCTTGCTGTGGTGCTTCACAGGAGAGGGCAGAGCTGATGACACAGGATGGAGGAAGGCAACGCTGACCACTCAGCCATGGACGGGATGGACGGGATGCGAGAGAAGCTGTGTGCCAGCCAGACCAGCTGAGGAGGGCTCAGAGCTTCAGGCTGGCTCAGACAGAGGGGAAAGCAAGGATGTCATCAAGAAGGTGAGTGTGCCTGGTGGGGGCCTGGCAGAGACAGCGGGGCAGCTGGGTCCCTCTAGGCAGGGGACCCTTGTACCCAGCCCTCTCCCTCCTGGCACATTTGCACCTGCCTGTCCAGATCTGAAGGCGGCTTATGCCTCCCCTGGCTGGTCCCCTCCTCCCTGAACAAGCCCCACAAGCACTCTATCTGCTCACCTCCTGCCCCTGTAATTTCTGCTCCCCTCGGTTGCCCTCTCAGCCCTCTGCCTCCAGAAGGAAGCTCCTCTTACCAGGTCCTGCTGAGATGCTAAGAATTGCTGATGACAATATTTCAGCACAGTGGAGAGGCCTGCTGGTCCAGATTCAGACGGACCCAGGTCTCATTCCTGGCTCTGCCACTCACCAGTTCAAGACCTTGAGCAAAATATTTCACCTCTCCAAGCCTAGTTCTTTCGTCAATAAAATTGGGTGATCATTCCTACCTTGGGGTTATTGATAGGGGAAGATGTCCACAGCACATGATGTTAAAAAGGCAAGTATGTTTCCATGTTGTTAAACACAAAACTCCAAGGTCTGCATTTATGTTTGCTATGCAGAGACAAGTTTGGAAGGAAACACCCAAACAGGTAGCAGAAGGGGCACTGGAAGGGGGAGATGTGGACGATTTTCATCTCATACTCTCCTAAATTTTTTTAAAAGCTTAAACCAATAAGCATGTATTAATTGTGTAAGAGATAAATTGAAAATTTAAAAATCCGCTGACCCCCTTTCATTCTTGCTGTGAGGATTAAAAGGGCAAATGTATAGGGGAGGCCCAGCCCAGGGTCTACCCATCCCTCACTCCCATTCATTCTTTCTGTCAGGGCTTTTGTGCGTTCCTAGGTTTTTCTTTTTTCTTTTTTCTTTTTTTTCAACTGATGACTTAAAGATGTATAAAGATATATAAAAATTCTCTTTCAATTAATTGGACAACTGACAACTCTCCTTCACCACAGGGAAAGTTTGCTGACCGCCATCTGGCCCTTGAAGGACTGAGTGTGGTGTATCTGGGGGTCCCCTTTTCTCCACCTGGGAAAAGTGGCTTTTAAACTTCACATCAACCCTATAAGGTGGACACCCCTTTGACATTTTACAGAGAAGGAAAGTGAGGTTCAGAGCTGACGGTCTCGTCCAAGGTTAAAGAGCTTTCGAGCAGTGGGGCTGGTGCTGCCCTGGTCCCTCCACTTGACCTTTGGCCTGGAGCCTCTCAAGGGCTTCTCCTGGAACAGGGGTGAATTTTCCACTATGGGTGACTGGAGGGCAGATCTAGGAACAAAGGCATGAAATGTGGGAAGTGAGACTCGGTTATTGCCAGCCTCCTCTGCTCCAGGCCTGAGCTGAGTCCTTCTGCTCATTTAATCCTCACAGCAGAGCTCTATCTCCTCAGGGCATGAACACTGGCTGTTCCCTCTGCCTGGAATGCTGTTCCACCACATGTCTGAACTTTGGATTTCTCAAGATTCAGGGCTCCTCAGTGAGGCCTGCTGTGGCCCTCCAGTCACCATGGTGACAAACGTCACACCATGACCTTGGCCAATGCCCTATCACTGGGTCTCCTTTTCTGCTTTATTGGGCATAAGGCTGCCTCCTGGTTTACTAGGTTGTCTGTGTCTGGAGGGCTGGACCTGGCTTGTTGGCTAGTGAGCTCCATTTAGGTACTTGGAATGGTGCTCTATGCACACAGTATGCACTCAATAAAGATCTGGCAGCCACTGTCGGTGCCCTACCCGTATCCTCTTGGCCTCCCCTTCCTGTGAATTCCAACTCCCAATACTTCCAACTTCCACCACCTGCAATTCTCATCTGTGGTCTTTTCTGGATACCTGAGTCTTTCCTGTCCACATGCTGGTCAGGCCGGAGTGTCGGGGTAGGGTTGGGGGTCAATGTCCCCAAGAGTGTCCTTCAAGCAAGGACAGATGGAAGTTGGTGGACATACCTGTCCTCCCCTTGGCTGGGATCACTCTGGGCATGTTATCCACTGTATCCCTGAGCTCTGCAGAGGGACCCAGCCTCAGTTTCCCACAGCGGCAATCTGCTAAACAGCACGTGGCTTTTTGCTTATTGTTTCCTCCCTGTCTATTTATTTTAGTTTCTAGGGCCACAGAGCAAGATATCACACACTGGGTGGCTTAAAACAACAGAAATGTATTGTTTCACAGTTCAGGAGGCCAGAAGTCCAAGATCAAGATGTCAGCAGGGTTGATTCCTTCTTGGAGGCTCAGAAGGGGAAGCCATTCCATACCCCTCTCTTAGCTTCAGGGAGTTGCTGCCAGTTCTTGGTGTTCCTTGGCGTGTCGCAGCATGACTCCAATCTCTGCCTCCATTATCACATGCCTTTTCCGTGTATGTGCTTCTGTGTCCTCAGATGCCCATCTTCCCTCTGTGTGACCATGTGCCCACATTGGTTTTATTTTATAAGGGCACCAATCATTAAATTAGAGTCTGCCCTAATCTAACATAACCTCATCTTCACTTCATTACGGCAGCAAAGACCTTATTTCCAAATATGGTCACATTCACAGGTACCAGGGGTTAAGGACTTGAATATCATTTTTGGGCGGGGGGGACCAGGGGACACAATTCAATCCATAGCATTTTCCCTGTCTTGATCTCCCCAACCCCTTCCCTGTGGTTCTTCCTGGATCACTTCTTGAATACTTGCATTCAAACTCTTGTCTTGAGTCTGCATCTGGAGAAGCACAGGCTAAGATAAAATACTTGTTGAATGAATGAATGAATGATATTTGACAGCAGAGGACATTCACAGGGATGAGAGCCCATGATCAGGGGCTGAGGCGATGCTGGTGAGCACAGAGCTGGGACTTTACCCCTCATCTGCCTGTTTCCACAGCCCCCGAGAAGACAGACTATGCAGAGCTGCCTGTCAACAGAAGCACAGTTGAGGTAGTGAGCTCCCCATCCCTGGAAGGCTGCAGCTGTGCCAGCAGAGATTGCTGCACAAAGCTGAGAGTTGGTTTGGGTGACCTCAAAGGCCCGACTAGCCCTGACATCTGAGTCTGTACATTTTAAAAGCATGTGGTAAGAAATCCAGGCCTCAGGGTCAGACAGCAGAATAACCTTCCCCTGACCTCCCCAGAGCCTCACAACAAAGCCAAGTTTCTTCAGAATCAGCTTTAATTTGATGTCTCTTCTTCTCGTTTATTAAAGGGACACAAAAGAGAGAAAACCACTTGAATTGTCCCCCAGACGGGCTGGCTATAAATGTCTCCATAAAAGGGCCTGGCCTGGGCTCTGGTGCCCAGCAATTACGACTGCCGTGAGACCCGCCCAGACGACCAGCCCAAGGCACCTCTTTGGTCTCCTCCTGGCCCAGTCAGGTCACTGCAAGCAAGAGTACCTCCTGTCGGGCGGGCTGTGGACCCCAAGGTTCGCCCAGGAATTCTGCAAACACTCCCAGCTGACTCTTGTCCAAGCACACGGGTGACTCGGCTCTGGGGAACAATTTCCCCAATTTCCTTCAAGGTTATAGCAAGCCCAGCTGAGAGAGCATGGAGGAGGGACGGCCATGAGTTCATTTGCACAAATGCCCATCCTCGCCACCCCAGTTTCCTCGTGTGCTTCCAGCCTTAGGCAAAAGGTGGGGAAAATCAGGTCTTCATGCGTTTCCTCCAGAGCCATGATGGCTCAGTGAACAAAGCCCCAGTTCCCATTCTGGTTAGAGGCAGAGGGAGAGAGACACCGAACAGCATCTACCAGCACGAACTCTCTTGATCAGGTCCCAGCTGCCTCACTCACTAGCTGTGTAGCTTCAGGCGAGCCGTTGCACCTCTCTGAGCTTCTGTATCTTCATATTAGATGGGTTGAAAATAGACACCTACTTCCTAGGGTTGCTGTAATACTAAAAGTTAGAGTTAACCCATGGAAAGCCCTCAGCCCAGGGGCTGCCGCCTGGTAGCACTCAATAAAAGCCAAGTTCATTCCCTGCTGAGTGCTCTCTATGTGGCCCGTATCGTGCAAGACTGTGATGTCACATGGATTATCTCATCTGATCCTCATAAGCACCTCGTGAAGTAGATATTATCACTGTCCTCATTTTACTGAGGACAAAACAGATTCGAGGAGTCAAGTGACCTCTCCCCCACAGTCTCACAGAAAAAGGGGTGGATCTACCATTTAAATCCTGGGTTCTCTGACTCCCGGACCTGGGGTCTGGCAAGGCTCTGGGCAGTCCTTGGATAGAAAAGGAAGGTCTATGTCTGGCTCTGCCCCAGACGTACCCCTGTTTCCTTCCTTCCTTTCTTCCTCCCTTCATTTATTCATTTAACAAACATGTATTGAGGGCCAGCTGCAGACTAGAGGCTCCAGGTTCCACGCCCTCAGGGAACCCACAGCCTAAGGTTCCCCTGGCTTCCTCCAGAAACTATGGTTTCCAACTGTAGAGTTTCAGATTCTATGAATCCTTCCAGGATTCCAGCTCAGAGCCTCTCTCAAGGAAACCTGTCCTAATCTACTTTTTCAATTCAATTATCACAGTTAACATTTCATGAAGTCAGCTATTTGCAGCACGTGGTGCTAGATGTCATCCAGGTATTAACCCATCGGTGTGGGCTGGGCCAGACCCTGGCCTGTCTGACTTCTGAAGTAGGAGGCACATGGTAGGCCCAGAGAAAATGCTAATCAATAGCCTGTTCCTCCTCATAGGGGCAGGGTCCCCCGCACTTCGGTAAAAGCCAAAGTGCTTCCAGATGGCTGAACTTGACCTGCCCCAGCCATGACTTCACCTCTGCTACTTGCTTCCTTGCTCACTCTGTTCCAGACACACTGGGATCCTTGCTACTTCCTGATCCACCAACCATATTCTCACCTCAGGACCTTTGCACATGCCCTTTCTTCTGTCTAGAAGTCCTCCCAGATACCAGCATGCCTTACTTCTTCATCTCCTTCAAGTTCCTGCTCAAATTTTGTTTAGGTTTTCCCTAACCACTCTGTTTAAAATTGCAAGCCCACCCACCCTGCCACGCTTTCTTTTCTAACCTCGCTTCCTTTTTCTCCATAGTACTTATCATCATCTGATTTATTAAATATTTAAATTATTTGTTAGCATTTGTCTGCCCACCCATTACTCCCCCCACCAAGAACATGATCTCTAAGAAGTTAGAACATTTTTTGCCCATTTTGTTGACTGAAGTATATATGCATATACTTTACACATAGAGAGTATACAACATCATAGTAGATGCTCAAAAAAGGATCATTGAATGAATAAATGAGTGTATCTCCTGCATTCCAAAAATGCTTTGTAAATAGTAGGTAATAGGCAGGTAGGCCATAAGTGAATATGGCTTCTTAAAACAGCTTTATAGAGCTACAGTAAGCAGCACACATGTAAAGTGTGCAGTTTGATAAACTGATGTATGTGTGCCCCTGTGAAACCAGCACTACAAACAAGACAGTCGCCTTGTGATTCCACCTTCCCCCAACATCCCAGGAAACCACAGATCTGCCTTCTGTCACCAACGATTTCTTTGTATTTTCTAATTTTATATAAATGGAAT
Source organism: Camelus ferus (assembly GCF_009834535.1). Classification (NCBI taxonomy): domain Eukaryota; kingdom Metazoa; phylum Chordata; class Mammalia; order Artiodactyla; family Camelidae; genus Camelus; species Camelus ferus. The sequence continues at coordinate 15,326,152 of NC_045708.1, read as the reverse complement.
CGTAGAGTATGTACCTCTCGCTTTTCCACTCAGCATAATTACATTGCGATTGATTCATGTCGTCTCATATGTCAGAGTTTCTATCTGTTTATTGTTGAGTAGTGTTCCATTGAATGGATATATCCTAATTTGTTTATCAGTTCATCTGTTAATGGGCATTTGGTTTTTCCCAGTTTGGGACTATTACAAATAAGGCTGCTATGAACATTTATGGACAAGTCTTTGTATGGATACATGAGATTTTGGACTTCTTTTCTCTTGAGTGAGTACCTCAAGAGATTAAAATGACCAGATTCTATGGTAGGTGTATTTTAACTTTACAAGAAACTGCCAACTTTGCATTCCTGGGATAAGCCCCACTTAGTTGTGATATATTAGCCTTTTTACATACAGTTGGATCCGATTTGATAAATTTTTGTTAATTTTTGCATCTCTGTTCATAAAGGATATTAGTTGTAGTTTTCTTTTCTTGCAATGTCATTTTCTGGTTTTGGTGTAAAAGTAATGCTGGCCTCAGAGCACATGTAAGGGAGTGTTCCCTCCTGTTCAATTTTCTCGAAGAGTTTGTGTAGAACTGACATTCTTCTTCCTTAAATGTTTGGTAGAATTCACTGGTGAAGGCTGAGGTTTTCTTTTTGTGAAGGTTTCTAACTATCCTGCGGTTTCTTTAATAGCTGTAAGGCCACATTTATTTCTTATCTACTTATCTTTGAGACCCCTTTGGTAGCTTGGGTCTTTCAAGGAACTTGTCCATTTCATCTAAGTCATTCTATTCACTGGCACAAAGTTATTAATAATATTATCTTATTAGTATTTACATATCTGTAGAATTCGGATACCACCTCTCTCATTGTTACTGGTAATTTGTGTCTTCTCTCCTTCCTGACCACTATGACTAGAAGCTTATTAATTGTATTGATCTTCTTAATAACCAGCTTTTGGTTCTACTAATGTTTCTCTTGCTTCTCTGTTTTCTATTTCATGTATTTCCTCTCTTGTTTTTATCATTTTTTTCTGCTTAATTTGGTTTTAATTTCATCTTCTTTTTCTAATTTCTTTAGGTGAAAGCTGAGGTCACGCATTTCAGACCTGCTTCCTTTTCTGATACAGATAATTGTGCTACAGATTTACACCTAAGTACTGCATTAGGAGCGTCCTACAAGTTTTGATATGTTGTGTTTTCACTTTCATTCTGTTAAAAAACAAGGTCCTTTTCAGTCCTTTGAGCTCTGGGTTATTGAGAAGTTTGTGATTTAGGTTCCAAATACTGGAGGGGTTTTCCAGAGATCTTTCTCTTCCTGATTTCCAGTTTAATGCCATTGTGGCCAGTGAGCATAATTTGGATGACTTAAGCCCTTTAAAATTCTTTGAACTTGCTTTATGGCCCAGAATATACTCTTGTGTACTATCTATACTATCGTGTAGCCATTCCTTATGCACTTGAGAAGAATCCGTTTGGGGTGCAATGGTCTATCAATGTCACTAAAGTCGATTTGGCTGATAATGTCCAAGTCTGCTATGTCCTTACTAATTTTTTGTCTACTTGTTCTATCAATTATCAAAAGAGAGGTATTGAAATCTCTGATTGTAATTGTAGATTTGTCTATTTCTCCTTGCAGTTCTATCAATCTTTGTTTCTTATATTTTGGACTTCTTTTATTAGGTGAATAAACATCATCTTGATAAACTGGCCCCTTTTGAATGAATGAAATAAACTTCTTTATCCCTGGTCAGATTCTTTGCTTTGAAATCTACTTTGTCTGGTAATAATATAGCCACTCCAATTTTCTTTGATGGGTGTTACATGGTTTATCATTTTCTGTAATTTTCCTCTTGACCTATCTGTGTCCTGATATTTAAAGTAGGTTTCTTATAGGCAGTACATGATTAGGTCTTGCTTTTTTGTTCAGTCTCACAACTCTGTCTTTTTGTTGATATATTCAGATTATTAATATTTAATGTGATTGCTGATGTGGTTTAAGTCTATCATACTATTTGCTTTCTAATTGTCCCATCTGTTTTTTGTTGTCACCTCCTCTACTTCTGCCTTCTTCTTAGATTAACTGATTTCATTTTATCTTCTTTGCTTATTAGCTACAACTCTATTTTGTTATTTTCAGTTATTTTAGAGTTTATAGTGTACATATTTAACTTATCATTCTATCTTCAATATTATATCCTTTCATGAATAGTAGAAGAACTGAAAAATAATATACCTCCATTTCTCCTCTCTTCTTCTTCTGTTGTTTTTATTATTTTCTTTCTTCTGCTTACTTTGGTTTTAATTTGATATTCTTCTAGTTTCTTTCTTTCTTTGTTTTCTTCTAGTGTCTTTAGGTGAAAGCTGAGGTCATGAATTTCAGATCTGTTTCCCTTTCTGATGCAGATACTCAGTGCTATAAATTTCCATCTAAGTACTGCATTAGCAGCATGCCACATGTATTTACAAGTGTAAATGTATAGTTTTCATATATTTTACATCTGTATATGCTATAAATTCTACATTGCTTTGTTATATTTTTTTGTTTGGTCAATTATCCTTCAAAGAATTTTAAACAGCCAGAAAAAAACCTTGAATTTTAATCTTCATGATTTTCATTTCGAGTGTTCTTCATTCCTTTGTGTAAATCCATATTCTATCTAGTATCATTTTTCTTCTTCCTAAAGGATATCTTAAAAAAATTTCCTAATATGTGGATCTGTTGGTAATAAATTATTTTGGTTCTGTGTATTTGTATATCTTAAAAAATCTTTATTTCAGCTTCATTTTGAAAAACATTTTTTTCTCAGAATAGAATTCTAGATAGGCAATTTTGGGGATTTGGTTTTTTTCTAGTACTTTAAAGATGTGGTTTCACTGACTTCTCACTTGCATTGCCTCTCCCAAGAAATCTGCTGTCCTCTTTATCTTTGTTCCTTTGTACTTTGTGTATCTACTTTCTTTGGCTACTTTTACGATTTTCTTTTTACATGGAATTTAAGCAATTTGATTATAATGTGATGGCATAGCTTTCTGTTTCTTGCGCTTGGGGTTCATTGAGATTCTTGGCTCAATTTGGAAAAATGTCAGTTATTATTTCTTCTAGTATTTTTCTTTTTTTTTTTTCCTTTGGAAATTCATTGAATTATTTTTTTTTATGGAGTTATAGTCAATTTAATGTTTTTCTTTCTAATATTTATCTTTCCCTCATCCCTTTTCTCTCTTGCCTTTTACGGATTCCATTTACTCACGTATTTGGGTGCTTGAGGGTGTCCTGCAGATCACTGATGCTTTGTTCACTTTTTGGTCCTGTTTCTCTTTGATTTTACTTAAAATAGTTTTTAATGGTATGTGCTCAAGTTCACTGGTCTTTCCTTCTAGTCTGCTTTAATCCCATCCAGTGTATTTTTTTATCACATACATTGTAATTTTAGTATCTAAATGTTTGATTTGTGTCCCTTTTTTATATTTTCTAACACTCTACTTAAGATGCTCAGTCTTTCCTCTAGTATTCTAAACATATGGAATACAGTTATAATCACTGTTTTAATGTCCTTATCTGATCGTTTTCACATCTGTATCAGTATCAGTATCTAGTATCAGTTCTGAATTCGTTTTGATTGATTTTTATCTTCATTATGGGTTTTATTTTCTTGCTTCTTTGCAAGAATGGTAATTTTTTATTAGATGCCAGACATTGTGAATTTTGCCTCATTGGGAACTGGATAGTTTTGTATTTCTATAAAAAATTCTTCACCTTTGTTCTGGGATACAATTAAATTGTTTGGAAACAGTTTGATCTTTTCAGTTCTTGCTTTGCAGATTTGTTCAGAGAGACCAAAGCAGCATTCAGTATAGGAATAATTATTCCCACTACTGAGGCAAGACCCTTCTGAATATCCTACCCAATGCCCTGTGAATTATAAGGTTTCTCAGTGTGATAGTTGGGAATAGGCACTGCTCCAGACTCTATGTGAGTTCTGAGCACTATTCCCTCATTAGAGGAAATCATTAGCTTTTGGGTGGTTTTTTTTCCCTAGTCTTGTGTAATTTCCTCACATGCATATGCTTGTGCAACTTAGAAGTTCTTCAAGGCCTGAAATTACACACAGAAAGATCCATGCATGTATACTTGTCATCTAGGGCCTCCATCCTACTTTCCATGGTTGCTCATACTCCCAACACCTCAACAGCAAAGACCAAGACCCCTCTCTCTTATCTGGCATCTATTCTGAATTTTAAAAGCAAATCTAATGATAATGACATGAATCAGGGCCACTGTAGAACAGCCAGGTGTTGTCCTTAGTGACTCAACGCACTCTTACATCTCCCTTATTATTCTATGAATACCATCATCAAACTTAACAGAAAATCATTTATTTAGATGAGAAACCCATATAGTGTAACAAAAATTTATTTTTGTCAACCAGAAATGGAGTATGACTCACCCCTGGCATGGCAGAGAGAAGCAATTTGCCCCACAATCAATTCTTTTGAAACCATACCCTGTACTCCAAACAAAATCATATCAACTTTTTTCTTCATTTGTCCAGTTTTATACTCATAATGTGCTATACTGATATTGATAGTATTTAGTTCTATTTAGTTCTATTTCATGTACATAGTGCTTTAATGCATTGCCACATTAAAATGTAATGACTGTCATCAGATTCTTTACGGGGCCAGTGATCAGAAAGAAAGGTAAGAGCAATCATCAGAGGAAAGAGTTTTTAACACTCAAAGCCCCCCTGCTCCCCCTTCCTTCTGTTCTTATTTCTCCTTATATTCTCTGCTCTCCTGTCTTACTCCTTGCCCTTCTCTCCCTGCTTCTCCCACTCCCATCTCAGGTAGAAGTCTGAGACCTGGGCTCAAGTCCTGGCTCCATATCTTCTTGTTGGGTGACCTTGGTTAAGGTGATTTCTTAACATCTCAGAACCTCAGTGTCTTCACACATAAAAGAGGGACAATGAAATTCACCTAAGACAATGGTCATGAGGATCAAATGAGATAACATGTTTTAAAACACCTGGCACAGAGTATGTGCTTATTATTAGAAATAATGAAGATATTATTTCTTCATTGATAAACATTTATTGAGCACCTACTTTGTGCCAGGCCCTGTGCTAGGTGCTGGAGATCCAGAAAGGGAGGTGTTCAGTAAGGGAGAGGGGTAAACAAATAAACTACACTAAAGCATAATAAGAGATATTATAGAAGTCTGAATAAAACTATCAAAGGACAGGGCAGCCTCCATGCTGGTAAACTCTCTATCACTGGAGGAGTATAGATGGAGAACATGGGCACCATTTTATTGGGAGGAGAACACATTTATGGTCTGGTGTTTGGGGATGAGGATTGGGTAAAAATTGTGCCTCTGCAAATTAGCAAAATAAGAAAGGAGAATAAAGAAATTACAACAAATAAAATAGAAATACAGAATATCATATGAGAATATTATGAAAAACTATAGGGAACCAAACTGGATAACCTAGAGGAGATGGACAAGTTTCTGGAAACATACAGTCCACCAAGACTGAATCAAGAAGGAACTGACCACTTGAACAAGCCGATCACTAGAAATGAAACCGAAATTGCAATAAAAAACCTCCCTACAAATAAAAGTCCAGGACCGGATGGCTTCACTGGGGAATTTTACCAAACATACAAAGAAGAACTCATACCAGTCCTTCTCAAACTCTTCCAGAAGATTGAAAAGGAGGGAATACTCCCAAACTCATTCTATGAAGCCACCATCACCCTGATACCAAAACCAGGCAAAGACATTACCAAAAAAGAGAATTATAGGCCAATATCACTGATGAACATAGATGCCAAAATCCTCACCAAAATATTAGTAAATAGAATCCAACAACACATAACAAAGATTATACATCATGACCAAGTGGGGTTCATCCCAGGGACACAAGGGTGGTTCAACATACGCAAGTCAATCAATGTAATACATCACATCAACAAGAAAAAGGACAAAAACCACATGATCATCTCAATAGATGCAGAAAAAGCATTTGATAAAATTCAACACCCATTTATGATAAAAACTCTCACCAAAGTGGGTATAGAGAGAACATATCTCAACATAATAAAAGCTATATATGACAAACCTACAGCCAGCATAGTACTCAATGGTGAAAAACTCAAAAGCTTCCCACTAAAATCTGGGACAAGACAAGGATGCCCACTATCACCACTCCTATTCAGCATAGTTTTGGAAGTCCTGGCCACAGCAATAAGACAAGAGAGAGAAATAAAAGGGATCCAAATTGGAAAAGAAGAGGTAAAAGTGTCACTATATGCCGACGACATGTTACTATATATAGAAAACCCTAAAAGGTCCACACAAAAACTACTAGAGCTGATCAAAGAATTCAGCAAGGTAGCAGGTTACAAGATTAATGTTCAAAAATAAGTGGCATTTCTTTACACTAACGATGAATCAACAGAAAAAGAAAGTAAAGAAACAACCCCCTTTAAAATAGCACCCAAAGTAATAAAATACCTAGGAATAAATGTAACCATGGAGGTGAAAGAATTATACACAGAAAACTATAAACCATTGATGAAGGAAATTAAGAAGACTTTAAAAAATGGAAAGATATCCCATGCTCTTGGATTGGAAGAATCAATATTGTTAAAATGGTCACACTCCCCAAGGCAATCTACAGATTTAATGCAATCCTTATCAAATTACCCAGGGCATATTTCACAGAACTAGAACAAATCATAATAAAATTTATATGGAACCATCAAAGACCTAGAATTGCCAAAGCATTACTGACGAGAAAGAAAGAGGCTGGAAGAATAACTCTCCCAGACTTCAGACAATACTATAGAGCTATAGTCATCAAGACAGCATGGTATTGGTACAAAAACAGACATATAGACCAATGGAACAGAATAGAGAGCCCAGAAATGAACCCACAAACTTTTGGTCAACTAATCTTCGACAAAGGAGGCAAGAATATACAATGGAATAAAGACAGTCTCTTCAGCAAATGGTGTTGGGAAAACTGGACAGCAGCATGTAAAACAATGAAGCTAGAACACTCCCTTACACCATACACAAAAATAAACTCAAAATGGATCAAAGACTTAAACATAAGACAAGATACAATAAACCTCCTAGAGGAAAATATAGGCAAAACATTATCTGATATACATCTCAAAAATTTTCTCCTAGAAGAAATAAAAGCAAGAATAAACAAATGGGACCTAATGAAACTTACACACTTCTGCACAGCAAAGGAAACCGTAAGAAAAACCAAAAGACAACCTATGGAATGGGAGAAAATCTTTGCAAATGAAACCGACAAAGGCTTGGTCTCCAGGATATATAAGCAGCTCATACGATTCAATAAGAAAAAAATAAACAACCCAATCCAAAAATGGGCAGAAGACCTAAACAAGCAGTTCTCCAAGGAAGACACACAAATGATCAATAGGCACATGAAAAAATGCTCAATATCACTAATTATCAGAGAAATGCAAATCAAAACTACAATGAGGCATCACCTCACTCCAGTCAGAATGGCCATCATTCAAAAATCCACAAATGACAAATGCTGGAGAGGCTGTGGAGAAAAGGGAACCCTCCTTCACTGCTGGTGGGAATGCAGTTTGGTGCAGCCACTGTGGAAAACAGTATGGAGATTCCTCAAAAGACTAGGAATAGACTTACCATATGACCCAAGAATCCCGCTCCTGGGCATATATCCAGAAGGAACCCTACTTCAGGATGACACCTGCACTCCAATGTTCATAGCAGCACTATTTACAATAGCCAAGACATGGAAACAGCCTAAATGTCCATCAACAGATGACTGGATAAAGAAGAAGTGGTATATTTATACAATGGAATACTACTCAGCCATAAAAACCAGCAACATAACGCCATTTGCAGCAACATGGTTGCTCCTGGAGAGTGTCATTCTAAGTGAAGTAAGCCAGAAAGAGAAACAAAAATACCATATGAGATCACTCATATGTGGAATCTTAAAAAACAAACAAACAAAGCATAAATACAAAACAGAAATAGACTCACAGACATAGAATATAAACTTGTGGTTGCCAAGGGGGTGGGGGGTGGGAAGGGATAGACAGGATTTCAAAATTGTAGAATAGATAAACAAGATTATACTGTATAGCACAGGGAAATATATTCAAGATCTTATGGTAGCTCACGGAGAAAAAAATGTGACAATGAATATATACATGTTCATGTATAACTGAAAAATTGTGCTGTACACTGGAATTTGACACAACATTGTAAAATGATTATAAATCAATTAAAAAAATGTTAAAAAAAATTGTGCCTCTGAACTACTCCCAGGGGCAGGAGGGCAGTACCTGTGACTGAGCATGGCCAATTGTAACTTTACATCCTAAGATCTTCTGTGGGACTTGAAGATAAGGGTCTGGAGCTGCTTGCAGTCATCTAGCCTCTTTATAATGCTGATAATGTGGCCACCAAGGAGGAAGCAAAGCCAATGGATAGTCGGAGACCAGGCCTTGACACCATGGTTGAAAATGGCTGGATCCAGCCATACCTGAAGCCAAACTCTCCTTAAGCTTTAAAGTGAACTGAGCCATAAAACCTCCCTTGATTCCTCATCTAGATCAGCTTAGGTACTTTCTTCCATTCCTTGTGGCCAAAAGAGTCCTATAATCGACATGACGAAGATGCTAAGATACTCAGTTTGCTGGGGAGGAAGGAAAAAGAAGGAATGGGCTGACCTTTAAGAGCCCTTCCGGCCAGAGAGTCTCTGACTTAGGCATTGAAAGGGCTGAATTGGTGGTTGTTGGAAGGACAGAGCACCAGAACAGGCAACCCAGTGCCCCTGCATTCCTCCGACTCCAGTTTCCATTCTGGGGGCACTTCCTGGTGCATTTAAAGGCGCCCCTGTGTGTGGGTGCCTTAAGGGGGTTTCAAAATAGCCTGAAATATAAACAGACTGGAAACCCACTCCTTCTCTTCCTCTTGCTGCCTTTCCTCTCTCCCTAGGGCAGAGGTGGGGGCAGTGGCGGGGGGGTGGGGAGCTGCACAACCTCTAGATGAAGGATTTAGAAAACATTTCAAATTAGGTCTCCCTCTTTCTGGGCTTGGCAAACCCACCTTGCCTGGGGAGCTTTTCCCCCTTAGTGCAAAGCCCAGCTGTATGGGCAGGAAAAAGTGGCCTGCTTTGCTCCAGCTTCGAGTCCTTCAGGTCCCAGGACCCGGCCCCCACCAGTCCCCAGTTCCCAAGGAAAAGGAGCCTGTGGGAAACAAAGCGCCACGGGGAAGAGGCTGGTCCTGTCACTTGCCTGCTGATGGAGCAGATCCCATCACAAGATAATTCAGTACAACAAAAATTATTAAGCTACCACCCCTGTGCCGAAACCTGTGAGTGTCTTGGGGTGGACACAAACAGGAAATAGAAAGTGCTTTCATCTAGGGTGCAGGAGATGTGCGAGCTGGCCATGGAACTGGGATGGCGTGTTTCCAAAAGGAGCTCCCAGCATATCTCGTCGTATCTGCATCCGGGAGTGGTCCCCTCCTCTGAATCTATGCTGGCTCTGTGACTCGCTTGTGACCCACAGAATACAGCAGAAGTGATGCTTTGTGATTTTTGGAGAGTGGGTCAAAAGAAGCCTTGCAGCTTCCACCTGTGTCTCTCTGAACACTTGCTTTGGGGATGCCCCCTCTCGGAATTCAGCTGCCATGCCATGAGAAGTCCAAGCCAGAGGAAGAAGCCACAGATAGTGTCCGTTGACGTCCTAACCCCCAGTACCTCAGCGTTTCCTTATTTGGAAATAGGGTCGTTGCAGATGTAATTGGTTAAGATGAGATCCTGCTGAAGCTGGCTGGGCCCTAATCCAATACGATGGGTGTCATTATGAAAAGGGGGAATTTGGACACAGAGACACACATATGCAGGGAGAACATCATGTGAAGATGAAGACAGAGATATGGGCGATGCTCAATAAGCAAGGAACACCAAAGATGACCAGCAAACCTCTGGAAGCCAGGAGACAGGCACAAAGACATTCTCCCTCCCATCCCTCAGAAGGAACCAACCCTGCCAACACCTTGATCTTGGACTTTCAGCCTCCAGAACTGAGACGATAAATGACTGCTGTTTAAGCTGTCCAGCAGGAGAGAATTAAATAGGTTTGGAGAAGAAACAGAGAGAGTTGGGGAGATGGGGGGTTGTTCACATGAAACACCCTTGAAGGCCTGAGCTGCGGGGCCTTGCGCCCTCCCCACTTCCCATGCTGTGAAAGCCAGGCCTCTGCTTCTGCACCACTTTGGAGTGAGGCTCAAACAATTTGGGAAAACTGCTGCTCGAACTCCCCCTGAGCTCCTCATGGACCTGATTTGGGGACATGGGTGTGTGTGGCTCTGAGTAAGAGAACCCCAACTGCCCACCCTCCAAGGTGCCAGAGGGTCACAGATCAGCAGAAGCCCCGCTGCCCTCATCCCTGACCTTCACCCCACCCCCACCCACAGGATGCAGGGCAGCAGCCATGGCTACTTACAAAGGGCTTCGCACTTGTCATTCCTAACAGTCTGGGCATAGGCTGTGGCGCCAACACAAAGAGGCCCTGAAATGCAGTGGCCCCGCAGGAAGCGGGCTCGCTTCTCTCTGGTGCCCAGAGGTAGACAGCAGGTCCAGAGGGTGTGGCCCAGCTCCCCCACAGTTGTCTAGGTTTCCAGACGCTTTCTGTCTTGTTGCTCCTCAATTTCCTGGGGGAGAGTCGCCCTTATCGACAGGGTAGAAGCCGCGTCATCAGCATCCAGCCTGCAGGGGTCTGGCTTCAGCCTGCAGGAAGGGGAAAGAGTGTGGCGGCCAGATGGCTGTGATCGGAGGTTGCACACCTCACTTCCCTGCACATTCCAGTGGCCTCATTTGCTGCAAAGAAGATAGGGAAACGGAGACTCTATATGTGTGTACATGTGCTCGGCCAAATGGGGGAGTCTATTAAAAAAGGGGGAAAAAGGTAAGGGACAGCTAGTTGTCTCTGGCACAAATCTAATCACAGAGATAGCATTGTCAATCTCACATTCTGGAAGGAAAGGGCTCACAGAGGGGTGGTGACTGGCCCAAGCTTTCACAGCTAGGAAGCTGCAGAGCTGGAACGCAAACCCAGGTCTGGCTGGCTGCTGCGCCCTGCTGCCTCGGCGTAGAATTCAGACCCCACTCCAGGGCTGGAGTCGGGTGCAGGGGGCTTCCTGTATCTCAGCCATCCTGGGTCTCCCAGCATCTGAGACTTCTACCTCTCAGCCTTGGGCAAGTGGCCAAACCTCTCTGAACCTCGGCTTTGCATTCCGTTTAATGGGGTTATGGTTGTTGTTCATAAGGTTGTGGGGAAGACAAGATGGAACAGAACTTACAGAGGGTTTGGCACAGAGCAAGGAACATAGCTAACATGCAATAATAGCTAGTTATTGTTGTTAATGGGGCCACCTTCCTGCACCCCCTGTGGCCACATCAGCTGTTTTAAAGAATTTATAATTCTGCCAGCCCACTGTGGTTTTGTTCTAATGCACCTTCAGAAGTTGTATCGGTTATCTGTTGCTGCATAACAATAGTACCACAAACTTAGTGCCCTTAAAACGAGACACACTTATTATCTCAGAGTTTCTGTGACTCAGGAGTCTGGGCACAGCTTAGCTGGGTCCTCTACAGGGCTGCAGTCAAGGTGTTGACTGGGCCAGGGGGCTCCTCCACTTCCAAGCTCACATGGTTGTTGGCAGGATTCAGCTCCATCCGGGCTGGCTTGCTGGCCTGATTCTCACTACACAGGCCTCTCCTTGGACAGCTCACCACATGGCCACTTGCTCCATCCAAGTCTAGTAAGAAGCAAGTCAGGATTTCATGTACTGTAATGACATCTCATTGCCTCTGCTAAAGCAAGTGACATTTGAGGGGAGAGGATTATACAAGGCATGAGAGCAGGAGGCAAGGATCCCTGAGGCCTTCTTGGTGTTTTCCCAACCAGAAGTCAAGGTCACGACAATCAATGAAAGGACAGCTGCCTGGTACCACAGTGTTAGAGGAGGCTGAAGCAATATTGAAGATAATAGTTACCATTTATTGAGCATCTACTACGCAGCGGGCTCTGTCCTAGTGCTTTAGAAATATTTGCTCATTAATCTTTGAAACAACCTTTTGAAGAAGGGGTTCTGATTACCTATTTAGAGGCCCAGTGAGATTCAGAGAGATTAAGTGACTTGGCCGAGGTCACACAGCAGAGCAGTGGCCAAACTGAGATTCAAGCTCAGGCCTCCTCACATCAAAGTTCTGGCTCTAAACCCTGATGGTGCCTTGTCTGTGTCAGCCAGTTGAAAAAAGACTGGAATCAATGACTGCTGAATCTGGACTTTCCTCTAAAAATAAAAACAAAGGTCAGCCCCTGTCACATGAGGAAACATGAAAGAATTGGGTGTGTTTGATTAGAGAAGAAAAGGGAAAAGGGTCATGGTCGCTGACTTCAGAGCTCAGAGGGCTTGTTTTGGGGAGGAAGGACACTTTTTCTGGATGGCTCAGGGGTATCAGTGGGGGAGGGGCGAACTCTGGAGAGCTGGGGGAGGACCATGGTGGACCCCCACCCACGCCAGGCCAGTGTCTTCCCCCTTCGCGTGGAAGGAAAGACTCATGAGCTTGTCTCTGCAGCTGAGCAAATATTTCTGCTTCCCCTTTTCAGACTGGAGTCAGCCTCCTCTCCAGCCAGCTCGGCAGGCCTTCAGAGTGGTGGCCTCGAGCTGGGAGGTGGAGGTCAGCTTGGCCACCCCGACCAGATGGGACCAAAGCGAAGACTGCTGGGCCTGGGTCGGAGGGCACTGCTGACGGGACGTCTCCCTCTTCTCGGCCTCATCACCTGGACAACAGCAGCGGGTTCCAGGGTCTCCCATCCTGCCCACTCTCCACGAGGGAGCTGAGCTGTCTTTCTGTAGCTTAAAGCTGAGCAGGTCACTCCCCTGCTCAAATCCTTCCATGGACCCCTGCTGCCCTCCGGATAAATTCAACTCAGCCTCAAGGCGCTACAAGATGAGGCCCTGCAATCCTCCCAGGTCTGACCTCCAGATGCACCCTGCCCCAGCTCCCATTTGACCTATCAGGCCCCCTGAACATATTACTGGTCCCCACACCCCACGCAACTCCAAGCCTCTGTGCTCACTCTGCCTGGACTGCCCAAGCTGCCCAAACACTGGCACTGAAGGTCCATCTTGCAGAAAAGACCAGAACCCAGCTGCCCAGAGAGCTCAGTCCCGTGGCAAGGCAGCTGCCACCTGCTTCTGCACGTGGCCACATGGCCAGATGCCCTGAAACAGCCCAGAATAAGAAGATCAGCGAGGAGCTGATGACGTCTGGACTGTGTATCCTTGTACAAAATCCAGAGCAGATTTGAGAGCTGGAAAGTTCCATGGAGGAGAACTGTGCTGGGGAAGACTACAGAGCCAGGCAAGTGGGTCATGCCCAGGTGAGCATGTGGGACAGACATTTCCAACCATTTCTTAAGCAGCAAAAAGGACCTCTTCTTTCCTTATGGAATATTCCAGGGGAACCCAATATGTAAAGTAGGTAGTAACAGTAGCTAGTATGTTATTACACGTACCATTCACCACAGGCCAGTGCACAACCAAGCATTTCATAGCACACCTTTCTTCAGTCCTCACAGCCAGGGTCTGAAGTATCTCATCCCCACTTTACAGTTGGGGAAACTGAGGCCCAGGGGATTAAATGACCAGTTCGAAGTCAGCTCAGAAGTCTTGGAGACAGGACTAAAACCCAGGCAGCGTTGTTCCAGAGCTCATGCTTCTCAAATATGACACTAAATAAAGCCACTCTGGTCAAAACAGGTGTCATGGCAGGGAAGGGAGGTGAAGCCTTGTTCTCAATGTCCCCCAGCCACTCCCAAATCCCAACAATCCTTGAGGTACTGTAGCTCTCAGGGACATAGTTTGAAAACCATTGTTGTTGGACAGCTTGGGGGCCTCTCAAAGGCCTGACCATACCCTGTCCCTCTCAGATGAATCCTGTGACCTGCTTGGTCCTCCCCAGGGCACTCTGAGGGCCCCCAAGTCTCGGACACCACGGTAACCAGGAAGCAAGGTGATGACCAGAGAAGCGCCCAGACTCGGAAAACAGGGAAGCTTGAGGTACTACCCACCCACTGCCCGCAATTAGCCAGGCTCTGGCTCAGCAGCTCTGGCTGATAGAAGCAGAGGGGAGACTAGGAGGCCAGGATGCTCTGAGCTGCTCCAGGAGGCTGGAGACGTGAGCTCAGGAGTGGTAGATCTCTGGGGGCTCAGGAAGGCTGGGAATGAGGGAGCAGGGACTCTGTGGTGTGTGTCACTGTGCCCGAGGCCCCCAGTCTAGAGCCTGGCCAAGGGTGGTGCTCCCAGGATGGCCACTGAGAGAATAAATAAATGAGCATCTGGGAGCAGGAAAAGGCTGATGAGGACAACTGTGACACAAAAGAAAAAAGTCCCCAACTGTTGTTGACTGTCCTGAATCACCAGTCAAGGACCAAAGACTCAGCAGAGCAGTCACCTGGTCATCGTGGGGTCGTGGGCTACACTAGCGGAGGGAGATGATGGAGGTGGCTCCCTCTATTTTGGTGGAGGGAGAGCACCTAGAATTAGCCCCCACTGCCACCTTTACCACCAAGATGACTCACAAAGGGCAGGAGCTGCTCACGCCAAGGATGCAGAGGCTGGATGCTGGCAACAACCCAACAAATGTCTGCTATAGCTGCCTAACAATGTTGCTGGTGATAATCACACTGACATCGGCACTATTTATTGGACATAATATACCCCAAGATGGTGCGGAGCACCTCCCATACGTTATCCTACCGAGTCTTCATAACAGCCTTATAGTTATTACCCCCATTTTACAGATGAGGAGACTGAGGCTCAGAGACCAGTAACTTGGCTAAGGTCACACGGCCAGTGGGCACTGTAACAGAACTCAGGACTGATGGATTCCAAAGCCATGTTCCCAACCACAACGACATACGCTTTCTCTTGCACCATGATGCTGTGTGACCTTCAGCAAGTGATTCAGGCTCTCTGACCCTCAGTCTTCTCATTCGTAAGGTGTGGATAGTAACTCTGTCTTCCCAAGATGGTTGTGAAGTATTGAGGGAAGAGCCTGGCACATCATGGGCTGCTGGTTGGTGAAGCCCAGCCAGGCAGACCTCTGACCTTGCTCCCTGTCCTCAGCCCCCTGATATGGGACCCAGAGAACTTAGCCTGTGTTCACTGCCTGCACGGTCAGTGCCTGGGCTCTCTCACTGCAAGCCGCTTTCTGGCCTGGGCCTCAGTTTCCTCCTCTGTCAAAGTAGGGGGTGGTGGAGGCAACCTCCAAAGGCACCAAAGTGTTGACACCCGATTTTAAGCAGCAAAATACCGGTGCTCAGCTCCGGAAGGCATTCCACGCCGGCTTCACGATATCTTCAGAACCGGCCAAATGAATGCTGTAAATTTCCCCTCCTCCGAGGACCTCGCTCCTTCCACACCCTCCTTCTCGAAGGCTCACACTTTCTCTGCTTTCAGAGAGATGTTTTTCAAGCTTCCCGTGTGGGAGCAGGAGCGACAGCACCGTGCAGAAGCCCAGCCCCAGCGGTAATCCCGGGCGGAAAGCGAGCGGGAAGGAACGTGCGGGAGGGAGGCGCCAAGGAGAAGGCTTCACTCCTGATTTTCCAGCAGCGAGCTTCGGGTGGAGGCCAAAGACGGGGCCTTGGGGGAGTCCAGCTGGTCCTCTGAGAGGGCCTCACTGGGACTATTCATAGCCCAGGATCCCTGCCGGAACCTAGCAGGCGGGGGCGGGCACCAGAAGTGATCTTGCTTGTTTGTGGCACAAACACAGGCTGAGCTGTTAACGCTGCTCTTCCTTCCACCCCCTCACTCAGCCTCAGACCAAATACCATCTGTCCTGGAGCCTAAATGAGTGTCCAAGACCCAGAATGTGGTCTCTGAGTTGTGTGCTGTCAAATGAGCACTGGATTTAGAATGGGGGATACAACTGCAGGATTTGACAAGACACTGAACAAGGCTGCAGTGTATGGTCATTCACATTGTGCACTGAACAAGGACACCTGGGGTGATGAGGTGAACCCATGGTGTGCTCTGCTTTAGCAAGCAGCGATCACCCAGAGGGGCACATTTTTCTGATACACACAAAGGTGCTCTATGAGCTAGGAGAGGTCCTGACCCTGAACTTGAGTTTCTGCTTTGTAATGACCCACCCACTTTCTCCTACAGGGATATGGTGAGGACATAGTCATATAACCCAGGTGAACACACCTAAAAATTGTTTGCAATGAGTTATCATTTTTATTTATATAGTCTTGTTCCACAAAGGCAGATTATGAAATTGCATATGGTTAAACAGAATGTCTGCATACATACAATTGTATACACTGAATGAATGAGGGAAGGCAAATATGAGGCATAGGCCTCAGTACTTCCCTTCCTGTGCCTACAGCAGACATCACTAAACAATGCAATCCATGATGTGCATTGTCCGTGTTCTGGAAGTCATCTTGGTACAAAGGAAACCAGAAAATTGGTTAGAACAGGGTTGTGTCCTACCTGCTACACCGTAGGTGCTCAATAAATGATAATTATTATAATTCAGAGCCAGTGGAGGGGAAGAGAAGCAGTAAACTGGATCAGGGAGTCCAGCACTGTTGTGTGTTACGGTTTTAGCCCTGAGCTTCATGGCAGGCAAAACAAAGAAGTGAATAGTCAGGCAGGCACACACCATGTACACGCGCACGACCAGTGTCTCAGATGTCATGCAAATTGCCCACACTGGATGCCGAGTGATCTTTTCTGTAGTTCCTCAAAGCGGGGCGTACAATAAATCAGACAATATCCTCAACAGCAGCCTGGAAGAAGCACATTGGCAATTCTGATGGATGACTCCATACAGAGCAAGCCCAGGAAATAAAATCCTAGCTGAGTCCAGTGAAAGCACGTATAAGTGTGTCCCCACTCACACCCAGCTCAGGGGAAGGGTGCTGGGAGTAACAGGAGCCAAACCTCCTCCACACTTTCTGGTATTGGGGAGCAGACCTTCCAGTGGCCCCCGAGCCCTTCTCTAGATGAGGAGGTGGAGACTTTGAGAGGCGCGAAAGAGCCCCAAGTTCCCACCTTCAAGCCCAGGAGTATTTCCGTTCCCCCGCTGTCCCCCTTGAGATTGCTTACCGCACGACAGGACTTCTGGTCCAGCCTGATCCATCAGCAGGCTGGGTGGTCACCTCTAAGTCCCATGGGCCCACCTCCTCCAAGCAACACCCACCTAGAGTTCCCGTTCCACCACTGGAGGGCAAGGCTTTGGGCTAGGCTGCCCCACTGAACCCCTTTGCAAATCCAGGTACCCAGGGGAACACAGATCCCGAATGCAGAGGGTAGGGTGAAGGGTAGCATTTGAGCAGACTGTGGAGAATGGGCCCCTCCTGTCTCATAGCTTGGAGGAATGGACAAAACATGAGCTTTGAGATCAGGCAAACCTCAGTTTAAATCCCCGCCCCACGGCTTGCTAGCTGTGTCCTTGGGAAAGTTATTTCACCTCCTCTGAGCCTTATTCTCCCCATCAGGTTAATAACTGAACCCCTCATGGAGTTGTCTTGAGCTCTGAGTGAATTCAAATGCTTCACAAAGTTAGCAGTTTATCATTCGCGCCACCATCACTACCAAGGGTGGCTGACTCCTGGGTGCAGGGTGGAGTGCTGGAGCTGGACTGATCTGAGCTTGAATCCTGGCTCTGATGTGACTGGCCAAGTAACTTTCCAAGCCTGTTCCCCCATCCATTAAGTGGGAGGCGGGACTATTCCAAAGGCCAGCCACCTGTGAAGGTGCAGGCCCAGTTTGGCTCTGCAGAAGCTAGGAAGCCCAGAGGTGCCTGACTTGGTCTGGAGGAAGGCTGGACCCGAAAGGGCCTGAGGCTGCAGCGCTCACCAGCAGCTCCCTTCCCGGGCCTGGGCCCTGGGAATGTGTAGGAGGGAGGTCCGGGGAGGGGGCCCTGGAGCCGGGAGGAACAGCCTTGGCGGGCAGGCAGCAACGGTGACCTAGGAGGGAGGGAGCGCTTGGCTCCGAGCTCATCACTCAGCAAGCTGTCTCCCCCAGGCCCGGAACCCCGGCGGCCTGTCCTCCCCACTTCCTGCGTGCTGGGTCAATATTGTGATTTCCACCGTGCCGCCCGCCTGGGACAGCCTGGTCCAGCACGCCGCCCAGGGTCACAGGGCTGGGGGGAGACAGGGGTACGGAGAGGTCAGTCGCTGCCTGGAAGATGACTCAGGACCTGAAGGCTGCAGGCGGTGCGGCCCAGAGCCAGGAGCCCCGACGCAGCTTCACCTCCACCATCCGTCTCCCCTCCCCGGTCCATGAAGACATCGCCAGTGCTGCAGGGGCTAGAGGCCCAGGAACCCAACATTGCAGAACTGGATGGCACCATATCCAGACCTGTGTGCTCCTCCCATGTACATGGAAAAGTCCTCTGAGGTCTGGGGAGGGACGGGGTCACAAGGCTAAGGACTCGCGGTGAGTTTGTGGCTGAAATAGGACCTGAATCCCATCCCCTGACTTCAGATCCAGACCCAGCCCCATGTCCTACCCTCACTTCTCAAGCTGTTCTACCTACCATCCTCCCCATCAGCACCTTTCCCCCTACACCTCTGGTGAGCACAGGAGAGAAACAAGACATTCTCCAACTGAGGAGTGTTGGTGCGAGCCTTCTGTAAGGGTTAGAGGCCGTCAAGAGGATGCTGTTGTGGACCCCCACACACTGGCAGTTCTGGAGATGATGGTTAGAGGTACCAGCTCTGAGGACAGGGGACCTGTGGTTTCATTTCCATCTGTGAGTTCATCACGTCAAGACTCAGGACTGACTGCACTGCGTCCTGGACCGCTGCTGTGTCCTCCCAACCAAGCAGGCTGCTCCCTGTCCTGTCACCCACCTCCCACACCCTACACCTGCCTCCCCAGTACAATGGGAGCTCCTGTGGGAAGAGGCCGAGACTGTTCACCTCCAAATCCTGTGGCCCAGCCTGGTACCGAGACCATCCCTGGCACTCATTTGGCACCAGCTGAGTGAGGGAAGGAAGAGTTGAATGAATGGGATCCTGCCCTGTCTTCCTATATCACATGAACTCTATGGGGCAGAAACTCTACTCCTCCCAGTATCACTTTTCCTAGAACATCTTATTCCCTACCTGGATACCTCCTATTCTTTCTTTAGGTCTCTGTTTAGCTATCACTTCTTCCTGGAAGCTCTCCCTGACCACTCGACCAAAACTGCATTAGCTGGCTCTGCTCTGAATACTCTAATCTCCCCTACTAGTGCTCTGACCCTGGGGGAATGTCAGGGCTCTTTTAATGCTCTTGCCCTCTAGACTGAACTAGGACTCAGGTCCCCATCTGTAAGTGCGACATGAGGCACTTGTCTCATCACTGTGTCTTTAGCTCAGGGCCTGGTGCAGAACTGATGCTTGATGAATGAATGAGTGAGTGAGTGAGTGAATGGATTCCTCAGGGAACCTGTCCCATACTGGGATTCAGTAAATGCTGGCAGATGGCAATGGTGGTGACGGTAGTGGTGGCAGAGGTGGGTATCTCTTGCTCTTTTCTGTCCTGCAGCCCTCATATCCCATCCTTTGTCCAACATCAGCCACCCCAACTCCTCTGGGAAACTGCCCTTCCTCCATAACGTGACTTCACCAACCACTAAAACTACATGACCCAGACTGGGTCAATGACTGTACCCTATTTCCCTGGCAGCAGTGATTGGTCCAAGAATGAGCACATAACTCAAACAAGGCCAGTCGAAGTGCTTCCTGGGGACTGACATGGATCCCAGGAAAGGCAGTGCTCTTGCTTTGGACTGGGATTGTCAAGCTGTGTTGCTGCTGGCCAAGTCCCTTACCCCATAGAAGGGAGAGAATGAGGCCAACTCCCGAGGGAAGCAGCGACAGGCAGAGGTGAGTGATGGACACACAGAATCCTGGTGGCCCTAAGCCCTGGTTTCAGCACCCCCAGCCTCTCCTCCAGCCACTTCCTAAGCCATCAGGTTCCCTTTTTCACTCACGCTGATGGGATGTGGGCTTTTCTCATTTGTAATGGAAAGAATTTGGAATCACATGAAACCAAGGAGAAAACAGGGAGAGGAACAGGGTGGGTCCAAGTGAAGACACAGATTTTGTGCAGCTATTGGCCAGCTGACTCAGGTAGATGAAGGGATCTCCTGCTAGGGCATAGCAGAGAGCCTCCAGCCCCGCCATGGGCAGGGCTGAAGGACAAGGCTTTGCAGCAGAAGGAAGGACCTAGGGTGATCTTGGTACACTTTCACTGCAAATGACTGAAAATCAACTGGAACTGACTTACTAAGCAGAAAGGGGAATTCATTAGCTCGCATAACTAAAATGTCCATGAGTCTCTGACTTCAGGCATGGCTGGATCCAGGTGCCCAGCAGCTGCTGTCAGGAATTCGTCCTCCAGCTCTCCTCTCTACTCTCCTCTGGTTGGATTCATTCTCAGGCAGCTCTCCTCAAATGATGGCAGCTTTGCTCTTCCATCCTAAAAGCAACCTCAGCTGAAAGAGAGTACCTCTCTCCCCATCGTTGCAGCAGAAATCCCAGAATTTAATTGGACTGGCCTTGTTTCAGTCTCATGCCCACACCTCAGGCAATCCTCAGACAAGGGGAATGTGGAGCTCTCAGTGTCCAGGCCTGCAACTCATGTCCACCCTTGCAGTAAACCCTACCCACACCAATGACCCGAAAGCCAGGGGCAGAGAGACACCCAGAGGTGTTGCTGTTGGGGTGGGGGTACACATGCTCGGCAGGCAGAAGTCATATGTCCACAGATCCTGGGAAGAGGTCTTTGGCTGGAAACTGTTCCCCACAGGAAGGAAGCTGAGGGAGAGGAGAGAAGCTCTGTAGGGAAAAGACAGCATTCCCCTTGGCTGAGTTGGTCTTTGGAGGAGGGGGGACATCCCCACCGAAGGCAAGAGGATGGATGGGAGGACCCCTAGGTTACTCCCAGCCCTGTAAGTCTCTGGTTTGTAGCCATGACGCCAGTTGTCTGCAGCCAGACACATTCCTGGACTTCGCTGAAAGAGCGGAGATGAGAGTCAGGCATCTAGAAGCACCTCTGATTCCCACATCTGTGTGCTCCAAACTGCACGCTCCCAACTCCAACCCTGCGAGCGCAGAAAAAAGCACAGCCCAACCTGCCCAGGATGCCTGGGTTTGTCGGAGGGAGCCAGCGGCTTCCGGACTGCCGGAAGAAGGCAACATCCCAGGGCCACGACTCTCAGGGGGAGGCTGCAGATGGGAGGCTCAGAAACTCCTTGCCCTCTGCTTGGAGAAAAACAGGAAAATGCTCTCCTGTCACTTTAAGACTGCCAGTGTCCTTGTACTTTACAGGGACTACCCTGCCTCACCTCCATGTCACACAGTTCCCCCAGCCTGGCTTCCCACAGCCCAGCACGCCCCCATAACTCCCTGTGTCCCCTGATCCTCTCATCTTTAAAGCCAAGAAAGGACACATCATCAAGAAAGCCGCACATCTCTTTGTGGCTGAGACTCAGTGCTTGTCTGAGACTTGGTTTCCTCAACTGTGCGAGGTGGGTGAGACCTTCTCTGCCAGCCCCTCAGGGATGCTGAGATGATCAAAAGGACTGGAGCTGTGACCAGGCTTCAGAAACCATAAAGGCTCTAACCGAGGTGAAGTATACTGACTCCCTACGTGGACACCTGGGGAGGTTTGGGATTTCCTAACAAACTGTCTCTTGGAGATGAGGTTTGGGGAGAGGGGTGAGTCTGTGCCTGGTCTGGAGGCAGGAGGATGGACAAGATGATGTCTCGAAATCCTTCCAAGCCTTCAGCTGTCTGGGCCCAGCCCAGAATTTAACTTCCCATGGGACTGGTCCCCAGCCCCTTGTCATCTCCCCAGCATGTGCTGAGTGTCTAATGAGTGCAGAAAACTTGTGCCCAGGGAGCCAAAGGTCACCAGTGACACTTCCTCTTGCCTTCCCGTCCAATCTATCAGCTGGTCTTGTTGACTCTCCTCCACTATCGTTCTTGGCTCCGCCCACTTCTCACCACACCCATGGCTACCAGCCTGGTCCAAGCCACCCTTTCTCCCCTAGATGACTGTCCAGCCTCCTCTGGTCTGCCTGCATCCATTCCTACTGCCTTAGCACCCTTTCTGCACAGAGCAGCCAGGGCGATTCAACAAAACAAACTGCATATATAATAATTATAATAATCCCTTCCAATGGCTTCCCATTACTCTTAGAAAAATATCCAAACTCTTGACCGAGGAGAAAAGATGATCTAATATTTTGGGTTTTCTAATTGTGGTATAATACACATCACATAAAATTTACCACCTTATCCATTTTTAAGCTTACAGCACAGTCATGCTAAGTGCCTTCAGACTGCTGTGTATCCAACCTTCAGAACATTTTCATCTTTAACAACGGAAACTCCATACCCATTAAGCCACAATTCCCCATTCCGCCCACCCCCAGACCATGGCAACCTTTCTTTGGCTCTGTGAATTTAACTATTCTAGATGCCTCGTATAAGTGGAATAACACAGTATTTACCTTTTTGTGACTGGCTTATTTGGCTTAGCATAATGTCTTCAAGATTCATCCATGTTGTAGCATGTGTCTGAATTTCTTTCGTTTTAAAGGCTGAAATATGCCATTGTGTGGAAGTACCACACTTTGTTTACCTGCTCATCCATCGATGGACACTTGGGTTGCTTCCACCTTTTGGCTATTGTGAATAATGATGTTATGAATATAGGTGTGCAAGTATCTCTTTGAGTTCTTGTTTTCAATTCTTTAGGATAGATAACCAGAAATAGAATTGCTGGGTCACATGTTAATTCTATCTTTAATTTTTTGAGGAATTGCCATACTGTATTCCACAGCAGCTATACCATTTTACATTTCCACCAAAGTGCGTGAGAGTTCCAATTCGCCACATCCTCACCAACTCCTGTTGATTTCTGCTTTTTTGATAGTAGCCCTGCCAATAGGTGTGAAGTGGGGTCTGTTGCACCTTAATGGAGGAAATATCAGTGTGATGAGGGACTCCTGTGTTACAGGGCATTTATTCTCTCTCCTGGCACTAAATACCAGTGGCATGTCTCCCAATCCACTGAAAACCGCTCACTGGGGTGGGTGGTACCCCCACTCCGACTGAGAACCATCAGCCCTGTTCTCCTCCCTGCCTCGTCTCATACACAGCTCCCCCTTACCCACCACCCCAGCCATGCTGCTCTTCTTTCTGTTCTTCATTCAGGCTCACCACAGGGCTTTTGCACTTGCCATCCCTTCTGCCTCGCAAGCTCTTCTCCTCCATCCTTATGTGATGATTCCCACCCTTCAGGTCTCAGTAAACATCTGTCTACTGAATGAACGCTGGTCGCATACGATGTCAGACCTGGAAGGGAGATTAGTTACTCATCACTAGGCCCAGAAAAGGGAAGGGACTTGACCAAGGTTACACGAGGCCCAAGCCAGGGTCAGTTTCCAGTTTCCTGACCTCATCCTGGTGCTCCTTGCCCCACATCTCTCACCTGGAAGACTCCCAAGCCGAGGTGGGGGCCCACATGGTGACAATCACAGGTGGCTGATCTGCGTGGGAGGCAACATTGTCATCTCCAGTGGGTTTCCCCTTCCACATGGTCTGTTCTTTCTTTGGCAACCAGAGGCACTGGTTGGCTTGTTTGGAGGCTGGGCAGTATGAAAATCCAGTGTCTTCACACCACAGAACCACTTCAGCTTGGTGACAGGCTCGTGAAGGCCTTGTGGGACCAAGGCTGCCTGCAGACCTACTGATGCTCACAGGCCCAACTGTACACAAAGCTGACTGCAGATCCGCAGCAGAGTGGTCCTCCATGCAGAATTACCCCTATCGTCTGTCTGTCTGTCTGTCTATCTATCTATCTATCTATCTATCTATCTATCTATCTATCTATCTATCTATCTTATGCATCCTAAAGGAGGTCAGTTAAATTTAGGCACATGAACTGTAAAACTGATGTGTGTCCTTCTCTTGGGAAACGCCAGGGCTGCCCATACACAATCTCCCTCAGAGATGCTCCAACTCCAATCCCTGAATAAAACTTTGGCTTCCTCAGTGGATGGAGCTCTCGGCCAGTGTTACACTGACGTGCGCTGGAAGGTATTTCTCCAGTTCAGCGTAGAGTCAGGCTGACCTCGGTTCAGATCCCAGCTCGGCCCCTGGGGAGTCAGAACCAGGTTACGGGCTCCTGAGTCGGGGGTTTCCTTATCTGCAGGGTGGGGCTATTTCAGGGGTGTTGGGAGGACTGCATGAGATAATGATGCTTGTAAAAGACTCAGCACCGTCCTGGCCCGTAACCGAGGGCTTGCTTAGTCACCATTCCCGGTCAGCAACTGGAAAGACTGCAGAGCACTGTCCTCACTCTGAGTCTTGCCCAAGCTTCCCTGGGAAGTTCCCCCCATTTCCATTTCCAGAGGACTGGACAAGACCCAACAGCTAGTGCACCGAGAGGGACAAAGATAAAAATGGAATAAATGCGATCACGCTGATCACTAATACAGACCCATTTCTGGCTCCACGAGGACTTTCCAGGAGCTATCCCAAGCCTCCACCAGCGAGAACAGAGGGAGTACCCGCAGCCACCATGGAAGCAGGCACCATTTTATCCCCATTGAATAGATGAGGAAACCGAGGCAAAGAAAGGCTAATCAAATTGTTCGAGTTCACATGGTTAAAAGGTGGCTGGGCCAGGCAGCCTGGAGCCAAGAAGCAGGGGCACTCAAAGGCCATGGGGCACGAGGCGGGTGGCCCGCCCAGCCTGCAGGGTCAGACAGGTTTGCTCCCAGAGCCTGAAGGGGTTGTTGATGAAGGAGGAACCCTCTGCTCCAGTGTCACCTTCTCAGGGAGGCCTTCTTGCTGACCATTCACCTAAAATGGCAATCTCTGACCCCCAGCCTCCCCCCACCCACCGTTGCCTGGCCTTACTTTCCTCATAGTCTGGAGCATCATCTGAACTTATGGGGCCAGAGACATGGATAGAGGCCACCTGGGAAGGGCCCAGTCAGATAGGATAAAATCTTTGGACTTTATCCTTGGGTCCCTGGAAGAGAGGGGAGGATAATGGGAAGGCAGCCCCACAATACACACACACATACCTTACCTCAAACAAGGGTTCTGAAAGTCATTCAAAGGGGCAGCCTTCAATCCATTTGGGCGTGGAATCCAAGGCCTGATCCTCTGGGTCAGTCTGTGACTGGGCCATGGGGACAGAGAGGCAAAGACAACAAGCACCTGCCCTCGGGGCACCCACAGTCCTCCGGGGATGCAGACAAGTGAACTCACGCGTATGATGGCCTTTCATAGACAAGCTGGCTCATCCACCCGTGATGCTGGACTCGGGCATGCCTCCATGCCTGTGCCTATGCTGCCCCTGCCTCCTAGAATGCCACCCACCCTTCCCCAGATATTTACTGAGTTCCTGTTATATACCAGGCATTGGGTAAACAAGGATAATTTAAAGCAGACATGGTTCCGACTTTCCCAGATCTCTGGTTTGCCCAGGAAATTTCTGTTCATTCCTCAAAACCCTACTCCAATACCCTCTCTTCAACATGAAGCCTTCCCTGACTCCCTCAAGCAGTAAGTTGCTCCTTTTCCAGTGCTCTCCTAACATCCCAGGACTACTTGTAGAAGAAAGAACAAAACAACTGACCAGTGAAAAAAACCACCAGATACCAGAGCCTGGGCTGGATAATTCACAGGCAATGTCCAGCTTCAGGCTCTCAGAGACTCTGCAAAGGAGGAAACAGTCACCTTTTAACAGATGAGGAAATGGACCCAGGGAAGCTGTCTCTCTCCCAGGGTCACACAGTCAGCTGGTAAGTGGAAAAGCAGAGATGGGAAACCAAGCTCCACTCCAGGGTCGGCTGTTGTCCATGCTGTGGGCACCCAGAAGACAGGGGTGGTGGGTCATGTGGGCATCACACTCCATCCTCAGCCCCGGCACAGGCAGGGCTCACAGTGGGTACTCTGGGTGGGCAGGCGGGCATGGACAGAGCCCGGCTGGGGCTGCACTGCCCTCCTCGGGGCCTAGGTGGCGATGTTCACACTCTGTCCCTCTAGCCCCTGCAGGCGTCCACCTTCAGCTCCTGGAAAGGCTTTTCTCTCTCCCTCTCCCAGCTTCTCCTGCCTACCAGTCTCTTGGACCAGTTCAACCTCTGTCCCACTGACTGGGGTCCCATCTCGCTGCTACTAATCACCACTCTGGGGCCTCAGGACGGGCCAATTCTCCTTCCCCAAAGTGTTGTGGAGGGAAGGGCAGGGCTCATTCACTCACGTCCGCAGTCAGACCCAGGAAGCCCACTGGCTCAGGCATCCAGGGAGCTGCCAGGAACCCATCCCTGCCTGGTTTTCCCTTCCCTGATGCACCGGGGGGCCTCTCCACACCCCACAAGGCTGACAGTTACCAGCTACAAAGCCTCAGAGACCAAGACAGAAGGGAAGACCAAGAGAGGATCACGAACAGGATCTGGTCCCAAGCACCCCACAGGTCAGGCGGGAACTGGGGTGGAACTTAGATTTCCTGGTTTGCATCCTCAGCCATCTCCAGCACAGTTGGAAGCTGTTTCTCCAGGGCCCCAGAGGGCAACTGGAGAAAAATGCAGTCCAACCAGTTATCTGATGGAGTAATAATATAAATAACAACAACTCCCATTTCTTTCCAGTTTTCAGACTGCATTACCTCATGTGTCCTCACACCTGCTGGGGGTGGGGGGGTGGGGTGCCAGTGGCCCTCCTTTTACTGATGCTTGAAGAGGAAGGGGTTTACCCCAGTTCCTAGAATGTTGGGACCAGGTCCCAGCTGCCAGCCTAGAATTCCCTGTGGAGAGGCATGAATGGAGGTGAGGGGCTGGGATGGCTGAGATTTAGGGAGGGGTGGGGCAGCCAAGCTGTGAAGTGTGCGCGGGGTGCTTACAGTACGTCTAGTCTTCCTGGGCAGTTCTCGCCCACACCCCACCTCCAATCTCTTTCAAAGCAGCAGCCGAACTCTGTCCTGGACCAGACTACTTCTCTCTCCCTCCCTCCCCTCCCCGACTGAGCCCCTCAGAGAGCTATCTGGGCCTCCACTGACCATCAGATCTGCTTCTCTCTGCCTGCCCTTAGGCAAGTTTCCTTCCCCCATCTCAGACTCCATTTCCCCATCAACAGAGTGAGTGAGTTAAGCTTTGAGTTCACCTTTTCAGCTCTCATGGTCTGACCTCCTGGGAAAACGAGCGAGGGTGAGATCAACATAAGGGAAAGGGAATGACCATGGCTGGGGCCTCGACAAAGTGCCAGCCTGCTTCTCTGCTGGTGACACAGAGCAGCCAAAGTCAGATGTTGCCCAGGAAGCTCGGAGTCAATGGACACTGCTTCCTCCAACTCCTGTGCCTCAGTTTCCTGATATGTCTAGTGGGGACAGTAAACCTACCTCATGGGTAGGGAGAACCCATTGTGATAATGTATCTAATGTGCTTCACAGCACCCATCACACAAGCACTCAAAAGTGTTGTCATCGTCGTCCCCATTATCCTCAAACCCCTCCTCCTGGTCTGGTCCAGCCCCTGCAGGGCTCAGCTTTTGAAGAAAGCTCCTGACTTGGTATCAGAAAAGCCTGGGCTCTACCGTCAGTTTTGTCTGTATTAACCTGTTGAGTCACCCAAGCCTCAGTTTCTTCACCTGCAAAATGGGGCAAATAAGCTTCGTGAGGAAAAGTATCACGGGCATGCAGCAAGGTCACCCGGGAAAGAGTGCTTGGTATAGGGGGTGGCCGACGGAAGTGCCCGATGAGCACCATTCCCTTCCTTCTTTGTTGACCCAAAATGAAGTTTTATGACAGCAGAGCAAATACACAATAGTGCTACAGCTAATTTTAATGAGCACTGACCATGTGCCTGACGCTAGCCTAAGGACTTTGCTTACTTAACTCAATCCTCATAAACAGCACTACGCAGTGGACAGAGATATGATGCCCATTTTACAGAGAGGGAAAGTGAGCCACATAGAAGCAAAATGCCATCTTCTTGAAGCTTCTGATGTTGTTTAAAGCCCACTAAGAGTAAGGACGCACATGCACTGAGTAGTTACTGTGTGCCAGGCAGTGTTCTAACCCCTCGCCTTGTGTTGGCCCCTTCAGTTCTCCCAGTGATGCTACGAGGTCCTAGATCACTGTCCCCATTTTACAGATGAGACACCAAGGTACAGAGAGGTAAAGTCATTCATCTTCTCAGTAAATGGCTGAGCCAGGTAGAAATCAAACTTAGGTCGTGGTAACTCCTCTCCCTGGACCAGAGCCCACCTGGAATCTGGCACTCCCATGAGGCCAGGGGCGCAGGCCAGATCTCCATGCCTCCAGGAGGTTATGGGCCGCGAGTCCTCATATTTGGTGCCCTCAAGAGCTGGGAGTCTCAGGTGAGGCAAAGCTGCGCTCTCTCAGGAGGGCAAACATAGCCTCCCAGCCCCACCACTGTGCCAGACGGGCAGGGAACAGGTGCACAGATCCCCAGCCCTGGGCTAGGTGAGGGGGGAACTCACTTGGCAGCCAAGCCCCGCGTGAACAAGAAGAAACCCAGCCTGCAGCCCCTTGGCCCTGGCAGGAGATTAACAAAACAAACACCCGAGCAATCTCGATTTCAACACTTGGGGAGGGGGGCCAAGTGTCAGGGCGCAGGGGGCAGGAGGGAAACGCGGAGACATTTTACCACCTAAATAACTTTCCCTCTGTTTAGTTTCACACGAATGTACACTCAAGTGCTCTCTCTCTCTCTTTTTTTACGTTTTTATTTTATTTTTACAAATGCTCAAACTTTCCTGCCACAAATTATTCTTGGCCAGGTTACAAGTAGAAAGGCCGTGCATATCCTTTACTTGACAAAAAGGGGGGTGGGGGTCAGGGGAGGGTTCTTGTGAAATATTTTGGTTGTACGTTTGAGGTGGGATTTCTTTCTTAGTCTCCCCGGCTGGGCCTTTGCCGGGGAGAGCAGGAGCGCTGGCCTCCTGGCGCACGAGCCGTCTCCAGGTGGTCCAAAGCCTACTGCGGTGCTTACCTCCAGCTGCCCCGGCGGGTTCGTGGTTCTGCTTTCACCGCGCCGACCGGGACTGGCACCTGTGAAGGGCAGGTCAGAGCTGGCACTGGCATGTCTCACCTCACCCAGGCCCTGCAGGTCCTGCGGCTGGGCCAGCTGGAGGTTCCTGTCTGGAGGCCTGGGGGCCCGGACAGAGGTTCCTGAATTCCCAGGTGAACTCATCCTGTTCTACCCAGGACCCAAGGAAGAGGCTGGCTCTGGGGCCTCCCCGACTTGTGCAGAAGGAGGTGACCAGTCTGGCTCACCTTGACCCTGCCCCAACCCCCACCCCCAGTCTCCCCCTTCCTGCAGATCTGGCCCAGGCCCCCTCCCCAGACTCATCTCACCACTCTGCCCCCCATCACTTCGCTCCAGACACGTCATTTCTCAAATACACCAAGCTTTTCCCACCTCAGGGCCTTGGCTGGTGCTTTTCCCTCTTCCCGGAATTCCAGCCCCTCCACTCTGCCCAGGGCACCCTCCTGCTTACCGTCCAGATCTCAGCTGGATTGTCACCTCCTCAGAAAGGCTTTCCTGATGACCTCATCCAAATTAGGGACCCTGTTACTTGCCATCTCGGCTCCTTTTTAGTTTTCTTCATAACACTTAGGCAGTTTATTCTAGTTTTATTCATCTGTGTTCTTGTTTTTTGCTGGTCTTCCCCAACTAGAGTGAATAAATAAATGAATGAGTGAATGAATAAGTGAGTAAATGAATGAGTGAATACATACGTGAATGAGTGAATGAATGAGTGAGGTCCTGGAGGCTGGACCAGTTTTCCACTCCTTACACTGATATCAACCCTGGGCATCACGGCTGCCCTTTGTGAGGGCTGCTCCTCCCAGGCTGGTTAGAAGGGAACACAGTGGTGCTGGTCTAAAGGCATCTGGTGTGCACCAGTCCAGTGGGGGGGTCTCTGTTCCCAACAGCGAGGATCTAGGCCCTCTTGGGACCTTGACCGAATCACCAAGAAGTTTTCGTAGCATTCTTAGAAAAGCAAGGTCACACGGCAACAGCCACGTGACTCAGTGCCCACCCTGTGCCCAGCACTTAAGAGTCAGTGCACTTTCATTTAAGTCAGACAGAATTGATCAAGCCATGTGTTTTAAGCCGTCGGTGTTCTGATCTTTTCAACACCTGCTCATGCTCGCAAAGGTGCTGTCAAGGCAAAGATTCTGAATGCCATTTGAGGAAACGGAGGCTTAGAGAGGGGACAGGATCGGCGTAAAGGCACCCCGCTGATGTCATCTTCACCTCTTGGTGCCAAGCTGAGCCTGTTCTGATCTGTGATGGCCATGGCCGTGGTGGTCCCCGATGCCCGGATGTGCAGGCCAGACGCTTGGGAGTGTCCTTTATGCCTCCCTCCCCATCAAGCCCCTCCATCCAAACAGTCCCTGAGTCCCGTGGGGTCTGCCTCCCCGCATGCCACACCTCATCCACCCCACTGTGCCTCACACACAGCGCACGCGTGCGGGGGTGACTGTTACCGGCCTCCACCTGCACAGCCACAGAACGACAGGTGAGGCCATGACCCCGGTGCCGCTTCAGGAGCTGTGCCACTTTATTACGTGATGAGTGAGTGTGTGGAGCTCAGGTGTATAATTATGTGCTCATTTTATTGATTAGCAGCTTGAGGCTGGATCTTTCTTATCCCTTAATAGAAACCCTGCTGCTCCTCTCCAGCAATTATAATGGAAATTAATGGCTGCTTACATATGATGGAGCCCACTAGCAATCATTTTGTAGCCAATTACATGTGAGTCATGAGGAAGGCACTGTATCTCTTCAGACAGAGCGGATGGCAGTTCCAGAGGGAGAGTGGAGTATGTTTTCCTTCCAGCCCCCATCCCTACACTCAGCTCTGAGCCCTGCGGGTTCCTGACCAGTGCGCGCTGCCGCAGAGTGGATTCCGTCAGCAGTTTTTCAGCCATCCCTGGTTAGGAAGGAGAGAGATTCGTGGAGCGCCAAGGGCGTGTGTGGGCTGTGAGAAGAGGTGGGGGAGAAGGGATTCCTGGCAGGAGGGAGCCCAGGTCAGGAGGGAGCAGGAGATGGGGTTGGGGCAGAGAAGGTGAAGAGATTTTCAGCTAAACACTGTCTCAGTCTTGGGTCTAGGAGTTCTGGGCACGTGTCCTGGTGCTGCATTTAACGTACACATGGTGCAAACCTCACACACGTCAGGCACGTGTGAAGTGCTGGGGTCACAGCTTGGAACAGAACAGACAAGAATCCCTGTCCTCAAGGAGCTTCTGTTCTAGTGGGAGGTGATGGACAGCAGGTAAACCTGAAATAACCTTGGGATATTGGGTCAGGAACAAAGAAGCTCAATGGACAGAATGAGGAGTAACCAAGCCTAGAGACGAGAACAAGGCACCAAGAAGCAATATTTTCATGATCTTGCATAGGGAAGCCCTTCCTCAGCAAGTTACAAACCATAAAGAAGAAAACTGAATTTAAATACATAAACATTAAGCCTTGAGGAGACTTGAGCAGGACAAGGGGCAAAGGGCATGGAGGAGTGAAGCCACGGCCACCAGGACCACAGTCAGCTGGGGTCCTTGAGCCCGTGAAGCCCCTGGACAGGGGTGGAGGGACAGGGGCCCTGCACACAGCCACACTCCATCACACCACTCTCACTCCATCCCTGTCCTGCCACTCCTGCCTCCCCTGTACAACATGTCCTGTTCCTGCCCCTGTCCAGGCCCCAGAAGCATCCCAGGGTCAGTGGCTGAGGCCGCCAGCCCCTTTCTCAGTCCCACTAGCCCAGTCAGGGGACTCTGTGTTCTGGCCACCCTTGGCCTGGTGGGGGCAAACACTTAGAGAGGAGGTACACTCAGCACTTGGGCCCTGAAGAAGGCACCTGTCCCTGCCCTGACCCAAGTCAGCCCAGGCCTTGCTCACTGTGCTGACTGGTTCCCAGGCCCCCTGTCACACCTGGATGTCTTAGGGGTTGCCCACCCCTGCCCCAGAGCCACTACCCCCTCACAGACACAGCTAGCCCGACTGGGGCCTCACACTTGGGTGTTCTTCCAGGGCCTGCCAAGGGGCCTTCCACAGCCTCAGAGCTCGCTCACCTGTGGCCACACAGCTGGGAGCTGGCAGAGCTAGGATTCGAACCCAGCTCTGGCTGGCTGTACCCTCTTTTTGCCTCTGCACCTGCACATTGGCACTAGCCTACAAGCTGTGCCCAGACCCTGCCTGAAAGCTGGGCTTCTTCACCCCATGGAACCAGAGAACAAGGTGAAATTGTTGGGGTTCCCACATCCTTAAAACACCTGGAGCGGGTCTAGGCATGTTGGGCAGGGAGGAAGGAGGAAGGAGCCTGTGGGTCGAGGCAGAAAAAGGACAGAGAAACAGGAGAGGTGACCCAGGAGAACTGAGGCAGAAGCAGGAGCAGGGAGGCCGCAGTGTGCCCTGGATGCTGCCCAACAGGACAGAGACCCTTATGGCACCTGGGCACAGGGGAGCCAGGCAGTTAGACATGGACCAGGAAGCAGGGCCAGCGAGGCCATGCAAGAGAGAAAAGAAGCTTCCTACGCATCCCAGCGTTACCTAACCCTGTAGCCCTGGCCCAGCTGGAAGCCCCTTGGCCAGGCCTCCCGCTACAGCCCCCAGTGTGGAGGAGGGAGTCTCTCCAGGGAAGCAAGGAGATCAAAAGGAGAAGAAGCAGATAAATCACCAGCATGTGCCTCCCTTTCTGCTCTCCACGCACCAAGGAGCCTTCCCACAGCAGCTCCGATGTGGTTCAAGGACCCCTGGGATATCCCTTCCCAGCCTGGCTCCTTGCAGCCACGGCCCAGCCCCCTCTGCCTGACTCAGGCTTTTGTCTGCACAAAAACTACCCCTGCCACCCCAACAACACACACACATGCACACGCCATGCCACGGAGCAAGGGGCCGCCCACACCCACTGTGGGGTGGGAGTCCAGCTTTGACCGCCTCCAGCATCCCTGTCCAAGCTAAGGCCATCTCAGAGGATGGGTGCCTAGGGCCTTGTGCTCCACCAGACTGTCTCTCCACACCTTCCCCCCAGAAGCCAACATTTGTTCTAGGGAAATCAGAGTGGAATGAACAACCAGGGCCCTGCTGAAGGGGCATGGGGAGAGGTCATGGGGCTACAGGCAGTCTTTGCACCTGTGGGCAGAACGTCCTGGGCACGGGGGTCAGTCTCCAGCCCTCAACCCCTTCTACCTGCCTCGCGCTTCCTGTGCAGCGGCAGCCTGCAGACGTGCAGGGAACACATTCGGGAGTCGGTTCCAATGCTAGCCTCACCATTTTTGTGTGGACTTGATCAGTCACTTGATCTCTCTGAACCTCAGGTTCCTCGTTTATCAATTGCAGAGGAGTACCGACAAATACCACACTTTCCTAAACCCTACCCAGAGGAAGAAACAGAATCATACGAAAGGGCTCAGGCCACATCTCGCGGTTAATCAGAATGAAAACAGCAGGGACGGTGCTGAGTCCCGGTTCTGTACATGCATCGTCTCATTCAGTCCCTGCAGCGACCCTTCGAGGGAAGTACTGTCACTATCTTCACTTTGCAGGTGAGATGATACAGCTCAGAGCTGTTGAGGTTGACCTTAGTTGTCCATGGTCACACCAAGATGCAGGCTGAGCTGTCTGACACCAGTGCCCACGTGCCCTCAATCAACCCCTAGAAGTGCCCCCTTAGCTCAAGTCTTCCAGCTTTCACTCACCTTTTATGCCTCCCTGGAGGTCTGGTCTCACTGGGGCCCCTGGCTTCAGTTGTTGGGCCACATCAGGGTGTGTACACACATGAACACACCCGAGAAATGCACGATGTGGCTGCAGGTGAGCCTAGCTCTAAACGCTCTCTGAACGTTAAATCTACATCTCCAGCTCCAGGCTTGGGTTATCAAATGCCCTGAGGTCCAACAATTACATCAAACTCAACATCTCTGAAGATGCTCCCCCACCTTCCCTGCTCTCCCCTCCCCAAGCCACTGTCACCTCTCAATGGATTCTTACATCAGCCTCCTCACTGGTTTCCCTGCCTCCCCTTTACTCCCCAGTGATCCTGCTCAACATCCTGCAACGGGTCTCCTGTCACTCAGAGCAAAAGCCAAAGCTCGCCCTGCATGATCCGTGGCCCCCATGCCACGCCCCATGGTTTTGCTGATTCCTCTCCTCCAGCTCTCCCGCGTTCGCTCTACTCCAGCCATGCTGGCCTCTCTGCGTCCCTAGAACACCCCAAGCATGCTCGCACCTCAGGGCCTTTGCACTTGCTGCGCCCTCAGCCTGGGACATCCTTCTCTCATATAGTCTTATGTCTCCCTGCTTCTTGTCCCTCAGGTCTCTGCTCAAATATTCTATCAGCGAGTCC
Organism: Camelus ferus; assembly: GCF_009834535.1. NCBI lineage: Eukaryota > Metazoa > Chordata > Mammalia > Artiodactyla > Camelidae > Camelus > Camelus ferus. Next base: position 15,291,675 of record NC_045708.1, on the reverse strand, counting down.
CTCCCTGACCAGTCATCTAAAATAACCCTCCTGGCCCGACAGTCCCTTTCCCTTCACCCTGTTGAACTTTTTTCCTAGCACTTGTCATCATCTGGCATGTTACTAATTTGTGTAATATCTGTCTCATCCCAGGGGGGTATGTACTCCTGTGAGATCAGGAATATCCTCTGTTTTATTCATCTCCTGTTCATGCTCGGAGCCCAGAACAGTGCCTGGCATGTGGGAAACCCTCAGTAAATATTTGTGGAAGGAAGGAAGGGAGGGAGGAAGGAAAGGAGAAAGGAAGGAAGGGAAGGAGGGAGGGAGGGAGAGAGGGAGGCTAACATAGTGGTAGAGTTGAGGTTTAGGAGAGTAGGGTGGGAGAGGAAGGGAAAAGAGGAGGAAAGGAATACTCATAGGAAGAGACAAGAAGTAGACAGAGACGGGTGGGTATATCAGACCACATACACACAGGCACAGACTCACACTTGTGTTGAAGCCCAATGTCACACACACAGGCTCACACACAAAGGTACCCCTAAATATACATACACATGCATATACGCCCTTGCACACGTGCACACGCACACAGAGCCCATCACCAGCACTCTGTTCCAGCCCTGCACCCCCGGCTCCACACCCCGTCCTGGGCAGGGAGAGGAACTTTTCCAGGTGACCTCCCTGAACAGGGAGGGAAACTCCACCAGCTCTTTTTCAAAGCTGATTTGGCTCCAGTCTCCCTTGTAATCTGCTCCCGGATCAGTGCTCACAGAGGCGCTGGCCCCAGCCTGAGGTCAGGACCTCTCACCTTCTCCCAGGAAGTCCCACTGAGTCCACCCCACCCCCCAGGCCCCCGCTCAGCTGTGACTCTTCCCCTGACCAGTATAACCTGCTGAGCAGAATTCTTGCTGAGCATTTTTAAACAATTCTAGTTATCTGGGGGCAAGGGTGATACTGTGACTCTTGGGAGGGAGACAGGGGACCCCCTTCAGGGTGGGGCAGCCTCTAAATTGCTTATTTTGCAACCAAGAGTCCCAGCCCTGCTCCACCTGCCCCCAACCCCTGAAAACACTGCAAATTCTCAAACCTCTAGGCTATTGCACCAGCAATGCCTCCTGCCTCCAGTGCCCTCCCCTCATTTCCCCAAGTAGTAAACTCCTCCACATCCTTTAAGGCCTCGGTCAGATATCCCAGACACCTCCTGGTGGGGGCTCCCACCATCCTCTCCCTGTCCTCATCTCTCTGTTATCCTTGTCTGTTTAGGCGTCTGCCTTCCCAACTGGACGGAGGTCTTTGTGGGCAGAAAGTGCAATGATGCATCCAGACCCACTGCAGATCCCAGCACAGGGCCTGGCACAGAGCACAGGCCCAGGGAGTGTGCTTGTGGATGTAAGAAGGGGACAGGGAGGGCAGGCAGAGGCCTGGGCTGGGTGCCAGAAGTCCTGGATCACGCACTACTATGCTTGTGACTTCGAACAAGTCACGCATCCTCTCTGGTTGGCCATTCCTGAGAGCCTGGGCTCACTGTGGCCTGTGAAGGGCTGTGGGGTGACCCTGACCCCCAAGGGAGAGGTTGGTGCATGGAGGGAGTTGTCAGGGTCAGCTGCGGGCCAGGTGCTGCCCACAGGGTTGAGGCAGTGGCCAGAGAGAAGCAGAAGGGAGAATGTAAGGGCTGGTGCTGCCTGGCACACATCTTTACTCTGTCACAAGCACCAAAACCATCATCACCATCTCTAAGACCACTATCCTCACAAACAGGGCTGTACCCCCATCACTGTTCCAGCCCCACAGTCATGGTCATCAACACTGCCATCCTCCCATCACCTGCACAAACTTTTATATCATACTTAATGCACACACACACACGCACAGAATTTTGTTCTCCTCCCAAGCAGAGCGGTATCTGGTTCCACTCCAGACCCCATCACCCAGCAGAGAACCTGGCTAGTTCTAGAAGCTCCATGTTGTGAACTGAAGGAAGGAAGGGCTCAGTGCATGACAGTGTGGCCCCGCGGTTTGGTCCCACTTACTCAAGCTGGTGCAGCCAATAGAGAAAGCTGGAACAGCATGGGCTCAAGGTCTGGAATGCTCCCAGTGACCTCCCTGTGTCACTGCCTGCTGCCTGGTCTGCTCAGGACCAGCAGGGCCACCAAATGACTGATTTCTCCCTGAGCCCCCATGTTGTTCTATGGGAGATGTGCTGAACCTCCAGCCTGAATTCCCAGGGCTCAGAGCATGTCAGAAAGCCGACGTCACAGTGAGAAATCAAAATGAAGCCCCCTCACTCGCTGGAACTGAAGCCTCAGTTTCCCTGTCTGTAAAGTGGGGATCATGAGCTGCCTTGTAGGACTGTTGGAAGGATGAAGCAGGGGACAGCAGGAGAGGCGGCCAGCACGGGGTCTGGCAGGGGGCATCCCCTCAAACCTGCCAGCCCTTCACCCCCAGCTGCTTGGCTGCTGGCTGTGGGGTTGAGGGGGAGGGTTTCTCCAGAGTTAGGGCATCACAGTGCGGGGCACTAAACCTCAAACTGCCTTTCTCTGGACCTAGACATGTTCCCGAGATTATCTCATTGGCCCCTCACTCCAGCTCCATGAGGAAGAGTCTGTATCCCCATTTTACAGATAAGGAAATGGGGCCTCACCCAAGGTTACCCAGCCAACAGCAAAGACCTCAAGACAATTGGCTTCCATGGCCCCCTCAGCAGGGCTGGGGCTCAAAGGGGTGTTCTGAAGCCCTGAGCACCAGATGAGACTGGGTGCGTGGGCCCAAGGCCCCACTCACCTGGTCAGCAGGGGACCAGAGCCCGAAAGTATCCAGCTTGGATGCCTCCTAGGAAAGGGGTCTGCACAGTTCCTTGGGTTTGTGGGCCTGGGCTGCTGAGGGAACCCCTTTCCAACATCCATCTTCAGTCAGGGTGCAGGTAGCTTATAGTTTGGGGGGATCATCCCTGCTGTGCCCCACCCCTACACTTATCAGGGAGACTGGAGGTTGGTGACCCAAGCCAGGCTCCACCCCCTGGACCACTTCCTCTAGCAGATTAGAAGGGTTGGGTCTCCCGCACGCCTGCCTATCCCACTGTCAGTGCCTGAGCAGCTTCCTGTTTGCAGGGATGGGCGGCCATTGCTATGGCGACAGCAGGAGGAGGCCCCCTCCAGGTGGCTGATACCAGGCCCAGTCCCTCCCTGGGCCTGCTCCTATCGCTGCAGCTGCTTCTCCAGCAGCTGGACTAGCAGAACCATCTGGTCTACGATCAAAGGGGTTGTAGGAGGGCGCTGCCCAGGGTCCTGGGCAACACACCCCTTATCTCTCCCAGGCCCGGGAAATTTCCAGAATCAGGGCACCAGGAGCCCAGTGGGGTGGGAGGGACAGGCCAGAAGGCGTGGGAACAGACACTCCCTGACAGTGGTGGGAAGGACTTAAAACTTGCCAGGAATGAGGCCTGAGACTGGAGACAGGCAAGAGGGGTCAGTGGTTCGTCCTTTTGGTTCTCTGTCCACTGTCCCTCATCCTGCCCGGGCCCAGGCGGCTGTGTGACCCAGGGCACAGAATTCCACTTCTCTGAGCCTTGGTCTGCTCTGCCGCCAAGTGGGAATGAAAGCAATGGTTGTGAAGATCCAATCGTGCAAGGCCCGAAGCACACTAGTGGGTGCTTGGTTGTGGTACTAAAGATGCTAGTTACCACTTACTGAGGACAAGCCCTCCAAGTGTTACTCTCCTTCAGTCCACATGGCAACTGAGAAGTGGGCCAAGCATTATTCACCTTTTGCAGAAGAAAACACTGACGTTCCAAAAGGTGAGGAAACTGCCCCAACGGCACAGCTTCTAAGCGGCCAGTGGCTGCTAATACTGCCATTGCCCTCCTATTACATTGTGGCTGAGCTCATGATGGCCCTGACTGGTCCCTGCCTCCACCCTGCCAGGCCACCAGCCCCATCTTCATCCATTGGTTCATTTTTTTATTCACTTAGTAATTATTATGAACAACAGTTATTAGTGACTATTATTTATTAGCCCTTGATTAGCTATGTATTAGCCTGAGCCCAGCACTGAGCCAAATGCTCTGTAATCTTTGTGACAGAACTTCGAGGCCAGAACCTTAATAGGAATGAGGAAACGGAGGCCCAGAGGGGGGACCCACACACAGACACACATGCGCGCACACACCCACACACACGCACACGCTTGGCTCCATTCCACGTGGGCTGCACTTCTGGGGCATACTTCCCTGTCTCACCTCTTGGTCTTTGCCACACTCTTCTCTCCACCTGAAATAACCCATCTTTTGCAGTCTGTGTGCAGACTAGAACGTGGGCTCTTGAGGGACAAGGGTGAGGTCTTTGCTGATAACTTCCTAGCACAGGACACGAATAGAGGAGGCTTTGCACACAGAAACAATCCAGGACTTATTAATAAAGGAATAATTGCTCAGAATCTTATTCATGTCAACTTGACAAAGCCTAAAAGACAATAATTAAGCCCCAGACTTTTTCCAGACTCTCCCCAGATAAAACAATCTCCATTCCTGTAGCATGTCCGTATTAGAACACTAAGAACCCTGAGCTCCTTGTAGAGGAATAAATGAGTGAATATGTCACTAGATGAAATTCCTAAGTGAGAATTAAGTGAGTTAGTGAGCAAACAAGTCAGTGAGCTAGAACGTGAATTAGAGATTTGTTGAAACAATGAAGTAAATGGGTGAAAAGACAGATAAATGAGTGAATGGATAGGAAGGAAGGAAGAGAAAATGAAAGAACAAACCCAGCCAGGTGGAGGGGCACCTCCAGCAGAGTCAAGTGCATGAGAGCAGGTCAGCAGTTTCCAATCCACAAGCCCAACCCCCACCCACAGACCCCCGAACCACAGGCTCTACAGGGTTGGCAAACCACGGCTCAAAGGCCACAAAGTGAGCCTTTGTCAGTATAGTTTTATTGGCACACAGCTACACTCACATGTTTCTGTGTTGTCTGTGGCTGCTCTCTCACACTACGACGGCATCAGAGTTGAGTAGTCGGAACTGTGACCATATGACCCGCAAAGTCTAAAATATTTTCTACATGTTCCTTCACAGGAAAAGTTAGCCATCTCTCTACGAGCACCACTTGCTAAGGGAACCTAACTGGCATCCTGCCTGGGACCCTCCCAATGCTGACTGGAACCCTCCGGCCTCCAGAGGGTCCTCGGGACCCCACTTGCACACCTCTGGGCCTGGGCCCTCCCCACCTCTCCAGGCAGCCCTTCCTGCCCTAGAGCAGCTCCAGCCTTCGAGAACTCTTCCTTCTGCTGAGCGGAAATGTTCTGTCCTCCTTCTGGTCCCCACCCTCATCCCGACCTCCCGCCTTGACCGCGGGTGTTTACCGTGACCTCTGCCCTGCATCTTGTTCCCCACCAGCCAGGACGGCTCAGGCCCGGCTGGATCCCTTTCTCAACCAGGGAGGCAAGTGAGTCACCAAGTCCAGAGAGGGGACATCTGCTAGACTCTGGGCCTCAGCTAATCTCACTAATTCTGAGAGAGGGGCCCAGCCTCCCCTGCTGCTTCTTGTTTGCACTTGAGCCTGGCGTGGAAGCCGGCGGCTTCAGAAAAGAGTCAGTGGCTTAGAATCGCGGGGTGTTTGGACCCAGAGTGTTTATCTCAAGTCTGGTTTGTCTTCAGCTTCTGGAATGATTTCCCAGAAGAGCTGGAGAAATCTGGCCTCAGCAGGGCCTGTGCTCTTGGAGGCAGAGCTGTTCTCCTTTGCCCCCGAAGCAGATTCCTCTACCCATTTTACAGAAGAAGACACTCAGTCTGTCCAGGGACAAGATGCCTGCTTTCCTATTGCCTCTCTCATTCTGGAAGCCTCTGGAATGGTTCGAGAATCACGCAAGCTTCAGTGGGTTTCCTGGGATGTGTTTACCACTGTGTTCCACTGGTGCCTGGCCCCATTTCACAAATGGGAAGATTGACACAGCTCCCATGCGCTGGGACCCAGGACTCACATTTCCTTGAGCAACACATTGATCAGTGAACAGAAGAGCAGGGTAGAGAGAGGTGAGCTGGGGGCTGTGACGCCGGAGACCCGAGTTCTTAGGTCTGGTGGGAGGAAGGAAAGGAATGCCAGAAAGGAAACAATGTGGGCACAGGTGTGGAGTCTACAAGACTCCTTCCCTGCAGCATCTAAACGGGGGTTTTTTTTGTTTGGTTTTTCCTCTGTTCAGTGTGCCCATTGCCTCTGTGGCTAACTATAACTAGAAGGAAAAGGCCCACAGATGTGGGGCAGGAGAGGAAGGTGAGAGCAAGAAATAAATGAGGAAAGCGTAGCGGCTATGAATGCAGGCTCTGGAATCAGACTGCCTGGGTGCAGGCCTGGCAGTCCCTCCTCAGCAGAGCCCCACTTTCCTCGTCTGTCCAATGGGGCTTGTAATGCTGAGCTCACGGCTCTCAGAGGGTGAAATGAGGTAATGTGTGTCAAACGCTGGGCCTGGGGTCTGGCATGAGCCAGGTGCTTGGCTCCTGGTTTCCTTCCACCCGGACGCAGCATGCTTCTTATCACTTGCTTTGGGAATCCAGAGCTTATCTTGAGCCCCAGGGTGAGGTTATGTCCAATCACTGTTGATGTGAACCCCACACCATCACCAGTCCAACACGCCAAAGTCCAGGAGAGGGCCACGCCACCATGGGAGCCTACCTGGCCTGCATCTGCCCCCGTGGTGTCACCTGCGCACATTAATGAAAAATTCACGGCGCGGAGCAGAGCCAGGCCAGACCAGGAAATTGCAAAGTTTCGGGCGCCTTACCTCAGCCCCACTGCACACTCTCTGCTTTTATAGCTCCACGTGTAATAACATAAAAGCATAATTTATTAAAGTATCACTTTAAGTAGGGATGGCAGGAGGGGGTCCATGCCCAGGGGGCCGTGAGTGCCATATTGACCAGAGACGCCAAGGGGAAGAGCGGTCTCAGTGCTCACTGGCCTGCTGGTCACAGCTCAGGGTGCAGCAGCTGGAGCACCAGGGAATTGTCCAGGAGTCGAGGTGGATACTACCCAGAGACAGCATAGCCTGGAGATGAGAGCTGAGCTGTGCAGGTTTGAATTCTGGCTGTGTGTCTCCAGGCAGGTCAGTTCCCCTCTCTGAGCAGCAGTTTCCTCATCCGTGCGTGGTAGGAATTGCTGAGAGGTCCCAAGTCCCGCAGTAGCAGCTCTCCTACTAAGCCTGCTCCTCCCAGAGTGAAAGAGACTTCCAGGCACTGATCAGTGCCAGGAAATGGCCCTGGGATTGCCTCATTAAACACGGAGGGGTATTTACACTGGGAGAAACAAATATTTATCTCTGGACCATGAAGGAGGAAGGTCTTTGGAACCCCAGTCTCATATCTGGCTCAGCCCTGCTTGGAAGGAAGGGACCAAGGGGGAAGGGGAAGGAGGCAAGGGGTGTGGAGAGACAGCGCATGGACAGAGGCAGAGCTGGGAGTCACGCAAGCCTGGGTTCAAATCCCAGCTCTGCCACCACCAGCGTTGTGACCCTGAGCACAGGTCCTCAAGCCTCTGGGCCTGCTCTTAGGAAACATGGCGCTAAGAACACTGCAACCTCTCAGGGTGGATGGAAGTTTCAATGTGGTGATGTGTGCCTGAGCTAGGGTAGGTGTTCTGTTATCCCTGACTCTATGCTCAGAACTGTCCATGCTCTAAAGATCCTGCAGGGAAGAAGGCAAACAAGAAGCAGGTGTTTTTCTTGGGAAAAAGGGGGTTGGGAGAGAAGGGTCTCACATGGTGACCCTGCACAAGGGGGACAGGGCCATTTACCACACGATCTGCACAGAGGTTTTAAAAATCAGTAAAGATGCACCAAATGACTAGACACACAGCCCTCACCTGGCTTTTGTTGGCCCACCTACCTAAGGAGAATAATGGATGGGCCCCCTCACAGGGGCAGGATGCAAATTTTCAGAACCTAAATTCAAGAGCCTTAGTTTGACCAAAGCATTGTACAGTGCTTCCTGCATGGGGTCTGGTTGCTGAAATGGGGGAATTTCCGGAATCCCACTGGTTCTCTCCACCTTCACCACTACCACCCTGGTCCAGGCCACCATCCTCCCCTGCCTGGGCTATTCTGGACTATCCTGGCTGGTCCCCCTGCCTCCGTCCTTGCCCCCTGCAGTCTTCTCACAGCAGCCTGTGTGTTCTTGCCCCTTGAAAGTGTTGGAGGAAGCTGGGGTTGGCTAAGAGGAAGCCCGTGAAAGGACTGAACTAGGAGAAATGGACACGAAGCAGGAGGGAAGGTGGTTGGATGTGAGAAGAACTTCCCAACTATAGGAAAGATGCTTCTTCAAAGCATTCCTGGGAGAAGCTGCAGAGGGGCCGAGTTTCCAGTCCTGCTGTGGGGGCCTTATTTAGCCTCTCAGTGGGGCCGAGGCAGAGGGTGGGGCCAGAAAATCCCAGAGAATTATGAACACTGGAACATGGGCAAGCTGACAGTGTGACCAGACCAGACTGGTGGGACGGGAGCAAAGGCTTTCCCAAAGCTCCCGGGGGAACTGCTGCCCTCCTGTCAGATCTTATTTATTTAATGTTGAGGTTGTTGAGTTTGGTGTTTGTTGAAATGACTCCGGGTTCTCCTCTACGAGCACCAGGCCCCACTGAGAACAGGAAAGCGACATTCCTCAGCCCAGCTAAGAGGGGAGCAGGAGCCCACGTCAGGAGAGAGCGAAGGGAAGGACAGCTGGGGACAGAGTGGGGGAGATGCAGCAGGGTCCCAGCAGGAAAGACACTCATGCCACGGGGATGACAAAACAGGCATTTTCAGAGGAGTGGGTGGGATTCAGGGAAAGTGACAAAAGGATGCTTTGGCACCCAGAGACCGGCAACAGCAGGGAGCCGTTACCACCTGTTCCCGCAGGGCAAAGGGAGGCAGCAGTTACTGGAACTTGGGCAGAGGGCTACAGAGAGAGATGCAGATGGAGCCAGCGCCTGCCCCTCCCCGCCCATTGGATGGACACAACTGGAAGCTGGAGAGCAAGGAGCCAGGTGATGGAGAGTGGAGCTGTCGGGTCCCAGAGCCCGAGCAGGTCTAGGGTGGAGACAGAGTCAGTGGGGAGGTAGGAAGGGTGGAGGGGAGAGAAGCTCTCAAACCCTAGGTCTTCTCTCTCTGTAGGGTGAGCAGGGCCACCAGGGGAGTGAAATTTCTACTCAGCCTTAGACCAAAGTCCCAGGCCTTCCAAAGACTCCTGTCCACACGTAGCTCTGTTCCCCCGGGGGGTAAGTAAAGGGCTCCAAGAGCTTCCCTTGCAGCAGATAAAAAGCACAGGAGGGAAGAAGACCCTTCCTGCCTCCCTGCTTTTGCTCAGGCCTGCCCTCCACCAGGTTTCCCCTCTCCCCTGTGCTCCCTGTGGAAATCCCATGCCTCTGGTGAGACACAGACCCGATACCATCACTATTCATGGATAATAACAGCTATTCACTCACAGACAGTATGTGCCAGGACCAAGCTTAATGGCTAAGATCACTGGAAGTCAGTCTGGGCTCTGCCCTTCCACTGTGTGGGTTCAGGCAAGTCACCTCTCCTCCAGAGTCTCCATTTCTTTATCTGAAATAGCCCTGCTCCCTGGGGGGCAGGGGGGATGTGAGGACTAAAGAAGGCCCTGCACACTGGCCTTGGGTTGGCAGCACAGGAAGGCTCAGGATCAACTGCCTCTTGCACTCGTCTTCCTCACAGGGAAGAAACTGAGGCTCAGAGAGGGGCCGTGACTCCCCAGGACACACAGGACAAGGGACCAAGCTGGGATCCCAGTCCTGGGCTCACCCCAAAGCTGCCCTTCTCTAGGAGGCCTTCCTAGATTGCTCAAGTGAGAAGAAATGCTCCATTCTGGATGTGATTCTTATAATTAGAACAGCTATCACACTTGGAGTCGTCTTATGCTGGGCACCCGAGCTTGAATCCATTCAATCTTCATAACCGCTCTCTAAGGTCATTCTCATTGAGAAGGAATCTGGGGCCCAGAGAGGTTAAGTAACATAGCCACTTGGATCAGCATTTGAACTCAAACCAGCCCTGCCTCCCTTTCAGGTCTGCTCTGCGGTGCCCATCTCCCCACTACACAGGAAGGGAGCTACCTGAGGTCATGCCAACTGAGCATCACCTCTCTCCCTCCAGGCTCAAGCACAGGGCCTCTCTTGTATATGGTTAAGATTCGTTTGTTAGGGGAAAACTGATGGGGAAAGGTGGAGGGGGTGATGGAAAAGGCCAGAATTGGGGTCACCTCTACCTGGCAACCCTGTCTCCCATCCCATCAGGCCCACTACTTCTGCCCAGATGGAGCACTATACTCCATGGTGGCCAGACCAACCACCACCCCACAGAAGCCAGGTTTTCCTTCTGAAATACAAATCTAAAACAGAAACAGACTCACAGACATAGAAAACAACCTTATGGTTACTAGTGGGGAAAGAGGTGGGGGTGGAGGGATAAATTGGGAGTTCGGAATTTGCAGATATTAACTACTATATATATAAAATAGATAAACAAGGTCCTACTGTATAGCACAGGGAAATATATTCAATATGTTGTAATAGCCTATAATGAAAAAGAATATGAAAAGGAATATATATATATATATATGAGTATAGCTTATTGGTAGAGTGAATGCCTAGCATGCATGAGGTCCTGGGTTCAATTCCCAGTACCTCCATTAAATAAATAAATAAACCTAAGTACTTCCCTCCCATAAAAAAATACCAGGAGATATATATATACACACATATATAACTGAATCACTATGCTGTACGTCAGAAATTAACACAACATTGTAAACTAACTATACTTCAATTAAAAAAAAAAAAGCACAAATCTGCACCTGCCCCAAACCCTCTAACTCCTCCCTGCCTCTTCAGGAGCACACCACGCTCCCTACTCTGGCCCTGTGGATCCCCACGATGTGGCCCCATCTGCATCTCACGGCTGTCCCCCAACAACACACACATACCTCCCCCTTTCCAGGATGTCTTCATCTGGTCTCCTACTTTTCTAGAAGCACCTCAGGTGAGAGATGGTTCTATCCATCCGACCACCCTCCACCCCTTCACCTGACCCAATGCCTGACCAACAGCAAGTGCTCAACAATTGTTCACTGAGTCAGAACCACTGACCTGGGTGATATGAGCTCTGCTTCCAATCTGGTCCCACTAATTTGATCACACATCCCTACCCTGAGCCTCAGTCTCTCCGTTTGTACACCGAAGGGTATGAACACGTGCTCTTCTGGGTGCCTGGACACTTTGTAACTCTTTCTCACACATGCACACGCACACAGAGAAGGCTTTCGCCAGGACTCTGAGCTTCTCCGTGGACTGAATTACCAACATTTCATCGGCAGGAGGAAGGAAGGTGGGGCAAGGAATTCCGCACACCAAGTCCATCCCCGCAAGGCCCAGATTGAATGCCACAGCGTGTCTGTGCCCACCTGCCTCTGGGATGGGGTAGAGGTACAGGCAGAAAGAGAGCCCCCAAAAGCGGAATGCCAAAGAAGACACCCAAGGGAACTCACACAGATTCACACACACACAGTCTGTCCTCAGACACTACCGCATACTGATGCATTCACATGTGTGCGCACACATGCTTAAACACACAGGCACATGTCCTGCACTGACATTTACACAAATTGTCGTTTGTTGTTTCTTTTCTCACTTCAAAGACCCTTCAGTATGGGTCATTTTGTATTCTGTTTCATAAAGAAGGTCCCCCAAATTGAATTCATTTTCAATGTTACCAAACCTGAACCTGCCCTGCAAACACCCAAAGGTGCCGTCAAACAGTTACACCGACCCTTTCTCACACTACACTGTTGCACATGCGTTCAAGTCCCCAGTTACTCCTACAAGTCAAAGACAGTGTTGCACACGCCTGGGACACGCAATCTCACATCAGCTCTCCCCTCCTCACTTCAGATGGGCAGGCAACCTGGGCACCTCCAGCCTCTGGCCTCAGGGCAGACCCTGTCACTCCATCACTCTCAGGCTCCTGCTCTGCTGCCTGGGGACACTTGGCACTCCTGGCCCACCCAGCACTGCAAAACCACACAGCTACCCCGTGAGAAGCCAGCCACTGACCTCCCGCACTCCGACCCTTGAACTGGACCACCCAAATACCCTGATTCTGTCCCACGGTAGGCCTCCAGGATGCTACACACCCCACTACCACCTCAACAAGAAACTTTCAAAACCCACGGAACATTCTGGAATTGCCTCAAAGATCTCATTGCCTAAAGGTGACTGGCTTTAATAAGAGGACATGAAAATAGGAATTGTATGCAGTCCTTCCTGGGTTCGAATCCTGACTCTAACATCTGTTCTATGCTCTCGGGCAAGTGAGACATCCTCCCAGAGACTCAGTTTCCCCATCTGTAAAATGGAGGTAATAATCCTACCTGATAGACATGTTGTGAGGATTAACTGAGCAGACACATGCAAGGCACAGAGAGAACCCAGAGCATGGTAGTGGTCATTCTCTTTTCCCCTGAGACTGCAGGAAGGTGGGGCGGGAACCCTGTCCTCTGGACCGGCCCCTCCTCCAGCCCTCGGCCCCGTCCAGCACCCCCTCCTTGTTGCCTCAGCCACATCACCCTCTCGGCCACCCGAGTGTTGGGATCACCAGCGCACCTGCTTCCAAGGGCTCTAATTTCCTGTAAGTGTAAGAATTCAGGTCAGACACGGCCCGCGGCCCGCAGCCCCCCTCCCGGCGGAAACCCATAAATAACCCGGCTCAGGCTGCCTGGCCCGGGCACGAGACTTTCTCTCCTCGCTCACCCTTACGCTGGGCCTCAGCACAGCCCTGCGCGGCAGGTACAGCGATTTCCACTTACACACGGGGAAACTGAGGCCGTGGGCGGAATGTGAGCTTGAGACCCTGACCTGTGCTCTAGAAAGAAGCTCCTTTAAGACAAGCCCTTCCCACCCCTCCCCCTCCCCCAAATGAACGCCCTGCCATCTGCCCCACTGGCCAATGGCTTATGCCTGAAATCCATCCATTAGAGCAAACTTTTCCTGTAAAGGGCCAGATAGAAAATATTTTAGGCGTTGAGGTCCAGACAGCGTCGCAAAGACTCAACTCATCTCTGTAGCCACAGACAAGACGTAAATGCACGGGGGTGGGTGTGTGCCAGAGACATGTTTCTTTACAAACAGGCACCAGGCCAGATTGGCCGTGGGTCGCCCACCCCTGCCCTGGTGCACCAGGCCCCTCCACCACCACACGGCGCAGAAATCTAGTCTAGAATGCTAGCTTGTGAGAGCTCAGAGGGCCTGGGAGTTAGACATCTCAGCTTGGCACTAGCCAGAGGATGAGACTGAGGCCCAAAATGGGGACACAGCCTGTCCAGGTTTCCTTAGTTGCTCAGAATCTGCGCTCCTGGCTCCTTCCTCAACATCTTCGAGTCGATCTCCAGACTCAGTTCCCTTGCTCTGGGGGCCAGGATGGCACTGGGTCCTTGTCTGTCTCCTGCATGGAACCTGGGGTTCCCTGAGCACCAGGATTGGACCCTGGGCCACCTTAGGGTCTTCAGTGTCTGGTCCAGGGTCCCCCATAGTGAGGGGTTTGGGGCAAAAATACAGAATGGGGTCACCAAACCCCTATTCCAGCCCTAGGCCTGGGTTTCTCAGCTTTGAGGTTTCTGACATTCTGGGGCTGATAATTCTCTGTGGTGGAGCCTGCCCGGCTCACTGAAGGATGTTCAGCAACATCCCTGGCCTCTACCTTCCAGATGCCAATAGATTAGTGCCCCCCCCCACCCCACATACACACACACCCCACCAGTTTTAACAACCAAAAATGTCCCTGGGAGGCAAAATCGCCCCCTCAACCCCGGTTGAGAATCACCGCCCAAGCCAACCCGCGCGTCAATGGGGCCCCTACGTGAGAATGTTGTCCTCCCCTTGCTCTGCTGCGGCACAGCTGGGAAACCTGCACCCGGCCCCCGGTGGCCTCAGTCTCCACAGCTCAGGATGGGTCGGTGCCACTCGCTGCAGCTCTGGCTAGAGGGGGGAGGAGGCGAGGAGGAATGCGACCACAGCTGCAGGGTCCAAAAGTGCTGAGGAGACACGAAGACGGTTCCCTGTGAGTCAGGAGCCAGGAATGTGTCGCCCAGAGTGGCCACGAGCCAGAGCCCCCAACACGCCACCCCCCATCCACCCCCTAGAGCATCCGCCTTTTATTAGAACAGAAAAGGCAGCAGGTGCCAGGTCTCTGAGAGCCCATTAAGGACCCAATAAACTCTGTGAAGGCCAGGGAGGGGGCTGCTGGGTGGGTGGCACCCTAAGAAGGAGCCCCCCGCCCCAGCCGAGCCTGGAGAAGGAGCATGGGTGCAGAGATGCCAACCAGCGCATCCCACCTCCAGAGCCATCCAACCCTGGTCCTGGCCACACCAGCTCAGGCTGGTCACTTGCACTTTCTGGGTTGCATTTCCTTCTTTTTAAAATTATTGGTTTTTATCTTTGTTTGATTGGTAGTTCAAATCTCCGTATTTGCTTGTAAGGAAGTCCAGCGCACCACAAGCTAAAACTGTACAGGACAACCTGACCCACCTCCGTCCTCACCTTCACGGGGTGTGCCCAGGATGAATAGCTGCCCGAGAGCCCTCTGTGGGCCTCAGTTTTCACAAGTGGGGATCACGCATGTGTCTTGTTCTAAGCCTGCATGTTCCCTTCCTCTTCACCTTTCCCCTCCATCCTGCTCCCTGGTTTTAGACAGACCGAGTAAGCCCATCCTCCCGGCTCCACATTACCTCTCTCCCTCTCATCCCCAGGGCTCTGCCAGCAACTCCTAGAGCTTTCTAGAACCCCCACCCCCAGGAGCCCATTGCCCCAGGCTCCTCCTCCTGATCCTGTTTCCATAGACTCCCACCTAGACTCTAACTTAGAACACCTTCAAAAGCCACACCTCCTCCAGGAAACCTGTCTGGATGACTCATTTCCAATACAAATCAAGCAGGAACTTCAAGAAGCATCCCCATGGACCTTGCCCTCAGCTGGGGCATCGTCCACATGCCCAGTACCAGGCCAGGCCCTTTGTACTCTACACCCTTTAGCCCCACGTCCCCACATCTCAACCATGAGGCCAGAATTATTCTCCTCAACTCCCAGATGTGGATACTGAGGCACAGAATGGTGGTGTGACTTACTTACAGTTCATGCATTTCCCAATGTGCCAGGAGGCCCAATTCAGATGTTTCAAAAACTCACATGCACAACAGAAACAAAAAAAAATTTTTTACATTGTTCTTTTGAATTAGGAATATTTCTTATACCTACATTAAACCTTTTGTGAAGTGAAGAGGATTAGATATAAAGAAACTATAGATAGATGATAGACTAGGATTGATATGGATTCAGTTACAATAAGCACTTTTGCACACACACACACACACACACACACCTGAAATAATGTGGTCCAGAGACATCCGGGGAGCACACCAGCCCCCTGCATCACCTCCCTTCCTGGGGTCTCAGTATCACTTGAGCAAAGAAAAGTTCTTCCCCTGACACCATCTTCCCCACACCTCTGGACCTAGAAATGTATCTTCAGCTTCCTTCTTGCACTCAGCCCCAGAGCCAGCTCTTCACTGACTGGTAATTGGAGCTTTTTCATTTTTAAAACCTCTGGAGCAGAGGGAAAGGCAGCTGTGGGGCCTCTGGACCGAGTCCCAGGCTACCAGGCAAGAGGCCTGAGCTCCGGCCCTGCTGCGGCAGGAGGCGCTGGGATCTCAGTTGTCAGACACCTCCGCTAGGAAGCCCCTTCCTCCCGTGAGCATGTGTCCTTCTCCCTTTGAGCTGCTCCCATCTGTACCCTGCCGACCCTCATGAATGTGGGGTCTGAAAAGCGCTGGCTGTCTGCCGTTTGTCTCACTGAATGCGGGAGCATCATCCCCAGTTCACAGATGAGGAAGCAGGGACTCCAGAAGGGTTTCGCCACCTGTCTGGAACATGGGACAGGGTGGGGTGGACAGCCTGGGTACTCTCCCACTGCCCCCACCCCAAGCCTTGCCCAGGCTAGATTCTGTCTCGTCTTCTTCCCAGAAGCCCTGGCTCAACAGGGCTCAGTGAGACCATGTGCCCAGAGGAGCTTTGCCTGGGGCTCAGGCCATGCCAGGAAGGCAGCCAGCACCTGCCCAGGAGGCTGCCAGGAGAGACAGGAGCCCAGCCGTCCTCAAGGGCTCCCACGCATACGCTAACCCTCTCACTCTGCACCTCCAGCAGGCACTACCCGAAAACAGCAGCCCCACAGCAGCTGGGTGGGTCCTGGCAGAAAAGCCAGGCCAGACAAGGGTATCAGCTGCCCCCATGGCCTCGGCTCAGGACCAGAATGGGGCCGCCCTTAGGCCCACCTGTGCCAGTCGTGACCTCTAGGGACCTCTGCTGACACTCCTAGCCTCCCTCCCCGCAAAGCCCGCCTCTGGGCTGTGCCCTGGAGGCAAATATGCCTTCTGGATCATCCTAGTGATCGCAATAATCCCAACGTCGCTACTGCCAGGGACCCAGGGAGCTTCCTTTTCAAATCTTAGTTACCTAACCATCCCCCCCTAAAACCTAGAACATGTGGATCATTCTTTTTATTCTTAAAGTCCTAAAGTTAGAATTATTCTTTTAATCTTAGAATATTTAAACCATCCCCTTTGTCCCTAGAAGCTTACAGTATGAGGTTTTCTTCCTTTGTTTCCAAGATGATGGAAGCCCACAAATGGATAGGACCTGAGGTCTCCAAATGACATGAATGAGGAAACTGAGGCCCAGAAAGGGAGACTGACTTGCCCAAAGTCACACAGTGAGATGGTGGCAGAGTTGAGAGAAGGACCCAGGTGTGCAGTTCCTCTATCCATGTCTGTGGCCCTGGAGCATCCCGCCCCTTGAGCCAGGAAGACTTCCTCTGGGACCTGGGCCCTGCCTGCCAAAGCTTCCCACCAAGTCCCACAAGGAGGTTCCCCACCCTCTGCCCTTGCTGCAACCCTCAGGAATGGTCCATGGGCCAGGGCTTACATCCCAAGCCTGCAGCAGGGGCAGGAGACACCCCTTCCCCCAGTCAGGGTGCCTGGGCCTCCAGTGCCACCCCCGAAATAGCCCAGCTCTCTGGCCCAGAGATCAGGTTGCAGCCTCCCTGTCCAGATGGGGCGCCTGGCAGGGCAGGAAGCGCTTTCCCCTCGCACTGCCTCCACCTGCTCCCCCCTCGCACGTCAGCGCTTGGGCTGAGCCTTAAATCACAGCCTCCCTCTGGAGGATGCAGCCTTTTCTGGAGGCTGTGAGGACAGGGGCAATGGGAGCAGAGCCTGGGGCAGGGGAGGAATAGGGAGGGGTGTTTGACTATTAGTAATGGAAGAAATAAGAGGGGGGCATCCAGAGGGAAGAGTGATTTGGGAGCTCTTTTGCTGCCATGGATTTGCTGTGTGGTCTTGGGAGAGTCAGTTGCCCTCCCTGGACCTCAGTTTTCCCTTCTGTAAAATGGGGAAACTGCTCAGGCCATCCAAGGGCTGTGATATGGCAGTGAACAGACAGAAGTCCCTGTCTTCAAAGACTCCACAGTTCCTGGCCAGCAAACCCTGGCCCAGGCAGCCAGGTTCCAGGTCCTATGTTTGTAGCCCATGTGCTATATGCCAGTGGGTACTGGGGAGCCAGGAGAAGGGGTCGTGCCATTTTATTTAGGGTGATCCAAGAAAGACTCTCTGAGGATCTGGGCAGAGAGCCCCACCCTGAACCAGAGAGGTAGGGATTATGTTTGGGACCAGAGGAACCACACCTTCTCCCCTAAACCAGGGCTCTTGGAGTAGAACTGAGTTTTATGCTGCAAGCTCCAAGTGGGACCCAGACTTGACAGCTCCCAGTTCCCTGAAACTCAGCAGTTCCTGGCCCCTGAAATTCTAAGGGCTCAGCTAAAAGGGGGCTGGAGAGGCCAAAGGTCCAAGACCCTGGACAGCCCAGGAGACCCAACTCCAGCCCTAAGGCAACAGGAAGTAGTTGCCTGGTGAGTGAGCAGGAGGCCTTGCCAAGAAGACCACCAGCCTCATGGCCAACTCTGCATTACAGGATTGGGACCCTGGAGCTTCTGGGATGCTGGCATCTGGGGTGGGTGGGGGCTGTGAAGAACCCACAGTGAAGGGCTCTTGTCTACTACAGGCCATGCCCCCACTATTCCAGGACCTTGAGAGCAGTAATAACACTTGGAACTCCATGGGCATTACCGCATTCAATGCTCTCAGGGACGCTGCAAAGTTAAAGATGGGGTAGCTGACTCAGGCAGCTGAGCAACCTGCCCAAGGTCAAAACATTGGGGAAATGGTAGAGGTGGCTGAGTCCACAACCTACATGCTTTACTTTTTTAGGGTGGTGGGGGAGATGAATGCAATTTTTGAAAAAATCTCATACTTGGGATTTGTTGTTTTTGTTGTTAAAGTAGTTGCTTATTTAACCTCTTTTTTATTTGAAGAGTCTCTTATTTCCTTTTCCAAAACACAAAATAACAGATGCGTTTTGAAACAAGTGACCCAGTGTCAGGCAAGATGCGCGAAGGCCAGTCAGTCATCCCACTCCCACCCCTGGTGTTAGCAGCCTGTGCATCTCCTTCCACACCTTTCTCCAGGCTCCAGCACCCTCCTAACCCTCAGGCACCACTGCTTTCCAGATGGTTCTTTCCTTCTTCGGTCAGGAAACATTCCCTCAGAGCCTACTGGGTGCCAGGCTTTGTCACTAGCACTGGGCAGGCTCACAGGAAATTCCCACCTTCCTGGAAGCAGTGGGGACAAAGGCATGAATGGATAAGCGCAAGCTGGTCAGCTCCAGAAGGACAGGAAATTTGGGTCCGTTTGTTCCCTGATGTACCCCTGCACCTAGAGGAGGACTTGCCACATAGTAGGTGCTCAGTAAATATTTGTTGACCGAATGAATTCACAAAGATGGAGAACCCAGAGTGTGGTGCCAGTTGAAGGGGAGTGGATATTGAACTTGAGGTTCCCCGCAAGGGCCACCCGAGGGAGGGGGCCGGTCAGGTACTCACAGGGTTGTGTGTCAAAATCTGGAGCTTGGCACAGAAATGGAGCAGGGAGAAGTGTCTGTTTGGCTCAAACTCTGCTGCCTTCCCTTCCCCACCCCAGCCCCACCACCACAACTGCCAAAGCTGCCCTCCCCCTCATGCCCCTGCACCTCCCATCCCAGGGATCTGAGAGGGGGGTCTGAGGGGGGCTGCCCCTCCCCAGGGCCCCAGGGAGCCCCTCCAGCCCAGACTGGCCAGCCCTGCTTCCCTCCCTCTCCTAAGCTGCCCCAACAAAAGCTGCCCTTGTAGGAGCCAGGACCATCGTAATTAAAAAGGAAACATAATAAAGCCTCACTCTAAAGCCAAATCCCCATTCCTAGAGCGGACGCCCGGCCCGCCCGCGCTGCCCAGAGAGGACACATGGCCCTTTTGTGAGTCCCGGGAGGGCGAGGGCTACTCCTGAGCTACCCCGCCCAGCCACTGCTTTCCCTTCCCTCCCTTCCCATGCACCCCAACTCCTGATGGCCCAAGCACCCTGGCTAAGAGAGCCCAGCCTCCTCTTTTCACCGGCAAGAAACTGAGGCCCAAAGAGGCAGAGCCTGAACCCAGGCCTCCTGACTCCCTGCCCAGCACGTGGGCTCCACGCCCCAGAGCAAGGGGCCCAGATGGCCAATCCAGAACTGGGATCAGGGACACCTCCGCACAGCCGAGCTAAAGGGGACCCAAGGAACTGAGCACCACCCACCCACTGGGGGACAGAACGTGAAGCCCAAAGAGGTTTCATTTGCCTGAAGCCACACAGCAGGGAGCAGGAACGCCTGGGACCAAACTCCAGGTCTCCTGATGCAGCACGACCTCTCTGCAGGGAGTGGCCCGCTTGTCCTGAGCACAGAAGCAGGGTGAGCCAGGCTCCAGGCATCAGCATCGGGTTACTGCGGCTGAAGAAGACAGTGAGAGAGGAGAGACTCCTCCTGTGGCTGAAGTCAAGGGCCTGCAGGGGTAGGAGAGCTTCCAGGGGCTTCCAGAGCTGCAGGATGGGCCTGCCCGCCCCAACAGCAGCAGAGGGCTGACTGCGAGCTTTCAGTGAGGACAATCCTTGTGTCATCCTTTCTGAATTTCCAGAAGCTAAGAAGTCCCTGCAAGGCCTAACCCAGCATCTTCCCCCAATCTGCCAACCTCAGCCACCCTGGCCACCTGAGTGGCTTCACATGCAGAGACCAGAGCCACCCGGACTTTGGCCTTATCCCAAGAGGTCTTCTCCCGTTACCCCTGGGCAAAATTGTGGCGCTGATGTAAGCCAGGGTCCTGCCCCTGTCTGCCTCACCTTTCTAACTCCTCAACACACAGACTCACATTCCCCTCAGGCTGTCAGGGACCCCACGCACAGGTGATCACAGCCAGCAAAGGCTCGGAGGGAGTCCAGGGAGACACCACAGCCTTCAAGAGACCAGGGAATGGACCCCTCCCCCATGGTTCAATGTTAGGAGATCTTCCGGGGCTGGTGCAGAGCCACCATGCGCACAGGAGGACACCCAGATGGGTGTCTGCTTGAGATGTGAGCATCAGTGGGTGTATATAGAGGCAGGCCTATGTCTGGGATAATTGTTTAATGAATGAAAATAAACCACCACCAATTATTGAGCATTTACTCCAAGAACTATCTATTTTGCATTTAAGCCTCCTGTCCTTTGGGAGAAAATATTCTCATTATTCCTGTTTTAGAGAAAAGGAAAGTGCCCATGTTCACACAGCCACTGAGTGGTGGAGTTTGGATTCAAAGTCAAATCTGACCCCCAACCCTGCAAGGATATACAAAGTGTTTGACAACCAGTCCATCTGATCCATACTGTCATCAGTCCTGCCCTCTGCACTGCTGACCCTTTTGGAACTAAGTATGGGTGGGGAGGGGGGTGGGTTCAGAGGTCCTAGTCACCCTTCCATTCTATTCACACCAGCCAACTCCAAGAATCCCAAGAAGTGTGTGCATGTGTAAGAGTGAATGTGAGTGTGAGTACATGTGTGTGCTCAGAGAGGTGCTGGCCAGGCCTGGGACTTGGACATGGTCTACCATTCCCACCTCTCCGCATGATCCAGCCCCTTTGGTCAGAAGAACACCCCTGGGCACCCAGGGCACGGAGCAGCCAGGAGGGGGTCTGTGTGGGCCCCCTCACTCCTGCCCCCCAGGAGCCAGCCGGGCAGGCAGGGATTAGACAGATAATGCTTCTTGTAAGAACAAGGGATTGTTGCAAATGGGAAATGAGACTGGGGGTTGGGGGGCCAGTTCAGATTTCTCCTGGGATGAAAACTGAGCCCGCCGGGAGGAGGCGCCCCGCCTGCCAGGCCCTAATCCCTGTCCTTCTCACCAAAACCCCAAAAAAGAGGCTGTTCACAGGCAGCAGATTCCTGGGATTCATTAATTCGGGATTTGCAGGAGGGCTGCCCGGAGATCCCCCTGCAGGTGGCAGCCTGAGCAGGGCAAGTGGGTGCCGGCTGCGGGACACCATGGAGAAGGGCAGACTGACTTCCGGCCTTCCCTGCAGAGCTGTGGCTTCCTGGGCTACAGGAGACGAGGGGTTTGCACCAGGCAAATCATCATAGAGATATACAACATTTTCATCCCTCCTCCCTGTCAATCCCCCGACCCGCTGATCTGCTTTCTGTCTCCCCAGATAGGAGCTTCTCTTCAACCCCCGCAGTCTGTGCTCTGCTGTCTGTGCTCAGCGGAATCTGTAGATTCACCCACGTGATCACAGGAGATACCGGTTTCTATGGAAGAGTTCACCCGAGCAGAGGGTTCCCTGGCTAAATTCAGTCTGCAAATCCCAGAATCTTCCCAGGCCTAAGGATTCTGGGCTTATACAGGTCTAATCCTGTGGATTCACGTCCTGAATTTTTTCAAATTCCCGACCCCCTTCCTGGCCCCATCCCAGTCTCGTGTCAGCCCCTCCTCCTGACAGAGCCACCTCTGGCCAGCCCCACCCCCAACAGGGTCCTCTCCACCTCCACTCCAGAGCAGCTCTCCAAATGGATGTCACTCTCCTTCTAGACTCCTCAATGTCTCCCCATCGCCCGCAGAAGACGGTCTGAGCTTCTAAGTCTGTCATTCTAGGCCTTCAGGATCCAGCCTGTCTTCATCCCTAAATCTCAGCCACCAGCGTCTCCCATCATACTCTGGGCTCCTGCCCACAGAACCACTCCAGGTGGCAAAGCCACTGTGTTCTCTCTACCTCCTTCTCTTTTCCCTGCCTCTGCTCATGCTGTTCCCTCTGTCAGGAACCCCCCCCCCCCACCCCAGGAGCTCTCCAGATCCGGCTGAAGAACTGCTGTCCCAGGAAGCCTGTCTTGGACTCTCTCACCCTGACTAGGTCAAGTTCCCCCTCCCCCAGGCCCCCCTCACCAGGCCTTCTGTGCCAACACTGCCCTGGTCCACACCCCTCCCCAACCTTGCCTTCCAGCTTCCAGGGACAGTGTCTTATTCAGATCTGGACCCTAGGGCCCCAGCCAGGGTTGGCACGTAATAAATCTCAGCCAGGTCCTGCCACCGCAGCTCCTGTGCCCTCCTCAGCTCGGGCCTGGAACACACCTGGGATCAGAGAAACTGGATGGAATCGAATTAAATCAGCAATGTGGCAATGGGGCAAAACTCAGACCCAAAGTGGCAGGAGAGGCACAAAGGAGGAGGTCATGTCCATTTCCTCCAAGGACTAGACAGGTGTGGATTCAAATCCTGCCCCAGCAGTTGTGTGATTTGGCAAAGTCACTTCAACTCCCTGAGCCTCAGTTTCCTCATCTTAAACTGGGCATGTACATAGTGTCCACTTCACTGTTTGGTTTTTTGTTTTGGGATCCAATGACATTCTATGTGCAAAAGTCTCGGTATAATGTCACCTCTGACTGTCACTATAAAGTGGGTGGGGGGATGGGAGGACTCAAGGGAAGGGAGGTCTGTATGCAAATGATAACAGGTGAGGAAGACAGGGTGGTCCCCATCCCCCTAAGGCCAGCCACCTCTTCCCACCAGCCTCCAGAATCCCATTCAGATATCAAGTCCCCGCTTGTCTAACTGTCCTCTAACACTGGCCTTCCTGCCTCCGACTTGGTGGAGAGGTCAGAGGCTAAAATGACCAAGTCAGGCAGAATCAGGTAGAAAGAAGATATGGCATGAACGTTCACAGCAGCAGAATTCACAGGAGCCAAAACATGGAAGCAACCCAGATGTCCATCAACAGATGAGCAGATCAAAAAATATGGACTATCCATACTTTGGCCATAAAAAAGGAAGGAGACATTGACATGGGCTGCAACATGGGTGAACCTAGAATATGTTATCTTCCATGAAAGAAGCCAGTCACATAAGACCACATATCATATAATTCCACTTACCCAAAATGTCCAGAATAGACAAATCTGTAGAGACAGAAAGTAAATTAGTAGTTGCTTAGGATGGGAGGATATGACAGGGGAGTGAAAGGATATGGGGTTTCTTTGTGGTGATTAAACTGTGATCAAATGACCGTGGTGATGGTTGCACTACCTGTGAATACACTAAAGGTCATCAAATTGTATACTTTAAATGAGTAATTGTATAGCATGTGAATCATAGCTCAATAAAGCGGCTTTTAAAAAGAACAGGTGAAGACAGATGAGGGAGTCAGCCTCCAGCTGGGGGAGAAAAGGACATGGTAGGGACTCAGCAGGAAAGCCAAGCCCTGGATTTCACAGTATCTTACTTTGTTTTCCCACATGCACCTCCACCATTGCAAGGACAGTCATCATACCCATTTTACAGAGAGGAAAGCTGAGGTTCAGAACGGACCACTCGAGATCACACAGCTGGGAAACTGGGATTTGAAATTAGAGACAGGCCCAGCCCAGGCCTGCCCACCTTGCCCCTCCTTGGGCTTCCCCGACACTCCAGGAATGTGAGCATGACATCCCAGCCTGGCATGGGCTGCCCTCCACAAGGCCGGAGGGTAGAGGGAGCGGCCACCGAGCTGGCACCAGTCCCAGGCAGATTAACACAGGTGTGGGCATCGCAGCCTGGCCCACACAGCTGCTGCCCAGCCCTGCACCCCAGGCCAGGGCCGTGTCCCCACCCTGGGGCAAGCCCAAGCAGCTGGAGACACTGCCCCACCTGACAGGAACCAGCCTGGTGGCCCGAGGCACCCTGCGCATCACTGGGTAGGTGGCCATCAGTGAGAAGGGTACCGGCTGTGTGACCCAAGAGGAGGGACACCGGCTGTGTCTGTGAATGCCAGGAGTGTGTTTGTACAAAAGTTTCCCCATGTCACTCAGGGTGTGGTCACAGGAGTGTGTGTGAACACGTGGGTGAGGATGGGTGTGCCAGCTTGAGGGTAGGAGTGCATCTGGGTGTGTCCTGCTCCTTGAGAAAAGGAGAGAAGGGGAAGAAAGGGAGTGCCCACGGGTGTGTAAGGTGTGAGTGTGGGGACACCAAGTGTGAGAATGGGTGAGGAGTGTGAGACCACAGTGTGCCTGGGAGGCCTGAGGGGCCCTGAGCCCCAGGGTGACAGTGGCACAGAGACACATGGGCATGAGAGCGGGTGTGACCACATGTGTGGAGGGTGTGTGAGTGAGGTGTGCCTCCTGGATGCCTGCACACTCACTAGTGTCCCCTCCTCCTCAAGTGGCTGTCACCCTCCAGATCTGCCCAGCTGCCCCCTCCACTTGTTTATCTCTTGACTGGCCCTCAGGCCATGAGCATTCAGAGGACAGAAATGCCCCTCCAGGCCACTGGCTGCCTCTTACAGACTGTGGGAGAGTGCTTGAGCCTCAGTTTACACAACTATGCAATGGGGACACAATAGGTCCTTCCCCGGGAGGTTGCAGGGAGACAGCACAAGGGCATGTAGCACAATGCAGGTAAAGAAGTCGGCCAGAACAGAGGGGCTGCTCGGGAGCCCTCTCCCTGCCCTGAGTTTGCCCTGGCCACCCACCTCCAGCCAAAGCCCCAGAAAGTATGGGGCTCCAGGCTTCTCCCTGCACAGGCAGCTCAGGGAGGCAGGTGACATCTGGGGCCAGGACCCGCCCTCCTGGGCGAGCAAGAGCAGGCCCCGTGAAGCAAAGCCCAGAACCCCAGGGGCTCTTTCTTGGCGATGGCAGGTAGAGATCAGAGGACCAAGCATGTCTCATTACCAGTGTGTATTCATTCAGCAAACCCCTCCTAGGCACAAACTCTGCGCCAGCACCTGTGCTGGGCACTGGGGATGCCAAAACCAACAGGGCCTCCACCCCTGCCCTTAAGGGGTCTGGTGAGGGAAGGTACATGAAAATGGAGGGTTTAATCCAGTGGGGTGTGTGATGGGGTGGGCAGAGGCCTAGAGGAGGGTCCAGCCCCAGCCTGGGGTGGCCCAGGGAAGGGCTCCTGGACGACACAAGACTCCTGAGTAGCAGTGAGCCAGGTGGTCCAGACTGAGGGAACAGCCTGAACAGAGGCATGGTACCCCCTGAGCATTTGTCACAGGGTGAGGAATGACAGGAGATGAGACTGGAAGGGACTTCAAGTCTGGCATATGGAGTTAAGACCTGAGGTTGGGTCATAGCCATGAAATCAGACACTGTTAATAACTGTCACTCTCGCCCCATCTTAACAGAGACCTCATGATTTGCAAAGTGCTTTCAGATCCAGGATCTTGGTCCTTGTAGCCATCCTATGATGGAGTGGGATAAAAAGCCCACTTGTCCCTTTTCACCTTGGCCACTAGGAAACTCAAAGGAGAAACTGAGTACTTGTTTGCAATACAAAGACATCCCAGATGCCTCTTCTCTTTTCACATCCTCTCTAATGTCTCCTTTCTCTTTTACTTTGTTTCCCTGGAAATCTATTTGGGAATAAGGGGGTGAAGAAGGAGGCAAATCAACTGTCACCTGGTAGAATATTTTGCTGGGGTCAGGGAAGGATGTGTGTATGCTCAGGTACATGTATGGTCATTCATATGAGCATGTGTGCACAGGGGGCCCCGTGGAACTGGCACATGTGACTGTGCTGTGTGTATGTGTGTATGTGCACTTAAGCAGCTGTACAACCACAAGCATGTACATCTGTGTATGGGAGGGCCTGCCCCGAGCTGCACGAAGGTGCATATGTGCATGATAGTGTCTGTTGGCCAGGAGGGTCAAGGCACATGCCCTAACTCGACCAGGCCTCCAAATCCCTCGTGCTCTCTCCTACCATCCCTTCTAGCAGACCTTCTTTCTAGTCTCTGCCTGGCACACTGCCAGCTCCAAGGGAAACCAGGGCCCGGAGAGGGAATGTTACCTGCCCTAAATCCTTCAGCAAGGCCAGGATCTGGGTCTCTGGAGACTTCATTTGGGGCTGTACCACCCTTCACCTGCAGGACTATCCCTTCTCCCACTGTGTGACCAGGGGCGTGTCTCTTAATCTCTCTGAGCCCCTGCTCTAAGCTGGCTTCCACAAGGAAAGGAAGCCGTTTAATGAGCTTAGAGAAGGGCTTGTTTAAATGCTCATTGATTTTAAGCATTAAGATCCCCTCCCTCCATTTCTCCTCCAAAACAATTCTCAGACCTGCAACTGTGAAGGTGTCCAAAATTAAGCATGGAAAGAGCCCCAGCTAAGGGGCCACATGACCTTGGGCTGTGGCTTCCCCTCTCTGGGCTTCAGTTTCCTCATCTGCAAAATGGGAAGGAGAGCACTCTCTAGATGCATTCACTTTCTTTCCCAAACTTTGCAGATGATCCTTATTCCATCCTCCCTGAAACAAAGGAAGGAACTGTTACTGTGCCCATTTTTCACAGATGAGGAAACTGAAGCTCAGAGAGGTGAAGTCACTCGCCCAGGCCACACAGCTCCTGGTCCGAGTGAACTCACAGCCCATGACCCTACAACTCCATACCCTACACCACCTCTCAGAATGGGAAGTCTCCTGCACACAGTCGGGGCTCCCTAAGGGCTGGAGACTTCTAGGTCCCCAGGCCCCAGAACCCCAGGAAGAGGGGCACTGGCCCCAAAGGGGCTCAGGCCCCAGCCTGGGAGCCACTGGGTTGGGCACCAAGTCAGCAGAGCCTCATTAGGGCCATGTGGGCCGCTCGTGGTACAAAGCAATTACACAGCCTAACAGGGAGAAGGTGCCAAAAACACGTGTATTTACAAACCAGCCGCTACCCAGCCAAGCTGCAGCCCAGGGTGGTTGTAAAACATAGCCTGGCAGGCGGGCCTCGGAGGCAGCTCCCGGGCCGGCACTGGAGTCCAGACTGGCACCATCTAAGCCATGGGGGCCAAAGACTGAGCAGCGCCACTGCAGACAGGCGACACTCAGAGGACAGGCGCAGAGCTAGGGCTAGGAAGAGCCAGCCTGTACACTCAGGCTCCTGGGCCCCTAGCCTCTCAGCTGTGAGACCAGAGGCAGTGCTGGGTCAGAGGGAACCCTTTAGGCCAACTTTGAGGCTCTTTCTGCCTCTACCTCTTCAAATGTCGAGTCCAGCCTCCTCGGCGGGGAGAAGTGGACAAGGGAAAGGTCAGGACTTAGAATATCCCCAACCAACCCTCACCTGACACTCCTTAGGCCAGGAGCCCTTCTGGTTCTGCTGCTTGCTATATGATGGAGCAAAAATCTTAACTCCCTTAGCCTCAGTTTCCACAACTGTAAAATGGGATCATAATAGCACCAATCTCATATAGAGTTGTTGTGAGGATGAGATGACGTAATGTGTGTTCAGCCGACAACAGTACACCTGGTGCACAGCAAGCTCTTACTGTTGGCCAGTGGAGTCCTGGTAAATGCCCAACAACAGGCTCTAGGCAGGAGGCCCTGCTTCGAAGCACTGACCGATTTCCACGGTGTAAATACTCTCACCAAGACCAATTCCAGTTGGACACCCAGAACAGGAAGCTCAGATGAGATGGGAAATGACACCTTGTTATGGAGCGTTTTCACCTACGGATTGAAGTATAAGATAATAGAGAGTAGTAAAATAATTAGGAAGAAAGTGAGCCGTACTACTTTTATTTGCCATGTGATTTGTTTAATTGTAAGTTTATAGAATTTAATTTCCAGTGATGGCAAGGCCAACAACCAGTTTGCAAATTCCTGAAAACTTAACCCTCAGTGCTTGGGAGCCGAGGCAAGCCCCCTCCAGCTTGCCACTGGTTGTGCTCTTCATCCTGTTGTGCCATAGCCCTTTGCCTTTGTAAAAGACATTCCCTCTGCTTGGAATGTCCTTTCCAGCATCCCTTTCTTTCTGGCAAACTCAATCATCTAGATAATAGAGCTTTAAAAATCCTTTCTCTGTGAAGACACCATATCAGGTTTATTAGAATCTCACTGAATCCTCAGGACACTGTGAGCTAGATGTTCGTAGACCCATCTTTCAGATGAGGAAACCGAGGCCTAGCCAGGACTGCCAGTTGAAAGCTGACCTTCCCATATGGGAACAGACCGTGTCCAGGAATTGTCTTCCCTAGAGAACAGGTGGGCAGTGCCTCCCTGGCACAGTTTGAAGAATGTTCCACTTGCCCACTCACATTTTCTCCTCTTACACCTTTGACTCAAGTTTTGGGCCTCCATTCCTCTGGGTTAAGCGTGGCCCTGTCCAGGCAAAGTCCTGCATGGGCATCTGGGCCACAGGAAGCTAGGAGAGGCCCCTGGATAGACGAGGAAAGCCAGGCAGAGGCTGGATGGGACCAAAGGAGCTAGTGGAGCCCTGGGACCCACTGCCAAGACCTGGGAGAAGAGCGGGAGGGGAAGGCTGTGCACAGGGAGGTGCTGACCTGCCCGCCAGCCTGGGGGAGAAGCTTCTAGAGGAATGTAAACTATGAGGGAGGAGGGGGCAGGCAGGCCCAGGCAGTCCTAGCATGGCCCCCTGGGGAAACTGGTGGGGGAGGGGGAATAAAAACCAGAGAAGACCCTAGTAGGGCCTTGGCCTTGGCGGCCACCCTGGAAAAAAACATCCCAGACCCATCCATCATGGGGGCTGGGAGCCCTGGCAGGCCCCGAGGGGAGAAGGCGCACCCAGTGGGCCCTGGGCTGCCCAGCAAAGTTAAATCTGCCCTCCCCAGGCCCTGCTGAGGGGGGAAGTGGCACGAGAATGCCAGTGAGGTGTGGCAGACAGAACTGGGTTCAAACCCAGCGCAATCACTTCCTGGATGCGTGACCTTGAGCATGGCACCTCTAAGCCTCAGCTTCTCCTTCTGTAATTCTACCTCTCGAAGTCACGGTGAAACACGCAGGTAACATGCAAAGTGTCTGTCCCCTGGCAGATGACAACAGCAACCACAACAGTAATCACGCAGCCAGCATCAATAGAGAGCTTCCCTGGGCACGGCACCATGCAGGAAGCCTCACCGTGACCCCAGGAGGCAGGATACCCATAACTGCATTAGGCAGGAGAGAAGGCGGGCTCAGAGCTTAGGTGGTGGGCCCAGGGTCACAGGGCCAGCAGCTGAGTAGCTGGAAGTCTGGCCCTGACCTATGCTCTGGGCCTCCTCTACACGCAGGCTCCCCAAGGACAGAGATGTGCCTGTTTCTAAGTCCTCAACCCCGAGCACAGGGACTGGCAGACAGGGCTCAGTGACTGTGGAATGAACAGCTGGACCCACCAAGTGTGACCCTTGGGGCCCCACACTATTAGGCCCCTGCCCCAGTGATCCCCAAGACTTGGGACTGAATTAGTGTGAGACTCCCAACCCAGCTGCCGGGTCTCCCTTGGCCAACACAGACCCAGCCTTTTGCCCCCAAACCCAGCCCGGTGTCCAGCTGTTGTGCAACCTTGGGCCAGTCTCATCCCTCTCTGGGCCTTGCCAGTGGGTGATGGGGTGGGGAACTCAGACAGGGTAGGAGCCCCAGGCAGCTGGAGGAAGAGTCAGAGTCAGGTGAAGGGACTTTCTGCCTGGTAAAGACTCGGGCCTGAGAGATGTGTCACTCCCCACCATGACCTGGCAGTTTCTAAATCATCATTACAAAACCCAGAGATGACCCAGGAGTGTGCCCTCCCCACCTTAGCCCTTGGGGGACAGCAGGAAGCTGGCTGAGTAAAGACAGCCCACTGGAGGCGCAGGAAAGGACTGCAAAGAGCCGGGAGTTACAAAGCTGCCCTCTTTGCCACCAGGCCCCAGCCCTACGTGCACAAAACACACACACTCTCACTCACTCAGAGTCAAGCCTGGGGAGGTCTTTCCAAAGTCCACCAAGACAGCCACTCCTTTCCATACTCCCTTCCAAGGCCTGGGACCCCAGGAGCCCTCACACTCTGCTTCTTGGGTTCTTGGGGGGCCTCACAAATATATTAAGGGCTACCAAAGAGGGGCAAGGGGGACCCAAGAGATAGAACAGCTTTCCAGCTCTTATGGGACAAAGTCCACTGTTACATGCTTTCTATATTGAAGTCTGAGGTGTGGTTTCATTTGGAGAAAGAAATCTGTGCCCCAAACTCTGTGAAAGCCACCAGGCCAGGCTCTAAGAGTCTCTCTGGGCAGGAAAAAGTCCACTTTAATGGTTTAGTAACACTGGCTCATAATTAGCACCTCCACACCTTAAAATGCACACAGAATTTGAGTCATTTTATTCCTCTGCACTTATTCTTGGAGCATCTATGACATTGAGCATGGCACCTCTCAGCCTCAGCTTCCCCTTCTGTAATTCTATGAGCTAGGCACAAAGAAGGTGACACTTGGCACATTTCATCCCATTCTTGTCCTCCCTGCAGAACAGGTGTATATTTCTCTCCATCTACTGATGAGGAAACTGAACAGCTCAGAAAGGTGAGGTAACTTACCTGGGGTCACACAATGAGAAAGGAGCAAAGCCAAGACCAGAACCTGGGTCTGCCCTGTTCCAAACCTGTGCTCCATCTACCAGGTGACAGTCTGTGGCCTCTGAAGGTTGCATGTGCACCTTGCACCCTCCGTCTAGTGCACATGGCATTGGCTCTAAAACCACGGCCCCTGGGTGATGGGGATGGTGGTGATGAAGGGGTAGGGGTGGGAGTTCTCAGTGAAGCCAGGGCCCAGAACAGCTGTTCCAGGTAAGCTGTAACGAGGACCTATGTCAAGGGAACCTGGGCTTATTCCTGTACTGACACTCACCAGCTGTGTGGCCTCGAGCAGGACACTTCCCTCTCTGAGCCTCAGTTTCCTCAAGTCTACAGTGCAGGTGAGAATGCTCACCCCTTAGCATTGACACAAGGGTTCAGGGAGACCCACCATGCAGAGGGCCTGACACCCATTAGGTGCTCAGTGATGGCTCTCTGTCCCTGCTTCTCCAAGATGTGAGTCCAGGACAACCCTTATCTAAGCCAGTGGCCTCTCTGGGCACCAAGACAATGGAAATGAACCCTGGTGCCAGTAGCATCTGTGGCCCTGCTGAGTTCCTCAGGGCTACCCAGTAAAGACCCAGTAGATGTCCTCAGCCTGGACTAGGCCCACGTCCCCACCAGCTGGCCTGGCAGGGGAGCCAAGCACAAAGCCCACTCCACCCCTGGGACAGGACAGAAGGGGTTCTAGGGTTACAGGCAGTCAATCTGTGAATGGGAGCTGTTTCTTCTGAGGCTCTTCCTGGAAACAGAGTAACACTGGCTATCTCTGGGAGCCTCCAAGGAGCTGGAGGGCCATATCCCAGACATGTTGGAGGAGGGGTATGCATTGCTGGCCACGGGAGCCAGCCTGCCCACTCCAGCTGTGTCTGGTCACCTCACAGCAACTGCCAGAAATGCAGCCCCTCTGGAGAGAGGGAATGACTAGAATCTGCCTGGGCAGTTGTCTCTGGATCCCCAGGGCCTGGGACTGTGCCTAGCACCCAGGAGAGCTCAGAGGATGATGGGTGGATGGATGGAGGATGGATAGATGGATGGAGGATGGGTGGATGATGGATGGAGGATGGGTGGATGATGGATGGAGGATGGGTGGAGGATGGGTGGAGGATGGATGGAGGGAGGATGGAGGATGGATGGATGGAGGATGGATGGAGGATGGATGGAGGATGGATGGATGGATGGATGGAGGATGGAGGATGGATGGAGGATGGGTGGAGGATGGATGGAGGATGGATGGAGGATGGATGGAGGGAGGATGGAGGATGGATGGATGGAGGATGGATGGAGGATGGATGGATGGATGGATGGAGGATGGAGGATGGATGGAGGATGGGTGGAGGATGGATGGAGGATGGATGGAGGATGGATGGAGGATGGATGGATGGATGGATGGAGGATGGAGGATGGATGGAGGATGGGTGGATGATGGATGGAGGATGGGTGGATGATGGATGGAGGATGGGTGGAGGATGGATGGAGGATGGGTGGAGGATGGATGATGGATGGAGGATGGATGGATGGAGGATGGAGGATGGATGGAGGGAGGATGGAGGATGGATGGATGGAGGATGGATGGAGGATGGATGATGGATGGAGGATGGGTGGATGCTGGATGGAGGATGGGTGGATGATGGATGGAGGATGGGTGGAGGATGGATGGAGGATGGGTGGAGGATGGATGATGGATGGAGGATGGATGGATGGAGGATGGAGGATGGATGGAGGGAGGATGGAGGATGGATGGATGGAGGATGGATGGATGGGGGATGGATGGAGGATGGATAGAGGATGGATGGATGGAGGATGGATGCATGCATCATGCGTGGACAGAGAGACAGAAAGTTGATTTAGATTCTGAAAAGCCAAGTTATGAGCACTTCTGCAGAAGATGCTGCCAGTGCTGTGCCTGTGCTCCCAGCCCATGAGTTTCTCATAAAAACATCTGTGACTCTGCCTCCCCAGCCACAGGAACACCCTGGACCAAAAGGGCCTGGAACAGCCTTCAGCCAGACAGACAGGAGGGGAGGACAGATGCTCCAGCCCCTCACCACTCACCTCTTGGAGGGACAACCCTGAGGTATCTTCTACACCCTCCCAGAGGTCCCCAGTGGGACTGAGCCCCAATTGCCCACCATGCCCACCTGCTTTTTGACACACCCTCCATTCTTTTCCCCTCTCACTTCCAACTTGTCTACCTGTACTTCCAGAAGTCACCTCCCAGGTAAACTGTTTGCACTATAGTCCTTGACTTATGTCCTGCTTTTGGGGGACACAACATAGGACGACCACCTCTGCTGTTTGCCTGCTCTAGGGCCTTGGACAAGCCATGGGATTTCCTGTGCCTCTGTTTCTGCCTCTGTTTCCTTATCTGTAGTAGGAGGATAATTGTTTAACGTTCATGACAGACCCATGTGGTTGGCATGGGGCAGGGTCTACCTGTGCCCCACCTCATCCTCGGTGCGGAGCAGCCACAATCCCTCTCTGGAGGAACTCACCAAAGACAGTGCAGATGGTGGGTCTGAGTCCAGGCCATGGAGTCAGAAGACCCAGAATCGAACCCTGGCTCTACATGCCCTCGCTGCCTGCTCCTGGCAAGCTACAGAATCACTCCATGCCTCAGTTTACCTTTCTGTCAGGAGGCAATAATAATAGAACCCATTTCACGGGGCTCTTATGGAAAGAAAGTAAGATCATGCAAGAGACCTTTCTTTCAGCACGGGGCCTGACATGGCACTCAACAAACAGAAAGCAGGTCCTTGTCATCATTACAAGAGAAATGAAGAAAGCAGTGCAGAATGTAAGATTGTAACTGACAGTTTAGTGGTAAAACAGAGGGAGAGGGTTGGTGCCCTGGAGTCAAAGAAGGAATCGGGTAGCCCAGGAATGAAGTGGAAACAGGAAAAATCTCTCTGGCTGGAGCTGGAAGAGCAAGAGGGCTTCCTGAGCCCAGAGGGCAACAGGGTGGGGGCCTTCCCCATGTGCACCTGTCCTGTTTCCTTCCCAGCCGCCCACCCCACAACCCATGTTCCCTCCACTTTCCCAAACCTCCACTTGTGTTCCCTGGCCTTGCTCATGCCCTTCCCTCCCCAAGTGGGCCCTTCCCTCCACGTGGAGCTGAAAGAAGCCTCCATGAGTCTGGCCCAGGGTGATCCAGGAACAGGCAGAGGGCGCTGCACTGGCTGTGCATGCTCCCTGAGGGGCTTGGTGAAAACACAGGTTTCTGGGCCCTGGCCCTTCAGCTTCTGCTTCAGTAGGACTGAGGTGGAGCACAGCCAAGTTGGGGAACCACTGACCTGGCTGCACACCCTCCAGTGTACATGGGGCAACTGAGATCCAAACTGCTGAGATGTGGGGCTCAAGGTGACACAGCAAAGTGCTCAGACTAGGGTTCCTCTTCCCTAGTCCTGTGCCCCCCACCCCTTCTGGACAACACCTGCCTGGTCATCATCAGTGCAGCCCCCTTTGGGGTCTTGCTTCAGAAGGCATATCAGCCCCTCCCCCAGCCTAGGGGGCTGAAGAGCTCCACAAGAGGCTGCCAGGTGTGCCGCCCCAAGACGCCTCCCAGAGGCTCTGCCACAGTGTGGCAGGTGGCAAGGCCGGAGTGCTGGGGCGGAGAGGGCCCAGCCTTGAGAATTTCAATATTTGCTTTCTTACAGAATGGCATTCTTTGGAATATTAGCCAATTTGTATAGAATTAGTCAGTGCTTGGCCTCCCGGGTGACATAGGAGGATTCCAGGGAGGAGGAACGTAACTGCAGCCTCGCCTGGTGCGGACGCTCCGGCAAGTCCTGGCATAGGATCTGCCCGCCTGCCCGGGACAGGGAGGGGAGGATAGGTGGCATCTGGGCGAGTGGGAATCCCAGGCACTCCTTGGGCAGCCTGTGCCCCACACAAATCACAAGCTGCAGCCGCTAAAAAACTTCTCCAGAGCAGTAGGGGTGAGGCCACCGCCCTTTCCTACACGTATGTGCACACACAGACCCCTGGCTGAACAAGCTCAGGGCCAGCTCTGGTTCCTGGGTCAATGTCCCCATGGACAAGCCCAGGGACCACTGTGGAGGGGCAAAGGAAAAGCGGCCAAATCCACTGCCAGGGCTCCAGAAAACCTCTTGTATAGCAGTTATACAAGAGCTAAATTATAATCCAGATACTGCTTCTTAACTTGCTGTGTGCCCTTGGACAAGACACTTCACCTCTCTAGGCCTCACTTACCCCACTTATAAAATGGGGAGTAATAAAAGTACTTACCTGCAATCATATAAAGGAACATGCCTTTGGATACCAGGAAGTAGTATGCACATGCTGGCAGTCAAAACAGTATTACCTGGGATTTAGCAAACAAGCCATGCCCCCTCTGTCTAGAAGATATCTATTTATGCTGATTCAGTCAAGAAGCACTTAGTGAGCACCTACTGGGTGACTCTGAAGAAGCTATTCCTGCTTTCTGTGTCTCAATATCTCCACTTGTAAAACTGGTAGATTAGAACACAGCTTCTGATAATCCTTCTATGGCTATTCATGCAAAATTCTCTCACTACTAGGAGAAAAAGTAAAAAGAAAAGAGTCCTTCAGAAGTCAATGTTTAAGCAAAAGGAATGCATATCTAAGAGTAAAATTTCAGGTGCTAAGAATTTCAGTGTATGACTAACAATGAAATCCAAGGCCAGCAAGGATTCTTTTCCTGCATGCTTATCCTCTATCACAAAAGCCATCATCACTAGATGGAGTGAACACTCAGGGGCTGCATGGCCTTGGTCAAGTTATTAATCTCTACACCTCTGGTCTCCTTTTCTGGGGTAATCTTCCAGCGTAGTTTTAAGTGTTAAGGGAGATATATCTATGATGCTTGAATTCAGCAGGCTCACCCCAACCCCAGTTTTTTTTTTTCTCTCCCACTTCCTCAAGTAACTCTGCCCTTTTACCTTCATTCCTTCACTCACTCAGCACACATGCACTGAGAACCCCTTATGCACTGGGCGTTATTCTGAGAGGGGGGAAATCACCAGGAATGCAGAAGGCAAGGCCCCTACTCTCAAGGGTCTCATGTTCTAGTAGGAGGAGACAGACCAAGGAAAGGCAACAAATAAGACTGAGACACAGGGTAATATGACTGAGTGTGACTATAGGCCCCTAGGGAGGTCTCTTGGGGAAGGAGATATTTGAACTGAGACCTGAGTTACAAGAAAGAGCAGCCATGCAAGGACCAGGGGAAAAACATTCCAAGCAGAGGGAAAATCTGTGCAAAGGCCCTGAGACAGGATGAGCTTGCTAAGTTTTATGAACATAAAGGTCCAGGTAGCTGGAGCTTGTAGAGTGAGTGATTAGGTTATAGAGGAACTTCACGTTGGGCCTTGGAAGTCGTTAAACTCCCAAGCAGGTCTCCATTCATTCCAGCATCCTTTAACCCATCTCATTATTGACACAACAAGGCCCAGTACCCAGTGGGCAGAGACCACCGTCTCCTTTGAGGAAGTGGGCCAGACACAGATTCTCACATGGTCATTTTAACTTTTCCTGAACTTACGAAAGCTGTCAAGTCTTTTTCATCCAAGGATGAGAAGCACCATCTGGGGAGGGTGAGATCCTGATGAGTTCCCTCCTAGGAGCAGAGATGCTGTGAGCAGGAATGCAGGCTCCCTCTGGGAGCCTTTCAGGCCAAAGTCAGATCTTGAAAAGGCTCAGCCCTATGGGTGGGGATTAGACAGGCTACAGGGAAGGGCTAGGATTATGGCAAATCCGTCAGGCACAAAGCCAGGCAGGGCTCCCCTGCCCTCGCCACCACCCCTGAAAGCCCCCTCAGCTGACCCCAACCTGGTCGAGGACCGAGCCTTTGTCCCTTCCTGTCCATTAGCACAAGGGCTTGTGGAAGTGAGACTCTAGTCCAAAGCCCTGGGGAGGCAGAGGTCCCGACACGGTTACCCCACCCCTCTCTCCGTGCACTGAATGCTGGCCCTCGCTGCTCCAGCTGCTTGGAGGTATCTGGGCCTGTAGCCTCTAAATCAGTGCACATCTTATGTGTGATTCTCGATGTGCCCAGTTCACTCTGCAGTGTCCTATTCCAGCTGGGAACATTTTTTGTTGTTGCTTTACTTCTTCTTGAGGTCTAATATACAAAAATGTATACAAGTCACAAATGTACAGCTCAGTGAGGTTTCACAGTCTGAATATATCCCAGATGGAGAAATTTAAGCAGCACCCCGGAAACCCCCCAGACTCTCTCCGGATCACTCTACCCTCCTCTGCCAAGGGTAACCATCTTCTTGACTTCTGTCACAGTACACTAGTTCTGCCTGCTTTTGTACTTTACAGGAATAGAGGTCACACGGTGTGTGCTCTCTTTGGTCTGGCTTCTTTCACTCAACATGTCTGTGAGACTCACCCATGTTGTTGCCTCTGGTGACAGTTCATTCCTTCTCATTGCTCTGCAGTATTCCATTGTGTAAATATACCATAATCTACTGTCGATGGGCGCTGGAGCTGTTTCCACCAAAGTGAGTATATTAGTTACCCATTGCTGCATAACAAATTATTCCAAAACTTAGTGGCTCAAAACAGCAATAATCACTTATTATCTCACAATGTCTGTGGGTCAGGAATTCGAAAGCAGCTTAGCTGAGTGGTTTAGGTTCAGGGTCTATCACTAGGTTGCAGTCTAGACATTATTTGATGGCTTGACTGGGGCTGGGAGATCTGCTTCTAAGACAACTCATGCATATGGCTGTCAGCAGGAGGCCCCAGTTCCTTGCCAGGTGCCAGGCCTCAATCTCCATAGGACTGCTTGAGTGTCCTCACCACATGGCAGCTGGCTTCCAGAGAGAGTGATGTAGAAGGGGGTGAGGAGGAAGCTGCAATACCCTTTATGTCCTAATCGTGGAAGTCACACACTCCTGCCACGTTTGACTCATTGGAAGTGAGTCACTCTGCCCACACTCAAGGAGAGGACAATTAAACCAACTCTTGACAGGAGGAATAGCCAAGAACTTATGAGTATATTTTAAAACCACTACAACAGAACAATTCCTTTTTGCATCAAGTTCAGCCTCCCTGGTCCTGGGGAATGAAGCCGATAGTTCCACTCCCTATTCCCTGCCAACCTCTCTCTGCTCAGTCAGCACTGAGGACAAACAGTCAGGTCCAGGTTCTGGGCCCAGCTTGGTCAAGAGCCTCTCTGAGCCCCAAGGTTCCTCTTGTGAAAAACAGAGATGACGGTGCCCACTTTGGGACTGCTCTGAGGACCGAATTCCATCCAGAGAAGTCCCTTATCCCTGAATTCCATTCCCTCTTGGCACTTATTTTTTAATTCTTGGTGTGAAATTACGCCAAAGCCTTTTAGAAGGTTCAGCGTTAAGTCAGGCAAATCTTACAGAAACCCCGTTGTCCTCCCTTCCTCCCCGGCAGCAGGGATGCAAACTAAGATGCTCGATGACCCCCACCCATTATGGTGCTTCCTGTCAACTGGCCTGCTGTGGAGCCAAGACTTCAGATCTGCGGGGACCAAAACTCCCCTGGGGATCCAGCTCATGCCCAGATGCCAGCCTGTCTGTCCGCCGCTCAGTTCATCCTCTCCACCATCTGCGTCAGGCACTATATAGATGCCACCAGCTGTGCGAAAGCACCAACATGGCTTCCATCCTCACAGAGCTTACCTACTGGCAGAGAAGGCAAACTGCAAACAACTGTTATTACCCTGTGTTGTGAGAACTGCTGCAAGGGCTGTGAGCACCAGCATGGGGAGATAGGGGTTCCCCGGGGCTGGCTCTGAGGGGTGAAGCCCAGAGATGGGGGCAAGGAACCTGGCACCGAGAAGAGGCCTCACAGCTGGAATTCAGACACAAGAGCCACTGTTGTCCCAACTGGAGTTGGAGGGGTGACAGGGCCCAGACCCCACAGCCATCAGGCTGGGCACCCATGCTCTATCCTGACGGTAGCTGAGGCTGCTGGTGAGTTTTAAGTCAAGAAATAACATGCTCTGTTTTGTGTTTTTAAGGTGAAGAACACATTCTTCAGTGTGTTCCTGGTTGCCCTCAGCATCCTGGCCATTCCTGCCCAGCCAAGGAGCCGACTGCTCCAAAGGAACCTGTTTCTTTGCCATCTCCTGGCTGTGTGACCTGAGCCAGATTGCTTACCCGCTCTGTGTCTTCATTTTTCCAGTGGATAAGATCAACCTCTCAGGGTTTCAGGGTGAAATTAATGAGGGAAGAATGCTGAGCACCCACTTCGGCGCCTGGCAAATAGGGGACTATTCTCAGCAGTGGTCTCATCCCAG
Organism: Camelus ferus; assembly: GCF_009834535.1. Taxonomy (NCBI): domain Eukaryota; kingdom Metazoa; phylum Chordata; class Mammalia; order Artiodactyla; family Camelidae; genus Camelus; species Camelus ferus. The sequence continues at coordinate 15,252,665 of NC_045708.1, read as the reverse complement.
CCTGTCTCCCCTGCCCCATCCTCAGAGGTTCCCAGGGCATCGTAAGGGGTTAGTCTTTCTCCACCATGCCAGTGCCTTGGCAAGGGGGCTCCTGTGCCCACCTTATTTGCTCCTCCTGTGTCACTCACCTCTTCACCCAACTCTCGGGGACTGACTGTGGGAGGGTAGAATGTGAATGCCAGCCAGTCTGACTCCATTCACATCTGCCAGGTGGTGGAGAAAGGTCATTACCGGAAACAGAACCTCACCCTGGCTCACTCTCTGGCCCACTTTCTACTGCCATCATGTTTTAGGGCCCCTAGTTGGTGCTGGGCACTGTGCCAGGCATTGTGTGCGTGTGTGTGTAGACACATATACATATATATATACACACACATACATATATATATATGCGCACACACACACAATCACCTTTAGTCCTCACAGTATCTTGAAGATGGGGATATTATTTAACCCCATCTTTCAGGTGAAGAAACCAAGATTCAAGGAGAAAAATCATTTTCTCAAGGTCACATAATGGGACTCAAGCCCAGGTTCGTCCACTTCAAAGTATCGATCTAACACACACACACACACACACACACTCACACTCATTTAAGCAGCCACATGCCTCACTGTCACCATCACTTCAATAGGTTGCTATATAATCAAACACTATGTGCTGATCTCAGTCAAGCCTCACCACAACCCTGTAAGGAAGACACTGCGTCACTGCCATTTTGCAAATGGAGAAAATGAGGCCCTGTGAGGTGGATCACGTGCCCAAGGGCACTGGGTAGAGCTGGTCTTTGAATTCAGGTCCTTCTGAATGTGCTAGGAGACTCAGCCACACCACACAGTGAGGAGCCTTCACACAGCTCCACAGCTACGCCACCTGGAGCTCGGAGACCGCCAGTAGGCCCACCATTGTCTCCCCTCCATGTCTTGTGGTGACTGGGCTGGGACCCCCAAGGCCCTGGAGTTGGATGTCCTAGCCTTACCCTATCTGGCCTCTGGGGCTCTCTCTGCCCATGAGGCCCCCACCCTCAGGTTCCCGGGCCCCAGGCTCTTCTTCTTTTCTTCTTTCACTCTGAGCCAAGCAGGTTAAAAACATGCCAAAAATGAGCCCCCTCTCGCTTTAGTGCACTCACATAATGTGTGGCAAAGAAGGCTGCATTAATCGCCCGGGACCCACATTTTTCAGTGACATTAATCTCTAGCCGGAAAAGCCTCTCTGGACGGTTCTTTTCAGTCTGAAGGCACTTAATGTTGGCCAGGGGAGCAGAAGGGGCCCGCCTGGAATTCCTCTCTAACTCCCAAACACCACACCCACCAACCCAGCCCGGCCAGCTTCCCTGGTTATGATGGGGTGGGGGAGATGCCTGTAGGGGATGTGGGGGGACGAGGAAGGGCGGGGTGATGAGTGAGCCGTGGGTGTGCCATGATGTGCATGCATGAAGGTGAGAACGGCTGAGTTTCAGCATCGCTGGTTCTAGGAGCGGAACATCTGGGTTCACATCCCCAGGTCTGCTGCTCAGAGAAGTGCATCAGTGTAAGTGTGCTCCAGGACATGCACACCAGTGCCTCGGACACCTGTGTGTGTGTTTGTGATTGAAAGTGTGCATCTCTGTGTGCATGAGCGTCTGTCAAGGGTGAACATAGGTGTACACATACCCATTCGAGAGTGTGTGTGCAGGAAAAACTGTAACTGTGCCCATGAGGAAAGCTGTGAGTGCCACACTTTAGGGGTAGGTGTGACTTCTGAGCACACACGTTGTGCACAAGACGCATGCAAGAGTGCATTTGCTGGAGCATGACTGGGAGCTGGCAAGGGTCTGATTCTGAATGTGCATAAGTGTGGGGAAGGCAGTGGTCAGGTCTGGGGTAAGTCAGCAGGAGTCGGTGCCCCTCCCAGATGCACACAGTGCACTTCATCAGACGTAGATTGACCACTAACTGCATGCTGGCCACTGTGTCAGGCACTAGGGTGCAGTGATGAATAAGGGCGTGGTGTCCTGGAGTCCCTGGGGACACCACTCCGCCCTCAGGAGCTGTTCGCACATCTCCTCCCAACCCCATATTCTGCAACTTCAGGTTGGTAGCTTGAAACTGACCATGGTGGGAGTATTTACACCCTGGAAATTGGCAAATGACAAATCAGGCCTTTCTTTTTGCAGAAAGCCTATTGTTAAACATTTACCAGCACATCACCGAAGAAGAGAGTCCATCCCTATCTACCAGGATTCCACGTGTGCTGATGTCCTTCACATGAGTATGTCTGTGTGTGCATGCCTGTGTGCCCCAAAGTATCTCCAAAATTGCACAGGACAGGCACACAAGGTTAGCAAACAGATTCAGGGAAAAGGGAGAAAGCGGCAGATTGAAGAAGCTTAATGGAGACCAGTTTTGCAAAACTCCAAGGGATGGATCACTTTTTATCCCAAGAACTATTTGTGAAAATCTCCAAAAATAAAAACAACTGCCAAGAAAAAAAAAATCTTTAACTCATAAACATGAAAATTGCCATGATCTTCTGTCAACACTGAGCACTGTCCAACCAAACTGACAGGGTCACTTTGCTATAAATGGTAGCGCTGAGTCCTAAGCCCCCAAGGTCACGCTCATAGCTGTGCTGGCTAGAAGTGAGTAAGGAAGACAGAAAAGGCATAGCCGGAGAGGTAGGAGGGAAACGGGAGAGTGCAGGGTCCCCCAAGCCAAGAAGAGAAGGAGTTTTGAGGAACAAACGACTTCCAGGACCTGCAAGAGAGGTCCCTTCTTTCCACTCTACGCAGGAGAAGTCAGAGGCTCCGGGAGCTCAGTGTCACATTGCTAGTCCAGATTCAAACCCAAGAGAGTCTGAGGCCAGGACACCCAGAAGAAGACTGGAGCGTGAAGGACTCCAGACCCTTCTTCTTAGCTTCTTCTGGCCCCCTCCAACTTTGGTTACCAGTCCAGCTGCCCAGTCACACTGACCATGACTCCCAGCCAGGTAGGACCCAGCCTCAGGAGGTCTCTTTGGGAACATCAGCCCCAGCCAGCTCCCAGGAAGCTGAGCACCAAGGGAGCCAAGTGGCACTGAGATCCTCATCCCTGGAGCCCCCTTCCCTCAGCTGCCAGTGATCTCCCTGGCCGGATGACATCAAGGGATGTTTTTAATAAGAGGGCAGGAGGCCTTGGGAGCTGACTGGGCTGAGGCAGCACCGGGCAATTAATCACCCGGGTGAGGAGCCGCAGCCATGGGTAACAGGATCCCTGGAGAGAGGTTAGGCACACCCCGCCTTTCATCTCTGCCCATGGCAGCTCTGCGTGGGCTCTCTGTGCATCTTCATTAACTCCAGGCCCCAGGGAACCAGGCTGGTATGGGGGTGCGTATGTATCTGTGCGTGGACCCTCCTGAGCATGCTTGAGTGCAAGGGTACAGATGTATTGATGCACACGTGTGTGACCATGGTCCTCCATGCACACATGTGAGACAGGCCAGAGCACTGGTTTCAGAATCAGACAGACCTGGGTCCAAGTTCAGGCCCCATCTCTCTCGACCTGGGTCACCCTGGGCAAGTCACTTAACTTCCATGAGTGTCTATTTTTCATCTGTAAACTGAGGATAATAACAGTTGTAGCAACTACTACATACGCTCATGGGAATCTAGTGATACTATTCACATAAAAGTGCCTGGAACTTCACACGTTTAATGAACATATTATGTTCTTAATCCTATTACACATGAATACATGTATACAACTGAGTGATAGGCAGAATTCTAAGAATGACCCCTAATAACCTTTGTATAATCCACCCACCTTAGAGTGTGATGAGATACCACGCCCATGATTATGTTCCATCATGAAGCAAAAGGAAGATTATCCAAGTGGCCAAATCTAACCACATGAGCCCTTTAAAAGCAGTTTTCTCCAGCTGCTGGGCAGAAGTCAGAGCAATTTGAAGCATAAGGGGGACAGACACATGGGAGCAAACCTTGTTGCTGAGTTGGAGGAAGCCACACATGAGTGGTGCCTAGGAGTTAAGAGTGACCCCTGCCAATAGACAGCAAGAAGATGGGGGTCTCAGTCCTACAGCTGCAAGGAACTGAATTCAGTCAACAACCTGAATAACCTTGAAAGCAGATTCTCCCAAGAACCTCTAGGCAGATGCTAAGTTCAGTTGACACCTTGATTTCAGCCTTATGAGACTTGAGCAGAGAAGCCAGCCACACTCGTCCAGACCTCTGCCTGCTCAGGTCAAGGTGCCACTGGTAGGATTTTGCCAGCTTTGGGGGCATCCGGAGAGACTCCCAGAGGCCCTGGTAACTCACAGTGACACACACATGCCTGCTTTGGGTTCTGGCAGTTACCTGCTCTAGTCTCCAGTCCAAAGCTGTCATGGACAGAGGGCACAAAAGGTTGAGGCCAAGAACAGGCTAAGAGGTACCCTGGGAGAGTCTGGCTGAGATCTGCTGGAGGGATTCTAGCAAGTCATTTATCGGCTTTGAACCTCAGTTTGCTCATCTGAACAATGGGATACCAGCCCCAGCACCACGTTCATCACAAGGGTAGCTTGACTGAACAAACAGATAGTGCAAAAGCATTTTGGTGTATTGGAAGAGCTGTCCAGCAGCAGGAGAGGTGGTGGCCTGTCTTCAGAATAAACATTCAGTCTCTGCTGGCCAACCTCAACCAACACCAGGGCACCCATGGGAGAAGCCTGGGTCTCACCCTGGCCAGCTTCCCCTCCCCAGCCCCCTTATCTACTCAGCTCCATGGCTGTCAACTCCACCTCCAGAATCTTCTCAGTCACCTCTTTCCTACTGCCCCTGCCTACGGTCCAGTGCCTGAGTCTTGCCTGGATGACCACACAGCCTCCTCCCAGTATCCCTGCCTCCAGCCTCCGTCCTGTAATTCAACCACCACTCCCCTGCTCACAGCCTACCCAAGGCGCCTATTGTTCTTGAGGTAAAGTCTATACTCTACTCTGAAAATTAAGAATCATTTTCACTTTTAGCAAAAAAATCTTTTATTTTATTTCCCTGATACTAGTAAATTTGAGCAGTTTTGCATATGTTTATTCCCCTACTCCCTTCTTACCCAGCTAATTCCTACTCATCGTTTTTTTTAGAAGTCACATATTCATCTTTCTTTTTTTATTTAAAATTTTTTAAAAACTTTTTATTGAAGTATAGTCAGTTTACAATGTTGTGTTCATTTCTGGTGTATAGCAGGGATTCAGTTATACATATATATATTCTTTTTCATATTTTTTTCCTTATTGGCTATTACAAGGTATTGAATATATTTCCCTGTGCTACACAGTAGGACCTTGCAGTTTATCTATTTTATATATAGTACTTAGAATCTGCAAATCCCAAACTCCCAGTTGATCCCTCCAACCCCCCACCACGTGGTAACCCTAAGTTTGTTTTCTATGCCTGTTGATCTGTTTTATAAATAAGTTCATTTTCTCATTTTTTTAGATTCCACATACAAGTGATACCATATGGTATTTTTCTTTGTCTTTCTGGTTTCCTTCACTTAGTATGACAATCACCGAGTCCATCCATGTTGTTACAAATGGCATTATTTTATTCTTTTTTATGGCTGAGTAGTATTCGTGTGTGTGTGTGTGTGTGTGTGTGTGTGCGCGCGTGTGCGTGTGCGTGTGCGTGTGTGTGTGTGTGTGTGTGTGTCTCACATCTTCTTTATCCAGTCATTTGTCCATGGACATTTATGTGGCTTCCACGTCTTGGGTATTGTAAATATTGCTGCTATGAATATTGGGGTGCATGTATATTTTCGAATTAGTTTCCACCAGATATATGCCTAGGAGTGGGATTGTTGGATCACATGGTAAGTCTATTTTTAGTTTTTTAAGGAATCTCCATACTATTTTCTATAATGACTACACCAAACTATATTCCCACAAACAGCATAGGAGGGTTCTCTTTTCTCCACACCGTCTCCAGCATTTATTGTTTATGGACTTTTAATGATAGCTATTCTGACTGGTGTGAGGTGATACCTCATTGTAGTTTTGATTTGCATTTCTCTAATAGTGATATCAAGCATTTTTTTTCATGTGCTTATTGGCCATCTGTATGTCTCCTACTCATCGTTAAGTTTCTTATAGTCCAGTTTTTAAAAGGTACTACATGTACATGGTACAAAATTCAAAAGGTATAAAAAGGCAGACATTGGAAGGTCAGTTCAGCTCCAAATGCTGTCCCCATCCATCCAGTTCATTGCTCCAAACAAAGCCCCCACTACTACTTTTCAGCGTGGGCACCAAGATTTATTCTAGGTGTATACTACTAAATACATATACTTTCTTTTTTACACAGGTAATAGCATATCACACTTCATTTTTTTCAGCTAACAATATATCTCGGCAGTTGTTTGTCTTGGTACATTTAGAATTGCCTCCTTTCTTGTTAGTGGCTGTATAGTGTTCCACTGGATTAGAATATATATAACCCCTCTTCTCTTGATAGACAGGCTATTTCCCATCTCTTGCTATCACAAACAATATGTCACTGAAATGTCATTTCACATATGTGTGAGCTTATTTCTGCAAAAAAACTCCTAGAAGTAAGGTTGTTAAGTCAAAGGCAAAGATATTGACAAGTTGCTTTCCTGAAAGGTTGTAGCAATTTGAATTTCTACCAGCATTTTATGGACATTCCTTTTTCCCTATGTACTCACAACCCTGTGATTTATCCAATTTCATAATTTTTATCTGATTGGTGAAAAGTGGTATACACTGTAGTTTTAATATGTAGCTTTCTTAAGTTGAGTAGAGTTGATTTATCTTTTCATTGTTCTCCTTCTCTGTGAGTGGTCTGTTCATATACTTCATCTGTTTTTCTATTGAGCTGTCAGCCCTTTATTATTGATTTACAGGAGATCTTTCTATATGAAGGAAATTAGCCCTGAACCAATTTAAATTACTTAAACAGTTCTTTAAATGTTTGGTAGAATTCCTTTGTGAAGTGATCTGACCCTGGTTACTTTTTTTTAGGAGTAACTATTTCTTTTTTTTCTGTGGTTATTGATCTGTTTAGATTTTAGTACCTAGATACACTTCTAGGTACATTTTTATAAGTTATATTTTCAAAAATTATCCATTTTATCTAATTTCTCAAGAATATTTGTATATTCTTCTGATTTATTCTGAATCTGGGGCTATTTCCCCATAACCATTTCTTATTTTATGAATGTGTGATATCCCATTTTTTCTGGATTACATTACCTAACATCATATCTATTTTACTTGGTTTTTAAAAAATAATTTTTATTAGTTCTAGTATTTTTCTGATTTCTAATTCATTACTATCCACTTGATCTTTATAAATTTTTTCTTATGATTTCTTTAGGTTTATTTTGTTGCCATGTTTCTAACTTCTTGGATTGGATACCTAATTTATAAATTTTCAATCTTTATTATTTATTAATAAAAGTATCTAGAGCTATGAACTTTTCTCTGAGTTCTGCTTTAGCAGTATTCCATAGTTCTTATATGGATTGTTATCCAATTCTCTGGATTTCTGCAATCTGTTTTGGTTTCCTTTTTGATGCCAGAGACGTTTAAGGGAGAAAGTGGTAAAATTTATCTTTTGCTATTAATTTCTTGTTGTACTGAGTCACGAACAGTAACTGTTATTAGGAGTAATGATAGAATTAGTTTATTCCTTCTTCCTTCCATTTTCCCCTTCATGACCCAAATTTATTATTTTATACTTCTTAATCTTTACCTTCCTATCTACAATATAATTATATCTATTACTTTATTTTTCATATTTAAATTATATCTTTTGTCCTCTGGCTATAAAAGATGAGGAAATCTGTGTATTTACATTACTTTGTAACTTCTTTCCCCTTTCCCTCCCAATATTTGTTAGTTATATAGTTTCTACACATTTCATTCTGTTCCATAATCATGACCCCCATCTTGCTTTTAACCTTAGAAAAATAATTGTATTCAATTCTCCATCAGCCCTTAGTCCTTTTGCCATAGTTTCTCCTTTCCAAGTTCATCTTCAGGAAGGGATCATGGGACTTTTATTCCCTGAGTTTTTATATATTTAAAAACCAGGATTGATTTCTAAAGAGCCCCACTTGGGAAGGGCTGGTGTAGTCTAACTGCCCTGTCATACTGACGAGGAAGTTGAGGCTGAAATAGGAGCACTGGCCCAGGTCACCCAAGCCTGTGCCAGGGACTAAGCCCACACAAGAACCCATGCCGGCTGCCACCCTGGCAGGGGCTTCCCCTCCAACCCAGTCTCACCTTCTGTCTTCCTGCTTTCTAGAAGGTGGGGTAGGAAGGAGCGTCAGGGCCTCCTGCTGTGTTGGGGACACTCTTTTCTACTGATCCCCTGGAATCTCACCTGGGACTTGGTGGGAAGTAACCGGCAGGAGAATTCTCTCCCCTCCCCAAAGGATTAGCAGCCATGGCTGGGAGGCCCCCATGGCACATCCTCCCCAGAGAGGGGGAAAGTGTGAGCTCATCCTTGCCGCCCGCCCGCCGGGCAGAACGGGTGGGGCAAGGGGCTCCACCTGTTCCCGATAATCTCCCTAATCCAACCCCATAATTATTCTTTATTAACGGAGGCTGCTGCCTTCGTTACACGCTGAAAGGAGGGCGTCAGGAGTGAAGACACGGGGATCAAAAGCTGGTCACATTTTCCAAAGGGGTTTATTTGCCACGACCAAAATAACCTCCCCAGGGGCAGGCTGAGTTCCTGTCTCATCCCACCCCAGTGCCCAGCACGGAGCTCTAGGACCCTGCTTCCCCCAGCCTGGCCCAGTGATCCCGGCCAGACTCCCACAGCCCACCAGTCTCAATTCATTCAAACATCTCCTGAGAGTACAGTTTACAGCAGGCCTTGTACTAGGTTTTGCAGATACACAAGTGAATAACACAGGGCCCTGCACCCCGGACTTAGCATCTAAAAGGGAAGAAGCAAGTACAGCAATTACCCCAGTGATCACTATGCGGGCTCCCCAGTACCACGTGGGGTGGAGGAGTAAGTGGTCGCAGAGCAGAGGTGGGTCCCAAGGACAGCCTGGGGGATGAAGGTGTGGGAGAAGCCTTCCTAGAAGGGGAGACCTTAGAATTCTGTCTTAAAGTACAGCTAGAAGTTCCCCAGTGGACAAGGACATTCTGTAGAAGGAATGGCAATGACGTGCTAGGACAGAGTTGAACTGTGATTCCTTGTGGCCAGAGCAAAGGCTGGAGATGGGGAGGTGGTCTAATGGGGCTGGAGGGTTAGGCAGGCCAAGTCTAGGACCTGTGGGTACTAGGGAGTCATTGAAGGTTTTAGACAGGGAGGTGACATGGTCAGACTGTGCATTTGGAAGATCCTTCTGGCTGCAGAGTAGAGATTGGCTTGAGGGAAGCTGCTAGGAGCAAAGAATAGTTGGGGATGCTTTTAAGGGCCCAGGTGAGAAATGGAGTTTGGAACCTGAGCAGTAACAATGAGGGTAGAGAGGAGAGGCAGAACAGGGGCATGAGACAGTGGTGACACAATTCCTCTGACTCTAGAGGCTATACTGTCCATTGAGGTGCACGGTCAGACAAGAAATCAGAATGGGCCCCAGGCCATTTGTGACCTTGACCCTGTCACTATCACCCTGTGTTCAGCCTGGCTCTAGGTCTGTGGGGTGACTCTCCACCAGAGACCCTCACAACCCAGGGAGATGAGACATAGGGACATAAAATCCAAACTCCAGGCTCTCTGGCCTTCCCTGCACACCCATCTACAATACCCACTCCCCTCTTCCACACACCTCTCCCCCGAAACAAGCCCCCTTTGTGGATTCCTCCATATTCTTCCTAACCAGCCCATCCTTGCCCATTTCTTATCCAAGCCCAGGTCTTACTGCAAAGCCCAGTTTGGAGGCCCCCACTGCCAGGAAGCTGGCAATGCCTCATGTCACCTCCCTCTGTCTCCTTGCCTCTCTGCAGGTCTCTGTCCACCTATCCCTTCCTGCCTCCATCAGCATCTGGGAGGTCCTCTGCATTCCCTCCATCTCGGTGTGAGTCTCAGGTCAGCCTGGAGTCCCTCTCTTTGTTCTTCTCTGTGTGTGTCCCTCTCCACCTCTCCTTTCTCATCTGTACCTAATCGCTTCCCAAGAACCCATGCAACTCTTGATTTATTTGTCTGAGCCAACACTGGGCAGCGAATGTGAGCCAGGCCCCAGGCTTGGGGCTGAGGGTCACAGAGGTGGAAATGAGAGTGCAGCTCTGGCCCCCTCGTTCCTCCCTGCTGCTCACCCTCGAGCAGACAAGGTGGGCAGCATGGGCCAACAGCAGTGTTAGAAGAAAGATCAAAGATGTAGGAAAGGTGCATGCTGGGCTCTGAGGGGCGCCAATCACATCTGAGCCCCAACACTTCATTCTAACATCCAGCAAAGGGGCTGGTGCTGCGGACCAGGGTCAGAGATGAGAACAGCTCGCCCCCTGCCCTCCAGGGCTCATGGCCTAGACAGAGAGATGAGCAGATAAACTCATCCACAGGAAACTGCGTGGCCCATGCTGCAGTAGGGCTGATCTACTGCTTCCCACAGGCCCTGAATCGCCATCTCTCATGGGGGATTACCGGAGCCCAGAAGGACATGCCAGGTGCTCTGAAATCAGGAAGGCTGGGCTCAGTCCACTCAGCGGGCCTTGACAAGCCCTTCTCCTTCTCTGCTTCAGTATCTGTATAATGGGTGTTTCAGAATTCCCCTGAGGTTAATCAGTGTGACATATACAATATGTGAGCCAATGTGTATACAAGTGGCTTAGCAAAGGGTCTGGCTTGGAGTGTGTGTTCAATAAATCAGACTTATAGTTTTTTATTGTTATTCCATTTTGGCTGTGGAATAGCAGCAGGAACATTGGACTAAATGTTAAAAGACCTGTTTCTGATCCCAGTCTTGCCACTACCTGGCTGTGTAACCCTAAGTGATTCCCTCCCTCACCCTGGCACTGTTTCCAGAACTATGAAACGGGCACTTAATTAAGAAGAAGTTTCCTTCCTGCCCAGATCCCTAAGATGTGAAGGTCAGGCAGGCCCTCAGGATCCCTTTCCGCCTCGGCCCTCCCCCTTGCTCCCTTCACTTCAGCCACATCGGCCTCCTTGCTCTTCCTCCCCAGCCATGCTCTGGTCTCGAAACTTGCATTTGCTGCTCCCTCTGCCCAGAAATCTACTCCTGCCTGCCTCCCATAACCACACGGCCCCCTCTACCACTCCGTTGAGGCTGTTACACCAATGTCCCCTCTTCAGAGGGGCCTTTCCTGACCACCCTCATCTCTGGCTTTCTCCTTAACCTGCTTTATTTTTCTCTGTAGCACTTATCACCACCTGGTATGTTGTATACAATTGTTGACTTGTCAACATTTCCTCCCAACTCGCTGGAATGTCAACTCCATGGGACAGGAGGGTGTCTGTTTGCTTTACAGCTGTACCCCCAGATCCTACAGTGCCTGGCCATGGTCAGCACTCAATTTGCAGTTGAGGACTAGGATACACCTGCAGGTCTGGAGAAGTGGTGTGGGTGGGGTGGGGGGAAAAGAAGTCTCCAGAACCCCCTTGATGCCAGCTCCTGGCTGCCACAGTACTCTGGGACTTGCCTGCTGAGTCTTCTCATAGCCTGGAAAAGCACAAAGCTCTCCTCCATCCCTGTTGGGCACATGCCCCCTGCCCTTGGGGTCATGGACCTGAGACGACCACCCCTGACCCCAAAGCCCTCAGATGTTTCCAGGTCTGGGCAAAGGAGGAGGGAATGGTGGCCTCTGGGCTCCGTCCTTTGTCCCAGGCCCCAGGAGAATTTAATTCCAAGGTTCAAAGAGCCTTTGCCCCTTCCCAGATGAAAGGCCGCTCAGCCGGAGAGATGAGCTGGTTAATAAAGGATGGGAGGGGGGCTCTGGACAGGCAGGCCCACCACCGCTCCCTGCCCACACCCTCTGCCAGTGAATGCTCTCAGCCCTCTGCCGCCGTTCCAGCCCACTGCCCCACAAGAAAAGCCCATTAATTTAACACTAATAGGATTTTCAATTTGTCACAATCCTTGGAGATCCTGGGGAGGTGGTGAGGGGGAGGGTGGGATTCATAACAAACCTGTGTCAAAGGAAATCTTTGCAGAGAGACTGGCCTGGACCCTAGACAGTTCCCTCCCACTCTAGGGCTTTCAGCTAAGCCACAGCCCCTCCTGGCCTCAGTTTCCTCAACGGGAAGAAAATTAATAAGACCGACTTCGAAAGGAGCCTGTACGGATTAAATGAGATTATGAAGAACTAACATCCAACAATTGCCGCCTGGCCAGTAGTTGGCGCTCTGTAATTAGTGCCCTCTCCTGTCTCAGCCTCTCTCCCAAATCTGCCCCCAGGTAGTGCTGGCTGCACAGACTGGAGATCTGTCCCTCCTGCCCCCAGCCACTGTGTCTCCAGGTCCCATGACAGTTTCAGCCAAACACCCCTTGGCGGGGCAGCGGGAGGCTGGAGGAGGCTTGTCTGGGAGCCCATGGCCTTTTCATCCTCAGCGGGATCAGCATCCTGAATTCCTCGTTGTTCAAGGAGAGCCGAGGATTTGGAGCTTCCAAACACAGAGGCCCAATCAGAAGGCCCCAGCCTGTGCCAACCAGCTGCGTCTCGGTTACAGCTAAGAACACAGCACACCAGCTGCCCGAGCCCTGTACTCCAGGCGAATTCCTCCCGGATCAGGAGATGCCAGACAGCGGGGACCGTGTCTGTGCCGCCGCCCCCTGGCCACGGGCTCAGCTCGGCATTTCTCCATGGTCTGAAAGTGAGGGGCCCCCTGGCACAGGGAGGAGTCTGGGGGCTGGGAGATTGGGGAGATGGGTCTGTTGCTGCAGTTGACGAGAGACTGAGATGGACATGGTGAAAGTACTGGCTCCAGGATGCCCAAAGCCAGCGGACAGGCACACCTGGCCAGGCCCCATGCCTGGCTCAGAGCCACGCACCCTGGGTTTGCTGCTGCTGCTGCTACAAAGGAGAGCGAGGTGGGAAAGGAGAACCCAGGATCCCAATCCCCCCACCCCACAAGTCTGGCTCTGGACAGCTGCTTCCTTAGCAAAGTCCTCATTACCAGACTGGACAGGCCTGGGGCCGGGAGGCCTTCAGCCAGCACTGCCTGTGGTCCCTGTTTGCTTTTGCCTCCATCCAGACCCAACCATAATTTACAACATCTCAATTCCTCAGCAGCACGTGGTTCCAAACCAGACAGAGATGGGAAGGAGACAGCAGGGAGACAAAATTGAGGGTGGTCTCAATTATTCTACATTTCAGTCACCACAGACCTACTCAGGTGCAAAAAGAACCATATATCTTGTGAATAAAAGAAACAGAGGAAGCAAACTGGTGTTCACCCTCATTTTACCAGTCATAGGAGAAAGCCTGACCGGGATCCCACACATGGGACCAGGAGTGAGCCCTCGCTAAACCACCATGGATTAGCCCAAAGATGCTGGAATGAAAGTTTGTGGGTTCTCAGGCCCAGAACAGAATGCTGGGTAGATGCCAGGGAGAAGATTCTAGAAGGGAACACTATCATGTGCCATGATATAGACTGTAGGAAGTTCCGGGTGGAATTCTAGGAGAGGCTGAGAAAGAGGGGAGGCCTGGCTCAGGTAGGGAGAGGTACGTCCTGCCCGTGTGATAGATGAGCAAGGCGGGGAAGGACCCCCCACCCGTGGGCCCAGTTGGCCCCACAAACTTTTCAGGACATCTTTGCTTGGGCCTGAGTCACATCTTTGGCTTCAGCTGCAAATGTCCAACTCTGCTCATAAGCAGGAAGTGGGACCCCAGGAAGTTAGTGGCAGCATGTGCCCCAGCAGGAGAGGGACCATGTCACCATATCCAAAAGTCCCTGGAGGGGTCCCCGGAGACAGCATTCAGAGTGTCCAACCTCTCCTTTGCCAGGGCTCCCTGCGTTGCCAGCTCTCACATCGAGAATGATCATCAGGGCTTCACCTAGCTTCCAACCACACTCCAATCCGGCTGTGTGAGCCTAGCTGAGTGGCTCACCCTCTCTGTGCTTTCAGTTCACTGAGTGAACAAGGTGAAGGAGGAGGAGGATCAAGAAGGGGTCTCCTGCCCTGTGGAGGGTGAATGCCCTCTGGAAAAGATCTTGGTGAGCCATATTCAGGACGAAGAGTCTATCCCTGTAATGAAGAAAGGGTGGCATTTATTTCACTGGAAAGAGTCTTAAGAAGGAATGAAAGCTGTGGACTGGGAATGTGAGACCTGTCCTTCATCCATTTATATAACAGCTATTTACTGAGCTCCTACTTTAAGTCACACCTCACTCCAGGGACACAGAGGAGAACCAGAACCAGGCCCTCCCTCCACGAGCCAGAAGAAGGCCTACATGGTGATGGAGGTTCTGCCAGAGGCCACACCGGGGGCTGGGAAGCACAGGAAAGGGGAGAAGTCTGGACCATCGAGGAGACTTGTGAAAGTGACCTCTAAGCTACAGCTTGAAAGATGAAGAAGAGGCAGCAAATAGAAGTGAGGGTGGTCAGAGGGATAGAAGTGGGGGCCTGACATTTACAAAGGCACGGGGCATCTTTTTCCTTACCTCCCACATTTCTTGACCACCATGCAATCCTCCACAAAAAATGAATGAATAAATAAATAAACAAGTAAATAAACAAAAAGTGGAGGGGATACAGACATACATATTACAGAAAAAGCAACCAAAAACCAAAAAAAAAAAAAAAAAAAAAAATCCTTGAGGACATTGAGCACTTTCCTTAAGGTAGAGCCATCTGGTTATCAGCACCAAATGGAATGGCCCAGGACTCTGACTTCCAATTTTTCCAACAAACCCAAGGAAGGAGAAAATGGTACTATCCCCTCATCCACTGATGTGGCCTTTGCTCCCACATCCAGTTCCCTTCCACTCAAAGGCTGGGCACCAACCCATTTATTTGCCCATCCACCAACATCTCTTATTATCAGCCACATGCCAGGCACACGGAGTAATCACCGATGGTAAAAGCCAAATTTAGTGGTGCCTGCTTGATATGTCCACCCACCTGTGCTGGTCTCCATGATCACAGCAGGAATTTAGAAATACCTGGGTGGATGTCAGGCTGTCGCAGTCATCCCAGTAAGTCCCCAGTCAAGGGCAGGACTGGGCCTGTGGAGGAACATTCCTCCTCTGCTCTCCCGCCCAAACTCGTGGCCAAAGGCAAGGCACACGCATGGCTGAAATCCCATCAATGGCACCCGGCCAACTGGCTGCCACTTGCTTATTTGGCTTGGAACAGGAAATACATTTTTCTACTATTTATACTGCTGACCTCAGGAATAAACTAATTACTGCTGCGAAGCTGCATTCCCACACTGTCCAGCTCACATCTGTAACCCCTGGTTGGGACTAAAGCAGAGGAGGTGCCAGATGGCTGGGAGGTCCAAGGGCTGTAGCCCAGTGGACACTCCTGCCCTGCTCCCTGGGTCTTCAGGGGAGAAGGAATTGAGGCCACTGGATCTTCAGCTCTGACCAAGAAGAGATCTGCCTGCTTCTTCCCTTTGCCTTGAGCTAATCACTTCTCTAGGTCTTGGTTTCTTGATCCACACAATGAGGTATGCTAATGCTAAGCTCAAGGGACTGCCCTTTGGAGTAAATGACACCATGTCTGAGAAAGCTTCATGTAAATGTGACTACCCCAGAAGACCCATCAGCCTGAACGGCCCAGCTCCAGAGGCCAGCTTGGCTCAGGCAGGCCCCACATCTGGGCGACTGCAGCAGCAGCCAGATGTGCTGAAGATTCCACCACAGTCTTCATGTCCTGATGTGGGAAAGCAGACACCTGCCTCCAAGACTGCTGGGCACAGCAACCAGACCAACATTGCAAGCCAGGTATGTGGACACAGGAGGGTAAGCCAAGCACTATCGAAGAAGGGCCAGGAAAAGAAGCTGGCTGGCTGGATGGATGGATGGATGGATGGATGGAAAAGGATGCCGAACTCATATTTAGCTTAACTGTTTTTTTTTTTTAATTTACTGAATTGAGTAACTGTTTGGCTCAGGGGTCTGCAAACTTATCTATAAAGGGCTGGATAATAAATATTTTAGGCTTTAAGGGCCATACCAGTTTCTGTCACAACTACTCAACTGCCATTGTGGTGTAAAGCCAGCCACAGAAAATACATAAATGAATGAGTATAGCTGTGTTCCAATAAAACTTTATTTACAAAACAGATAGTGGGCCAAATTTGGCCAACCCTTCTGGCTAAACTAGCCAAACAGTTACTATGTAACCTCAGCAGTGTCCTTGATTCTTCCTCATGACCCCTTCATCTGATGGGTCGCTAGGTCCTGTCCATTATTCCTTCTAAATATCAGCCCCTACTTCCCAAACCACAGCCACTGCCCTGCTCCAGGCCCATCACCCACCACCTAGACACTCTAACAGCTCCCCACCTTCAGCCTCTTACCCCTCCAGCCCATCTTCTACTGAGAGATACATCTAAGTCACCAATCTGACCATGTCATTTCCCTCTCCTGGCTCCCACTGTCCTGACCGCAAGTCATTCATGCTCTGGGTCCCACTGCTCAGCCTCATTGCTCACTGCCCTCCTCAACTCCCATTTTCAGCTCTAACCAGACTGATTATCTTTTAGTTCTCCAAACACATCATGCTAATCTTTCCCACTGCAAGGAAAAGTCTTCTCCCTCTGCTTCCCCTGGCCAACTCCTATTCATCCTCCAGGTCTCAAGTCAGATGTCACTTCCCCTAAGAAGCCTACCTGAGGTACTCCAGCTTTCCCCTAACACAGAAATGATCACACTGTGGCACAGACTGCCATATGTTCAACAAGCCCCATTTCCCGTTCTTCCTAGGCACAGAGCTAGACTACATTTCCCAGCCTCCTTTGGAGTTAAGTGGAGCCATATGACTGAGTTCTGGCCAATGGAAGAAGGGCAGAAGTGACAAGGCCATTCCAGGTCTGGCCTTGACTGCCCACATGAACCTGCAGGCTTCCTCTCTTTCCCCCTCTTCCAGCTGAATGGAGAGGATGCTGAGGACATACAGGAGGGTAAGAGCCACAAGCCTGGGTCCCTGAGTCACTGCTTGGATGAGAGCAGCTGAAGAGAGCCACCAGACTGGAAATCCCATGCTGTATTAAGCCACTGATATTTTAGGATTCTTTATTTCAATGGTTAGCCTACCTTGACTAAACCAATACTCAAATGGAATTAACTGTTATTTGTCTGCCTTCCTCAATAGACCGTAAGATGCATAAAAGCAGGAACTTGTGTGTTTCACATGATGTCACATCTCCAGAACTTAGCACTATGCCCTGCATATAGTAGGAACTCAATATCCATTTGTTGGTTAGATGAATAATAAATGAATGAATATAATCTTCACAGATAGGGTAGGCTATTCTCAATACTTTGGGAACACTGCAGCAACCCAGAGCCCACCCAGATCCAGGGTGTGAGACTTAGTTTAAAGTTGTAGAATCAGCGTGGGCAGATTTCACTCCAGGGAGCTGAGCCCAAGCAAAGCCAGGGCCAATGTCATCAATGAACATAGGAGCTGAAGGGCAGAGTGCCCATCAGGGGCTGGGAGTGGCAGTAACAGGAAAAGTCAGGAGGACAGGATAAAGTGAGCATGGGACTAGGAGTCAGGAGCCTCGGATTCTGGGACTCAGTGCATGACCTTGGTAAATAATTTCCTCTCTCAGAGTCCCAGCTTCCCCATGCTGTGAAAGAAAAAGAGGGGGTTGGACGTTCCCCCCTAAACAATATCTCTGGAGTCTCAAAATATAAAAGAGATGCAAGTGGAATGTCTCTAATTAAAGCTGGAAAAAGGTGTCAGAGCCGACCCCGACCCCAACCAATATCCTGAGGCATCTTCTCAGAACCTTGTACTCCAGCCTCTCTCAGCCAGACTAAGGCTTCCCAGACTCTTGGCCTAGACAGAAGCTTTCAGATCATCCATCCAAACCCCCAACCCCTGCTTGAACACCTCCAGTGATGGAGAACTCACTACCTCCTTGGCAGCCCCTAAGGTAACCCTAATGGTTAGACTATCCACCAGCTGCAGTCTGCATCCCTGGGCCATGCATCCTGGGTCTGTGTCTCTTCCTCCATAGTCTCTGACTGACCCAACTAGAGACCAGGCCTTGAAAGACTGGCCTCCAAAAAGAATGGTAATAGCTAACAGGTTTTGGCCATGTATTTCTCAAAGCACTTTATATATAACACATTTAATCTATATAGTAACTCCATGAAGTAAGTACTGTTATTATTTTACTGTTGTTATTTATGAAAAAAAAATCAAGGTATAAAGAGTTTAAGTCACTTTCCCAATGTCATGCAGCTAGCAAGTGACAAATGTGGGACTCAAATCCAGACAATCTGATTATCTGTTCTCAACAGCTTCTCTAATGCATAGAAATCTGGCAGCAATAAAAAGGAGAGGACCATGTTGGTCAATATCACTTGTATGATATTACTTGTATAGATAGCAGGTGCTTTTATAAAAAGCATTTTACAAATACTCATTGATTTAATCCTTAAGCAGTTCTATGAAGAGACACTACATGAGGAAGCTGAGCCACAGAGAGGTTAAGTAAATTACTCAAGGTCACACAGATTGTAAGTGGCAGAGTCAGGATTTGAACCCAGGTAATTTGGCTCTGGAGTCTGTTGAAAATCTCAAGGAATCAGGAAAAAAAAATAAACCTCCTGGGATTAGAGCAACGTTTCAGGATACAAAGTTAATATACAAAAGTCAACTGTCATCCTGTACATCAGCAGCTAACATGTTCGATACACAGTATCACCTTTCAGTTACAGTGTCTATTGAGCAACTGCCATATGCCAGCCCTGTGTTGCACTAGCTCATTTAATCTTCTCAAAAGCCTATAAAGGCAGAAAAAGCATTTGACAGAATCCAACACCTATTCGTGATTTAAAAAAAAAGAAAGAAGGAAAAAGAAAACACCTCTCAGCAGACTGGGACTAGAGGGAAACTTCCTCAGCTTGATAAAGAACTACCAAAAACCTACAGCTAATACCACACTTAATGGTGAGGAACTAGATGCTTTCCCCCTAAGACTGGGAACAGAGGAAGGATGTTCCTCTCACAACTCCTACTCAACATTATACGGGAAGTCCAGGAATAAGATAAGTAAAGGAAATAGATGGTATGCAGATTGGGAAAGAAGAAATAAAACTGTCTTTCTTCACAGATGACCTGGCTGTGTATGCTGAAAGTCTCAAAAAGTCAGCAACAACAACAAAAACCTTCCAGGAACTATTACATCAAGGGATTATAGCAAGGCTTCAGGATTCAAGGGTAATAAACAAAAGTCAACCGCTCTCCTACACACCAGCAACGAAAAATTGGAATTTGAAATTAAAAACACAACACTATTTATATTAGCACAAAAATTGAAATACTTAGGTATAAATCTAACAAAAAATACACAAGATCTTTATGAGGAAAACTACAAAACTCTGCTGAAAGAAATCAAAGAAGGTCTAAATAATTGGAGAGACAGTGTATGTTCATGAATGGGAATACTCGATGTTATTAAAATGTCAAATTTTTCCAACTTTATAGATTCAATGAAATTCCAATTAAAATCTGAGCAAGTTGTTGTGGATATCAACAAACTGATTCTAAAATTTACATGGAAAGGCAGAAAATCCAGAATATCTGACACAATACTGAATAAGAAGAACAAAATCAGAAGATTGACACTAACTGACTTTCAAGACTTACTATTAAGCTACCATAATCAAAACAGTGTGATATTGGCAAAACAATAAGCAAATATATGAATGGAACAGAATAGAGAGCCCCCCAAATGGGCCCACATATAGGATCTTTGACAAAGGAGCAAAGGCAATTCAATGGAGAAAGGATAATCTTTCAACAAATGGTGCTGGAACAACTGGACATCCACATGGCAGGGCGGGGGGTGGGGGAGGAATCTAGACACACACTTTACACTTTTTTTTAAAAAATCAACTCAAAATGGATCATAGACCTAAATGTAAAATGCAAAACTAAAGTACTTCCAGAAGATAACACAGGAGAAAATCTAGGTGACCTTGCTTGGCAATGAGTTTTTAGGTATAACACCAAAAGCAAGACCCCTAAATGAAAAACTTGGTAAGTTGGACATCATTAAAATTAAAAACTTCTGCTGTGTGAAAGACACAGTTAAGAGAAAGAAAAGACAAGCCACAGACAGGAAAGAATATTTGCAAAAACGTATCTGATAAAGGACTTGTATCCAAACATACAAAGAACTCTTCAACCTCAATAGTAAGAAAAAAAATCAAATTTAAAAGATGGGCAAAAGATCTGAACACACTTCATTGAAGAAGATATACAGATGGCAAATATGGATATAAAAAGATACTCAACGTCACATGTCATTAGGGAATTGCAAATTAAAACAACGAGATGCCACCACACAACTATTAGCACGGCTAAAGTCCAAAAAATCAACACCACCAAATTCTGGTGAGGATGTGGAACAAAAGGAATTCTCATCCATGGTTCATGGCAATGTAGAATGGTTCAGCCACTTTGGAAGACAGTCTGGCATTTTCTTACAAAGCTAAACATGATCTATCATACACTCCAGCAATTATGCTCCTAGGTGTTTACCCAAATGAGCTGACAACTTTGTCCACACAAAAACCTACACACAGATGTTTACAGCAGCTTTATTCACCCTTTTCCCAAACTGGGAGCAACCAAGAAGTTCTTCAAAGATGAATGGATGAACTGTGGTACATCCATATAATGGAATGTTACTCAACAATAAACTGAAATGGGCATCAAGCCATGAAAAGACATGGAGGAAATTTAAATGTATATTGCTAAGTGAAAGCAGCCAGTCTGAAAAGGCAACAAACTTTATAGCTCCAACTATATGGCATTCTGAAAAAAGGCAAATATTGTACAGACAGTGAAAAGATCAGTGGTTGCCAGGAGTTCTTTTGCCCGGAGAGTGGGGAGGAAGGGGGAGGAACAGGTGGAACACAGAGAATTTTTAGGGCAGTGAAACTATTCCATTTGATACTGTAATGATGGACACATGATGTTATGCATTTGTCAAAACCCATAGAACTCTCAACACAAAGAGAGAACCCTAATGTAAACTATGCACGTTAGTTAATAATAATATAACGATGACATATCAATTACAACAAGTATACCACACTAAAGCAAGATGTTACTAAAAAGGGAACTGTCTGTTGGGAGCTGTATGTGGGAAGTCTCTGTACTATTGCTCATTTTTTCTGAATATCTAAAACAGTCATTTCGTTTAAAAGAAAATCCCTATATGGGCAGATTATTATTACTCCTATTTTGGAAAGATTATTAGCATCTTCATTTTAATGAGGAATATTTTATTTACCCTCTTTTACAGAAGAGGACATTAAAGTTTAAGGAAGTTGCATGCAGCATTCAAGGTCACACAGCTGGTAAGGGGCAGGCCTAAGCTTTGATTAGTGGACAGGTGGCCAGAAACCCCCCAGGGTGTGATGCCCAGAACCTACCGGTACTTGGAATAGACACAGACATTTGAGTTTTTGCTCAGCTACCTCCTGCCCACATCCCTACATTCAAGGACCTTCTGGTGGATCAAAGCAGGAATCTGCAGCCTACATACTAAGCCTGCTACATGTGCAGTCATCATTGGGCTCTTCCTACTCACCATTCTTCATTTTCTATATACAGGAGACCCAGGAGGTGTCTGCAAAAGTCTATTCCTCATCAAGTTGGTTAAGTATCAAGAGGTGAATTGATGTGCAGAACAGAAAGGCAGCTTAAGTAGAAACTAGACCTTTGCCTGGTTGCTAAGGTACCAAATAGACTAGAAATACAAGATGTGAGTGTGAATCTGTGCTGCCACCACCACTTCTTCCAGCACAGGAAGCTTATGATTGGAAGGGACTTCCAATGGCATCAGGTCCAACAATCACCTTCCACCCCAACCAGGACTGAAAGGGCCCCAGTTCATGGAGAGGACGTATGCCATGAGAATTGCCAAGACCACCCTTGGATGGGAATCAGGAGTGGAGTGGAGGGCAGTCGCCCTGAGTGCAGACTGTGAAGCAAATCTCAGACAAGTGGGAAAGGCCTAGTGTCCACGTGAGGACACAACAAGAAGGCCATCTGTAAACCAGGAAAGGGGCCCTCACCCGAATTTGACCATCCAGGCACCCGGTCTCAGACTTCCTGTCCTCCAGAACAGTGATAAATAAATTTCTATTGTTAAGCCACCCTGTATATGGTACTTTTGTTATAGCAGCTGAACTAAGACAGGTCTTAAGATTCTTGCTCTGAGAGCCATTAGAGGGCAGAGAAACACGTCTACCTGATCTCTGGTCAGAGAACCACAGGGCAGCCTGCCAGGCAGGAAGAACAACCACCACAGACCCTTGGGCTATCCCAAGGGAGGACCTTTTGGCTGGGGAAAGAAACAGAGGAGACTGAGAACATGATAAAAGACTCTTCTTTGGCTATAAGAAGGTTTTTCACCCTGAATACCTATGCTTGAGTTCCTGGCCTGAGCCATTTACAAAGGCATTTTTCCCACATAATCTTGTTTAGACTCTCAATAGCCCTGGGAGGTGGGTGTATATGTCCCCATTTGACAGATGAGGCAATGGAAGCTAAGAGAACTGAAATCACCTCATGCTCACAGTCACACAAGAATTAATGACCAGAACTCCTCATCAGACCTTCTGACCCTACACCCTATCTCTTCCACTACCCCCACCTTGCCAAGCACACAGAAAGTGTACGGGAAACCTTGGCAGAGTCTCACCAAAAGGAATGTCCTTCGGCCTCACTCCTGCAGGGGCGCAGCATATGGCTGTCTCTTCCCACCATAACCTCAATCAGTGAGGAAGGGTGGTTTCATTCAACACCCTGGGTCATGGTTACCCACAGCAGAATGCCCCAGGCAAACCTGAGGTGGGGCCCCTGAGAATGACCCTGGGCCAGAAGGAAGGAGGCTGTGTCTCCTCCACTGTCTGGAGGCCCTAAGGCCAGTGGACTTGGCCTTTGAAGGAAAGTTTGGGGTTATGGCTTATAGTCTTGGCTCTGCCACTAGCTGCTCCATGATAAGGATCAAGAGTCTTAAAGCTGTCATACTTTTGACCCAATATTCCATTTCTGGATTATGGATTAGATGGTTAGATTATGGAATATCAACTCATCATTTCTAGTAATTGAAATTTGTGTCTGTAAAGATTTTGAAATAACATGAAAATTTATATTCTAATGTTAAGTATAAAATGGAATACATAATTGTCCACTAAGTATAATCCCAGCTATATAAAATAAAATGTATAGAAAAAAAGACCAGAGACACACCATGTTAGCATTGATGGGTATGGGAATTAAATAAAATAAAATGACTTCTGTCTACATGTCATTTCCAGCTTTTCTGCTTTGTCATGAACATAAAGAAAATACAAAATCAACTTTATTTTTAAAACAAAACATGATGGATCAGATGATTCAATATCATAAAGATGTCCATTCTCTTCAAATTAGTGTGGAAATTCAACGAAACCACAATAAAAGTGTTAGCAGGCCTTGTGTGTGTGTACATATATATGTGAAAAGTAACAAATTGACTCTAAAATTAGTTTGAAAATACAAAGAACTGAAAATGGCCAAAGTCAAATGTGAAGAAGCTAGAGGATTTATTCTACTTGTGATAGACTGAATGTTTGTGTCCCCCCAAAATTCACATGTTGACATCCTAACCCCCAATGTGATGGTATTAAGAGGTGGGGCCTTTGGGAGGTGATTAGGTCATGAGAGTGGAGCCCTCAGATGGGATTAGTGCCCCTACAAAGGAGACCCCGGGGAGCTTCCGCATCTCTTCCACCAGGAGAGGACACAGTGAGAACACAGCCATCTGTGAACGGGAAGCAGGCTCTCACCAGACACTCAATCTGCCAGCACCTCAATCTTAGACTTCCCAGCCTCCAGAACTGTGATAAATTTCAGTTGTTTATAAACTGTCCAGTCTATGATATTTTTATTAAAGTAGCCTGAAAGGACATTGCTACATACCATGCCTGTTGTAAAAGCTGTAGCGATTAAGACAGGGGGGTACTGGCGCCAGGACAGATGGACCAGTAGGATAGACTAGAGAGTCCAGGAACAGACACACACATGTGGTACTTGATGACCCTGTAGTGTGGTGGGGAAAGGGAGGTCTTTTCAATAAATGGATCAACTGGATATCCATACAAGGAGAAAATCTTGACCCCACTGAAACAACATGCACAAAATTATTCCAGATAAAGTATAGATATAGATATAAAAGATAAAATAACAAAGCTTCTTAACATAAGAGCATATTTTCATGATCTTCAGGCTGGTAAAACTTTCTTAAACAAGACACAGAAAGCACTAAACATAAAGGAAAATAATTTATAAATCTGGGTACGTTAAGATTAAGATCTTCTGCTCATCAAAAGATACCACTAAAAGAGTGGAAAGATAAGCTAAGGGGGGGGGGAATACTTGCAATACATAAATCTGACAAAGAACTTACATAAAGAACTCTAAAAGCCATCAAGAAAAGGAAAACGACCCAACATAAAAATGGACAGGAAAAAGGACAAACCCTTCACAGAGGCTCTCCAATGGCCATATTAAAATTGCAGTGGGATGTTGTTTCAAGCCCATATTAACACTAAAATGAAAAGACTGACAAAGTGTTGGCAAGGATGTGGAGCAACTAGAACTCTTATTCACTGCTGGTGGAGTACCCACCTTGTTAAACTGTTTGGCAAAATCCACTAAAGTGAACATATACACCTGGCCCTCCTGATCTGCAGGTTCCGCATCCGTCGATTCAACCAACATTGGATCAGATCTGATTGCGTACCATGTTTACAATCAGTGGTTGACTGAATCCAAGGATGCAGAATCCACAGATATGGTAGGCCTACAATGAGCTCTGAGCATCCATGGTGTTTGGTATCCACAGAGCATACTGGAACCAATCCCCCTGGGATACCAAGGAACAACTATACATACTCTAGACCCACTCATCTGTAGGTATAAACCCAACAGAAGTGAGTGGCCATGTGGCCCAAAAGGCACATACAAGAATGTTCTCAGCAGCAATAACAGCCAAAAGCAGGAAAGAGCCTGCACATCCATTAACTGTAGAATAGACAAACAACCTGTGGTATGGTCGTGCAATGCATTCTACTGGGCAATGAGAATGAGCTGTCTACGAAGGAACATAACAATGCAGATGACTCTCACGTACAGGAGGTTGAGAAAAAGAAGCCAAACACAAAACAAGTGCAGGCTCTGTGACTGCATTTATATAAAGTACGAAAACAGGCAAAACTAATCTACACTGAGAGAAGTCAGGATAGTGATTTCCTTTGAGAGAAGGCTAGAGAATGGAACAGGGCACACGGGGGTGAGGGTGTCCTGGGGGTGCAGGTGATGTCCTTGACCTGGATGCTGGGTGTTCAGGAGACAATGCTCACTCTCACCTGGTCTCCTTCCCCATTCTCCTCCCCATCTGTAAGCCAGAGCCCTCTCCCTGGGCAGCTGTCTTTCTGGAACATTCCAACCCAGCCTCCAGACTCCACATCAAGGTTCTGAGACACCTTTCTCCAGCTGAAGGCCACCTCAAACACTCCTGTGACCCTCATGACCCTTAGCAGTGCCCTCACCTTGTCCCCTTTCCTGGTTCCTCCACACCCCATCCCATCCCCCAACCCCCTACCTCCATTTCCTGAATGTCCCAGCCTAGCACTGCCCCACTGCTCTCCACCTTTGCCACCACCCTCTTTAAAGCCTCCCAGTGGTCTCCCAAACACCCATGCTCCCCACTGCACATTCTGCACATTCTTCCAATCCCTTAAACGCTTCAGCACATCTGCTTGGCACACCCTCCTTCCATGCCCCCACCAGACCCCTTCTCTAGTCAACCCTGCCCCTCCTTCAGATTCAGCTTATTATCATTTCATCAGAAAGGGCTTTCTCAACCCCCATTACACCCACCCAGAGCTACCTGCCTTTCCCCCCTAATGTCACCCAGGGCACCTGTCATCACTTGATGTTCAGGCGTCTTCCCACTAAGCTCCATGAGGACAGGGACTGTGTCATGCACATAACAGATACTTGATAAGGACCTTAGAATGGTCAAATGAACCAACGAATCAATGACCTACATGGCTATGTCCACAGTTATCACTGTTTTCTCAATCATGTGACCCTCATGAAGCCTCCCCCTTTGCCAAAGTAACTTCTAGGGAAGGTATTTTTTGGCTCATCTCCTGACTGTGTCTATTTCACTCCCCCAAAACCATGCATTTCAGAACAAAATCTACCAGGCTTGTCATGGCCTTGAATTGACCTTCGTTACTCAGGAACATTTTGATTACAAGTGATGGGAACTAGCATGAAAAAGAAAGATTATTGACTCACACACACGAGTCTGCTTTGGCTTCAGGCAAGGCTGGCTGCACAGCATTAAGCCATTACATCAGCTTTCAGTTTCCCTCTCCCCATCTCTGAACCAGCCTAATCCTCAGGTGAATAATCCATCTCCTCACGGAGGCTTAATGACCACCAGCAGCTCTAGGCTGGCTTCCTACCCTCTCATTAACCCAGCAGAAAGAAGGCCTGTTTCCCAACGGTTCCAACAAAAGTCCCAGATCTTGGTTTCATTGGCCAAGCTTGGGTCTATCCCTAAACCAACCTCTGTGGTCCAAGGGATGAAACTGTCTAATTGGCCAGGTCTGGTCATGTGTCCACTCCTTGGAGATGTAGAGCCAGAGTGGTGGTGAGAGCCTCTGGTATGAATTATAAAAATGGCAGCTACCATTTACTCCCGGCTTTGAAAGGTCCAGACCTTTCACTCAGTCCCTTTCACTCAGTCCTACATCTGTGGTTCCATTTCATTTTCACAAGGATCCTGCAGGACAAGATTATGATCGCCATTTTAGAGACAAAGAAATGAGGCCCTGGGCAGGAAGTGACTTTCCTAAGGTCAGTCAGGAGCAGAGCAAGAACCTGACTCCCAAGTCCACAGCTTTGGCCAGGCCAGCCTCTTCCTGCTTCCAGGATCCCACCCTCCTCTCTCCCTATCCCCAGCCCAGCCCACTAGTCTCTGCTGTTGCCCAGGACTCAGCACCTCCCAGAAACCAGGAGAGCCTACAGGAGACTCTGCCAGATGAGAAACGGCATGCCCTCCAACTGCCCAGATGCCCAACACGTCTCCTGCCCAAACAAGCAGGCTGGAGACTGACAGGAGCAGTCACCACGGGTCAGCCTTGGCAACTTCTCCACTGCCGCGCTCCCGCCCCCAACCTGTCCCACACAGGACCAGCTGCCAAGGCTGGGGAAGGGGGTTGCTGTGAGCTCTGTCTGGACAGGTGAGGGGTTCCCAAGCTCCCCAGTCTGAACAAGGCCAGCCCCCTTGGAAGGGCAGGTCTCTGCTGCCCTGGAGAGTGAGCTGGCTCCCACTGCTCCCATAGAAGAGTGGAAGAGAGGAATTGAACCCAATGTCAATCAAAGTACAAGACAGGAATAAATATCACATTTGGATGAGATTCACATCTTAAATGTATTTGCCCTTTGCAAATCCTTGGTCAAACTAAAGATATATCCTATGACCACTTTTTACATCCTTCCTTGAATCAAGTCCCAGAAGTGAGGTTCTAGCTCCACCCTGGCATGGGGATCTACCCTTCAGGAATAACAGTAACCACAGAGGTTCCTGTACTGCGTCAGCGCCATGCCAGGTGCTCTTCTAAACAAACACTTCACAAATTATAACACAGCTAATCCTCTCAATCATTCTAGGAGGTAAACATTATTATATCCCCACTTTACAGGTAAGGAAACTGAGACACACCAGCGAAAATACAAAGCCACTCTGACTTCTTTGGTGCTTTCTGTTAGCTCAGCCTCTGCCTGCCGAGCAGCCTGGGTGACACAGCCCCATACGCTGGGCCTCGGCTGACTTCAGTGGATTTTGCCACGTCTTCCTCTTTAATTGTCTGCTGTCACGATGTTCTGTTTTATAAGCAATCCCAGAAGCTTCTGGAAGTAGATGTGGGAAAAATCCTAAATGCTCTTTGAAACTAATTTCTTCAAATCATTTGTTCACTTCATTAATTCACCCAACAAGTAGCCTCCGATAGCAGCACTTGCAGAGACGGTGCAGGGGGCAGACCTGGGAAGCCCAGTTCAGACAGGGTCAGACCACACAGCACGCAGCACCCACGGGCCACAGTCAGGCAGCTGGATTTTATCCCACGGCAACGGAATCTGATCAAAAATGCCACAGAGCCTAGTGCTTGGGAGCAGAGGCTCTGGATCCTGAGAGCCTGGGTCTGAATCCCAGCTCTGTCACTCACCAGCTGCAGGACCTTGGGTGAGCCACCAAACCTCCCTGGACCTCAATTTCCTCATCTGTAAATGAGGCCTGAAATATTACCAAACTCAAAGGGTAGTTGTGAAGACCAAATGAGCTCGCACATGGGAAGTGTTAGAGGAGGGCCTGACACACAGGAAGTGCTCACCCTTAAGGTCTTTAAGCCATGTCCCCTGGAAAGAGTAAGAACTTCCATTTTGACAATAGCAGACTGAGGCCTGAGTGATGTGGCCACCTCTGAAGTCCCACAGATAGTTAAAGCCACTCAACATCCATGCAAGAGGGCCTCCTGAAAGCCTGGGCTCTGCCAGGTATGGGAGCTCCTCACTGCCTCAGACTCCATCCTAGAGGTGCTCACCCACATGGGACTCAGAAGAGGCCAGGCCTGGGGTCTGGGGTCAAGTGCATTTGGTGCTCCAATTACTCAGCTCTGCACCCTCATGGGGCTCCAATTACTCTCTAGCCAGGCTCAGCTCTGGGCCCAACTAGATTGTCCTCCATGCAGTGCCAACCTCGAGAAACACCCACTATGCACCCAGCACCCGGGGAAGAGGTAAAGGTGCTGCATATGTGATGCCACCTTTGAGGAAACCCTCTGTCTTCCACATCCCTCCTGGCTTCTCCCCCAAGACAACAGAAGCTAGATAACGTGTGTGAGAGCACCAGGCCAAGTGCTCGGCACTCAGTAGGCACTTTGTTAATATTCATCTATTTACGGTGAGGAACCCCTCGCTAAACAAGTACAAAGAATTGACTGTAACCGTCCAGAGGAAAATAAGCCCACAGTGTGATGGGGTCACAGAAAAATCCATCATGCCAAGCTCTGTCCCATTAGTGGCCTCTCACCCTCCTGGCCTTGTGCTTTCATGGGACAGACTCTGAAATGGGATCCAGGCACTTGGAGCTGAGTCTTGGCTTTGTTGCTAATTCCATCTGAGACTTGGACCTTCATGTCTCCATTGGTGAAACAAGAGGTTTGAACTAAGTGTCTGTGAGCTCTTAGAGCCACTTGGCCTCTATTCAAGGCATAGTCACTGGTGCCTTACTCTGTGCCAGGCCCTGAGCTCAAGGATCCCACAATGCCGGAGGGGAGCCCCTGTGCTGGGGCACACAAAGCAGTCACTTGATCAATCCTGGAGGACCTCCTGGAGGAGGTGGTGTCTGGGCTGTGTCTCACAGGATGAGTAGGAGTTGGGCAGGTGAAAGAGGATTCCACCTTGCGGTACTGCACAGTCACAGCTGGACTAGTGTGACAGAGAAAGAACCATGGTAACTCAGTAGAGGAAGGACTAGAGGGGACATCTGGAGTCCAGAGAACAGTTAGGGGTAGGTGACAGGATCCAAGTGGCCTATGGGCATCCCAGGTTGGAGCTCATTACAGAACATTCTGGACTGGGAGCTGGGGACTTCTCAGGCTGCAATGGGGGGCCAAAGCCATGGGAATAGACAAAACTGTCAAGAAAGAGTGTACAGAGAGGAGCAGCTGGCAGAGGAAGGAGGTTGGAGAACCAGCCAAGCATCCACCAGCTGAGAACAGGAAGAGGAGGTGCAGACCAGGGCTATGCTCCCCAATGTGCTCCCCATGCTTAGGAGAACAAGGACCTTAAGAGTCTGTTTCCCATATGTCCCCCCAATGCAGCAGAGAGGACACACAGTAGTTGCCCAGCAAATATTGGGGTTATTCCTAAATCCTTTAAATTAAGAGATTAAGGAAACCCAGGAGAAGTAGGGGAATGTAAAGTCCCGGAGGAGAGTGGACTTCCAGGAGGAAGGAGCAACCTTCAGCTTCAGTGCTGCTGAGACATCGAGACCATGGGGTTTTGTCCCAGGATGGCCCTTGGTACGCTTGGTGGGATTGGGAGGTGCGGAAGCAGATTGCAGCGGGCAAAGAGTGACTGGCAAGTGAAGACATGGAGACTGACCATGAGTGCAGGAAGCTCTCTCTAGAACTTCTGATGGAAAATAGAGGAGGAAGAGGGTGAAGGGGGAGGGAAGGGGAGGAGAGAAAGAGAGGGAAAGAACAATAGCTGGAGGAGAGTGTGAAGCCAAGAGAGCATTTAAATCCCAAACTGGTTACTTGCTGAGTGACCTCAGTTGAGTCAAGTTACCCCTCTGAGCCTCAGTTTCCTCAACTGTAAAATGGAGGGAAAGAACCCCCACCTCACAAGTGTTTGGGAGCACTGAGTAAGCTAACCACACAAACATCAGCATGGTGCCTGGCATGCCGCAGGTACCCAGAGACCATGTCTTTATCATCCCATGCCTGAGCCTCTATCCAGCTTACATATGAAGAAACTAAGTCACAGAAAGACCAGTGGCTTGTCAGTCTCTACTTTCTCAGTTCTGCTCCTGAACACACATGGCAGTCCCAGCTCTTCACTGAGGTGGGACAGGTAAGTATCTGGCACAAGAAACATCTGTTGACTGAATGAATGGGAGAGAACAAGATAAAAACCAGAGGAAGGCTGCCTCAGCCTGGGAGCAACAGTGCTACAAAAGAAGAGGATCCTGGAAGGCAGCCAATCAGAGCCAGGCATTCGGGTCTGGGGGAGGCCAATCAGAGCAAGGCAAAGAAGCTACGGGAACCATCTAGTCCGGGGATTCTCACATTGGGATGTCTCTCAGTTCACCTGGTGAGCTGTTAAAACAGATTCCTGGATCTTACCCTAGACCTACTGAATCAAAATATCAAGGGAACAGTCGAGGAATCTGCCTTCTAACCTGGTGCCCAGGTGATGCGGATGCTGATGGCCTGTGGGCCACACTTTGAAAGAGATGGGCCACGATCTTACTCTACAGAGGAGAGGACCCAGGTCCAAGGAAGGGAAGACTTAAGAATGAGGTCACAGGCAAAGCCATTTATGGCCTGACTGACAGCCTAGGTGTCCAGGCTCCAGGCCACTGTCACTCCTGGGACCTGCAGGTGCCCTGAGGGCAAAAGGCAAGGCAAAGAACAACAGAGGGAAAGAAAGAAAGGAGAGTACAGGATAATAGCTCACATCTAGGACAAGTAAGTTTCAAGAGGTAAAGCCCATTGCCCAAGACCTCCAAGCCACTATGTGTCAGGATGTGAACCTAGGTCTGTCTGATGCTAGCATTGACTCCCTAACCAGCTGGCAACACTGCCTTCCAGAGAAGCCAAAAGAGGAAAAGGGAAGAGGAGAGCAGGGGCAGCAGCAGAGCGTCTTGCAGAGGCCCCAGGAGAGGGAGGTGGCAGGGCCTGTGAGGAGAGGGGGCAGTGTGCCCTCTCACCCGGTGGCACAGCCAGGCTGGCTGCTGAGGGTGAGAGCGCCTGCCCATCCTGGTGCCCCACGGTTGCCATGCCGACCCCCAGGCTGTGTTTGCGGATGTTGTATTTGATTTCACACGTTTGGAACTCCAATTACGTCACTTCGCAACACAGGGTTGCCATGACAGCTGGCCCCACGTTCCCCGGGTGGCTCACACCTTGGAGGAGGAGGAGGGGCCTGGCTGGCTCCCCCCACCAAACCTCAACCCAGAATCTCCTTGAGCAGGGAGGCCAGGAATGTGGGGCTGGGAAGTCCCTTAGAAATCACTTAACATCTACGCTTCATGATGGGGAAACCAAGGTCTGGGGAGGGGAGCATGTGCCTCCTGACCCCCTGGCCGGTGTGCTCCCCTGACCCTACACTTCTTTTAATGGAGTCTTTGCACACCTGGCTGCCCATGAGCTGATGGCCTGACAGCTGGCACCCAGCAACCAACCTGGCCGTCTGCCCTGCCCCAGCTCTCTGGGGCCTCAGAGCCTCTAGTCAATATGCTACGTTTACACATTCACAGTCACGTGCAAGTGTGGAGGTGGGACAGAGCAGCTGAGAACACTAGCTTTGGTGTCAGAGCTGGGTTCAAATGTTGGCTTCCCATAAACCAAGAGTAAGTGCTGGACAACTAAGACCAACCCCCGAGCTTCCAATTCTACATCTGAAAACAATTAGAGAGGCACTTAACCCTGCAGGCTGTTGGGAGGATTAACTGCATTAATACTTACTGAGCGCCTATTACCTTACCAGATATGGAAAAAAATAGTGATAGTTGGACTTTTGTTTTTGTTTTTGTTTGTTTGTTTTTCATCATTGCCCTGTCATTGTAGCTAAATTTTAGACAGCTCTGCCAACCTGCTCTGTGATTTTGGGCAACTGACTTTCCCTCTTTGGCCCTCTAAATTAGTAATGTAGTGATCGTTCCCCCGTGCTCATTCCCTCAGCATTAAACTCTCCATCCCATCCCTTAGCCCTAAGTTCCAAGTATTTAGCCTCTTATCTGCTGGCTCCCATCTACAGGGTAAAGTCAAATAGAAAGGCTGCTGGGGTTGGTTCAAAAACCTGAGAGGTCCCAGCTCCTCCTCTCACCAGCTTTGGGAAAAGAGCAAATCCATCCATGGCCAGAGGCCCTGCCTTTCTTATCTGTAAAATGGGACTAGCGAGCATTCCCCCATCTCGATGCCACAGGCTCCCTGCCAGGATGCAGTCTCTCAAGGCACATGAGACTTTTTTTGTGATCAAGACATTGCCACAGCCTCCCTTGCAAAGGATCTGTCCCCAGAAGTCTGAAAGAGAGATACTATTTTAATTCTCAGTTATTTAGATGAGTAAAATGAGAGCCAGGGAGGTGACGAGAGCTGCCCAAGATGTTAGCAAAAAAAAAAAAAAAAAAAAAAAAAATCCTGAAATGTGAAAGTTGTTGTTACTGTAGAGGGTGGCCATGCCCTTGGGACAGCTGCCACAGCCTGAGGACTTCCTGAGACACGAGGGAGACTCACCTACTGCCCTCATGCTACCCAACTCCCCACCTAGCCCCAACAGCCCTGGACACTTCCCCACACCAGGAGCCAGGACCAACACACGTTTCCCCTGATGCTGCCTCCAACTTGCATGTACTTGAGTTTGCTGGAAAAATCAAACACTGCCACGTGTGCGGGGGACATGCTCTGGGCGTGTGCCCACTCAGCCCAGTCCATCCCAGCAAGTCTTTCTAGCACCCAACCTTCGGCCAGGAGCAAAGCCCAAGCTGGGGAGACTGATCAGTCAGCCTGGGTTCAAATCCTCGTTCCCACACTGCCACACTGCGTGATCCCAGCCCCTTGACCCTCTGAGCTGCAGCTTCCTCATCTGTAAAATGGAAATGAAGATGCTCATCTCAGAGTCCTCGGGAGGATGAAATGACATGGCAGGTGCCAGAGTACCTAGCACCAAGTTGCTCCCTCAATGTCCACTCCTGCCTTTCTTCCAGGCAGCCAGCCCCGTACTGGGGGCTGGGGAACAGGAAAACTGAGGCCACGGTCCCTGCAACCCAGGAGATTTTTTACCAGTTCATCAGAGGCAAGACCAACCCTCATGAGAGAATTGAAGACTAGACAGGGTCCAATCATATACTGAAATGATATGTCCAATGGGTTGTGAGAGACTGTGAGCACAGAGAAGGTGGATGGCACTGTGGACTGGAGGAGTCAAAAAGGACTTTCTGGAGGAAGAGGAGGGAAGCTGAAGGATGAACTGAAGACAGGCATATAAGCAAATA
Source organism: Camelus ferus (assembly GCF_009834535.1). Taxonomy (NCBI): domain Eukaryota; kingdom Metazoa; phylum Chordata; class Mammalia; order Artiodactyla; family Camelidae; genus Camelus; species Camelus ferus. The sequence continues at coordinate 15,218,734 of NC_045708.1, read as the reverse complement.
GTCACAGCGCAGCATGACATGTCTGGTAAGTGATGTAGACGGCAAAGGAGTATGGAGGCCAGAAGAGAGAGTTCAGTGAAGGCATCACGAGGGAGGAGACTCCAGAGCAGCATTTTAAAGGACGGATGGGCTGTACACAGGAGGGGAGGCGGAGGTGTCATCGTGAGTACGCAGGGGGAGCAGCACCTGCAAAAGCACAGAGGTATGAAGCAGCCCAGGGCAGTTGAGGAATTACTGGACCAAAAAGAGGTAGGAATTGGCTAGAAAGAGAGACAAGAGGCAGATCAGGGGGATTGTTGAAGGTCAAGCTAAGGGGCTCAGAATTAGTGGGGACCCAGGAGGATTCTATGGGAGGAACTGACATGAACAGATTTGAGGTTTAAAAAAAACACTCTGATTAAGAGGGAGTTAGACTGTGGACACTGAGAGTGAAATTAGAGGCAAGGAAACAGAGAGAAGGTTCTGCAGTGGTCCCACTGAGAATCAAAAGAATGAAGGTGAAAGAGGATGGATTTAAAACAATTTAGAAAGTAAAATTGCTAGGTTTTTTATAGTAAAATATAGATAAGATAAAATTTACATTTTAACCATTTTTAAGTGTACAGTTCTGTGGTATTGAGTATATTTGTATTGTTGCATAACCATCACCACCATCCATCTCCAGAACGTTTTCTTCTTCCACAACTGAAACTTGTACCCATTGAATGCTGACTTCCCATTGCCCCTCCTCCAAGCCCCTGGCAACCACCATTCTACTTTCTGTCTCTATGAATTTGATTACACTAGGTACCTCATTTAAGTGGAACCATAGGCTTCCACTTGTCTTTTTGTGACTGGCTGATTTCACTTAGCATGATGTCTTCAAGGTTCATCCATGTTGCAGCAGGTGTCAGAATTCCCTCCCTTCTTCAGGCTGTGCAGTAGTATGACTACACATTTTGTTTAGCCATTCATCCATCAATGGTCATTTGGGTTGCTTCCACATTCATGTTATTGTGAATAATGCTGCTATGAACATGGGTGTACAAGTATCTCTTCAAGACTCTGCTTTAATTCTTTGCAGTATACACTCAGAAGTGGAATCACTGGATTATATGGTAATTCTGTGCTCAGGTTTTTGAGAAATCACCATACCATCTTCCACAGGAGCTGCACCATTTCACATTCCCACCTAGCAATGCACAAGGGTTCCAAATTCTCCACAAGCTTGCCAACACTTGTTATTTCTGGTTTTTTGATAACAGCCATCCTAATGGGTATGAAGTGGTAAATTACTGGATCTTGATGAATGATCGCATGTGAGGAGTTGAGGCAGTAGGAGGTAAGGCAAAAGAGGAGAATGACTCCTGGGTTTGCAACTTGGCCAGCTAAGTGAATGAAGATTCACCAGCTGAGCTGCGGCCCCTGGGAGAAGAAATTGGCATGAGGAAGAACTTGGGAGCCATTGAACTTGAGGGTTCTGGTTGCATACTGGGAGTCTGGAGGTCTGTGCTGCAGATTGCAAGTCACAAGCATATGATGTGAAGTAACAAGCAAGAACAAGATTACTCAGGAAGTATGGGATGGAAAAAGGGAGTCCCAGAAGCCTGGGGGTCCCCACATTTTAGGAGCAGGACAATGAAGGCAATCACAAATGGAGACGGGGGTAATAACCTGGAAGATAGGGGGAAAGCCAAACCCTGTCCTGAAGTTGCATAGCCTTGGATTCGATTCTGCTGTAAGCAACAGAAAACCCAATCAGTGGCTTAATCAAGATACAGGTTCTATTTTCTCCTACATAAAAGAAGCTTGAAAGGAGGCAGCCCACCATTATCAGAGACTCAGACTCTTTCTGTCTATTGCTCTCCTATTTTTAGCCCAATTTCCACATTTAAGTTTCACGTCATGGTCACAAGAATGCTGCTGCAGCTCTACCCGCCATGTTCATATTCCAGGAGCAAGAAAGAGTAAGAAGCACGAGTGAAACATTTATGTCCTTGCTGAGACTGCTCAGACCCTTTTAAAGAGATTTCCCGGAAGTCCCTTCCCACCACCACCCATAGCTTTCACTTACACATTACTGGCTACCCCCAGGTGCAAAGGAGGTTGGAAAGTGTGGCCTTTTAGCAGAGCACACTGCTTTCTCAAAGAAAATCTGGGTTCTATTAGTAAGGAACCAGGTGAGAATGGCTACAGGGGAAGCCACTGGCAGGCTCTAACACAGAAGGGAGAATTTTCCAGAAAGGGGGAAAAATGGTAGCATGCACAGCTAAGGCATAGAGGATTAACCACTGGATTTAGCAATGAGGTTATTGGCATCCTTCTGTGGGATGAGGGAGGAGGGCAGATGGCAATGTCCTGAAGCATGAAAGGGGGAAATGCAGGCATGTGAGCTGACTCAGCTGGGAGGTTCCAGACAAAGGGATGCACTTGGTACCTAAAGACAAAACACCGGATCAAAGAAGGTTTAGGGTCCTTTATTTTGAGATATGAGGACTTTAACATAATAATAGGCTACAAGGGTTGAGCCAGAGATGGGGGGTGAAGGGGTCGGAGGGAAGGGGAATTCTTGAAGACACAAGACCTCAGGGGAGATGGGAGAAAACAAGGGTCCAGAAGAGAGCAGAGGGAGCAGCTGTCACCAGGCAGAAAGCCTCAGCTCAGGGGCCAGAGGACAGAAGGTGAAGATGGCATGGAGCATGGGGGGAATCAAGGACGTTCCCACCAAGGTCTGGGGGTCTTGATGAAACAACAGGCAAGATCATCTCTTCCATGTGAGGGGGTGGGAAACAGCCAGGAGCCCTGAGGAGGGTGGTGAAGGCCAGGCGAGGTGATGAGGGCCTGGATAGGGGACATCTGCCCAAGAGAAGTGCTTGAAAACGAGGTGCTGAGGGCCCAGCTGAGACTGGAAATCATACACCTGTGCGGCTGTGACCCACCAGGCAGTGGTTTTCTTCAGCATCACCCAAGTGAGCAAGCAGCAGAAAGAGCAAGGTGGGGTGATCAGGACTGGGGATTCTGGGGGCAGATGGAGCCCTGAGAGGGGAAGGGGGATCCTCGGGAGGCAACTAGCTCAGTGCAGGTGTCAGAGCAGGAGGATCGAGGACAGGAGCTGCACCATCAGGGAGTGGGGCTCAGAGTTAGGGACTCAGAGGACGCTGTCCTAGGGGATGTCAAGGCCCAGAATGGCCATGGCAGTGGGCAGTGAGGAGTGACTGGAGTCACTGGAGATGAGAAGGTCCAGGAAGTCAGTGACCAGGTGCCAGACGGGCCATCCACAAAGTCACTGAAGTCATCTCACCCTGGGATGGGGTGGAGGGAAGGGTGTGAGTTAAATCTTCAGAGAATGTGGAGGGTCGCAGGAAGGTCAGGTGGACAGCAATGAGGAGGATCCTAGCCTGCTAGAGCACAGCAGGGTGAAGAGGGAGTGTCCCCAAAGGAAGAAGGGTCCCAGGAGGGGAGGGGAGCCAGTGCCAGGCTGAGGACATGGCGGAGCACCTGTGAGCTGTAAAGACATCCATGACCGGCACATGGGGCAAAAGGCTGAGGCAAGGACAGTGTCTATGGTGAAGGGAAGGCAGGCAAGAAAGTGGGCAGGTGAGACTGCGTCATCCGACTTTACAGAGGAGAAAAGAGGCCCAGAGAGAAGAGATTCACCCAGGGTCACACAGAACGTGTCTGAACTTGAACTGGACTCAGGCGTTTGCTCCAGCCACTCAAGCCTGCACAGGTCCCTTCCCGTCTCTAGGCCTCAGTTTTCCCATTCATCAAATGAGATCAGCTGGTGTGGTAGCTGGACCTTAGCTGCAACCCATGAAGGCTTGGGGGCTACAAAAAGTCCTTGGGGTGAGAGATCCCGTTTCCCAGCCCTGCCCTTTTAACTGAGTCACCTCCAAAATAACAGAACTTTAAAAACCCCACCAACTCTGTGCTGGGTCCTCAGGGGAATTGAGTCACAAGAAAGGTGGAGACTAGGAGGAAGCTGGTGATTGATGCAAGTGAAATCAGGCTGCCTCAGGACCCCTACACAGGTGCCCCCTTTCATAAGAGGCTGCATCACATCTGCCCCTGCTAACCTGCCTGTGTTGATCTGTCCACAACACACTCTGTACAGTGAATTGTCCTCCACACCAAATGCTTATTCCCCTCTTCCCTCCTGTCTCCATCCCACCCCAGTTCCTCTACATGCCTCTGGAGCCGTCTTCCCACAGCCAGCTTGCTTCTTGTCCCTCTCCTGCTCTATAGTCTTCCATGGCTCCCCACTGCCTATATAAAAAATCAAGTTCTTATCTATCATGCCAGGCCCTTCGTGACCCAAACCTACTGCTCTCTGCAGCAACACCATCCGAGAGTCCTCCACTCCAACCTCATGCTTCTCAGCTCCAGGCCTGGAACATGCCATTCCCCCAGCCCCACCCCCATCCAAAAGGAAATGGCTCTTCCCCTCTGCCAGTCCAAATCATACAAATATTAAAACCATAGCCCCAATGTCACCATGTCCTCTAGGTTCACCGTGGCCTTAATTTCAAAGTAGAATCATTCAAACTCGATGCCCCATACTTTGGAAAGTTCAAAGCCCTTCTTGATACTTCTGAGACTTTGTAAGAAGGTATGGTTCCTGTCTCTTTCACTCCTAATTCTGCTCCTGGCCCGAGCCATGTCTCCACTGCATCCTGCTGTCTGCCGCCCCTCTGCACCTGTGCAGCCTCTGTCCCGACCCCCTCAGCCCCAAAGTCCCACAGACACAAGGCTGTGTGTGTGCAACAGACCTTACTGAAGGGTGAGGGAAAGGAGAGAGATTTCTGGACTTAACCAGCAGCAACATCAAAGTGACTGGTTCACTTACTGTTTGGAACATTCCAGGGCCCTCCCTGCCAGCCCACTCCCTGGCTCTGGCTGCCTGCGTGTTCCCAAGCCCCTCTCTACCAAGGAACCCACTGCTCATCCCCACTCTGCTCTGAGCCCTGGGCCTCCCAAATGCTCTCTCCAGCAGCCCAGGGATAACTCCCAAACTCCTGCTCCTCATTACACAGACCCACATCCTTCACTTTGCGGGACCTTCCCCTGCTGGACCAGGCCAGATGGGGGTGGAGTGGGGAGATTTTGCCCTTTCATAACCAAAAAGGGCCTCTCAAGGGGTTTTCTGAAGCGAAAGTGCAGCCTCCGGTTACAGCCTCATCTCAAACAAGGAGCAGCAGCCCTCAGCCCTCGATTTAAGTAGCAATGTTTTTGTTTTCACAAGATGGAATTTTAGAGTCACAAGCAGGACCATCAAGTCCAAGGTCATCATTTAACAGGTGAGAGGTTGATGGAGACCCAGGGATCAGGATCTCACCTGAAGAAAGCCCAGCAATTTAGGACCAAGCCTGGGGCAGAGCCTAGTCCTCTGCCTCCAGGTCGGAGGCTTCTCTCCCCACATCACCTGCTCCTCCACATCCAGTACAAAGAGGGGAGGCGGGGAGGAGGGAACTGACGTTTACTGAGCACTTACTATGTGCCAGGCATGATGCTAAGCAATTTCTGTGTGTTATGTCATTTAATTCTCACATTGACTCTTGAAATAGGAACTATTATCCCCATTTTACAGATGAACAAACTGACACCTGAAGAGGAAGCCCACAGTCAGTCTGCCAGCTCAGAACTGGAGTTAAACCAAGGCCAACTCTTTAGGGAGTTAAGTGAGCTTGGTCTGAAGCAAGGTTCTTATTCTTTATAACAATAAAAGCAAACATTGGTGGACTCCTTGATTGTGCCAAACACTGTTATGAATATTTTACATGATTCATTCTTGTTTAATTGTCACAATAACCCCAGGAGACATGTAGGATTATTCCCACTTTACAAATGAGGAAACCGAGAGGGGTGAGGTGATCTGCCCAAGCTCTCACAGTGAGTAGTGGGAGAGGTACATTCAAATCTAGATCCATCTGGCTCTGAGCCAATGTTCTTTCCACTCCCCTTCCCCCAGGGCCCTCACCACCCCCTTTCTGCTGGGGAAGGACAGGTGTGGGCACAGAGGCCTGTGCCTGCCTCTCTGTCTCCCACCAGCTTTAGAGCCTCTTTTTTTCCCCATTTGTGGATTCACTTCTGAGCACCTGGAATGTGGTTATGGTCATGGTGCCAGCCTAGAAGGGACAGTCTCTCCTTCCCTTCCCTGTGCCCACCATCCCACTCCCAGGTCTCAGCAGAAAGGACTGGGTTTGGGGCTAGGAGGCCCCTCAGGGTAAAGTCCTGGCTGCCTGGCCCAGGAGGCCCCTGGAGCTGGATATTGGGCACCACTCAGGTACTGAACAGCTGATCCCTGTGGTCCCATCCAGGGCCAAGAGGGGATTTCCTTCCTTCCAGATACCCGCATCTACCCACTGGGGCCCTGTATCCCAGGAGTTGGTAGATAGAAGGGTGTCTCCCTAGATCACCAGCCACAGGCTTCAATTTGGCTTCCTTAAGCTTGGAGGGTGTTTCCTGGGGGGCTGTGGCAAGCTCACAGAGTGGAGCACAGGCTGGAGAACCAGGTCCAGACTCAAGTCCAGAAGAAGAAGGGCCTGGATCTGTTCAGCAGCCCAGGAACATCTCATCATGTCCCACTGGCTCTGACGGAACCAATCCCTGTGGCTGAGGGACCACAATGACCAGGCCGGCTCAGGCAGCTCACATGTTCCATCCCTAAAACTTGGACTAAGAGTGGGCAGGGGATGATCCCTAGGGATCCTGGGTCCTGGGTACTGGTTGAGTCAAAACCCAACCAACTGCCTCTATGACAGGCTTCAGACATTGTTTCTTCCATCCACGAAGACTCGAGGCTTCTCGGGCTTGGTACTGTGCCTCTCGCATCATTCTAAGAGCTCCCCTAGAGGAGGAAGGACCATGTTTCCACGCTGAAGGAGGAAGAGAGGAGGAGGGACGGTGGAAAGTGCACTTTTTAAGCACTGATTATGCGTTTAACCCAGTGTTGGCCTCTTTCACACAGATTATCCCTGAAAGTAAGGGAAGGTGATCCCAGGGGAGCAAACAGCCTGTGCAAAGGTGTGGAGGTGTGACACAGTGAGACTGCTGGCTGGCTCAGGTCTGGAGGCAACGGAGGTAGGGCGGGGAGGAAGCTGGAGGGGTGAACCAGGGCCTGGAATACCAGGCCGAAAAGCTGGCCTCTCGCTAAAGACTGGGCAGCCACTTGCGCTCAGTGTGGTCTCCTCTCTCCCAGTGGGGCCCAGGCTCCAGCCACCTACTACCGAGCCCACCTCACAAAATGAGACCCTCCTAGGAAGTGCTCCTGCCTAGGCCACGGTGGAGGCTCTTCCAGGGAAATCCCCATGACCCAAGCTCAGACCCTCCACCTAGTGAAGCCTTCATCTGGACGCAGCCTATGCCAATGTTCAGCGGGACTGAACAAGCAAGCAAGGAGAGATGAGCAACAAAAGACCCCAGCCCAGATGCCACTTGGCGAGCCAGTCTGCAGAAGAGCAGGAAGGCAGGTGCTGAGCAAAGTTGAGAAGACAACAAGTTTGTTGATTTTCAAACTACTTTTATGAACTAAAAATGAGCTGGAAAACAAAACAGTCACTACTATTTAGACAGAGGTACAGTGTTGTTCTTATTTTTAACTCAACTAAGATGATTCCCAGCCTAGGAACCACAGATCACTGTATGATTTGATCAATGTGTTAACAATCACTAGCCCCAGATTTCTCTGCAATTGATCTATACAGATGCCCACATGATTCTTCAGATTTGTCATCTCTTGGTCTGTCCCAGATGCCTGTGACCTGTGCATGTGCTACTGAAGCGTACACAGCTCTGACCTATTAGGGCAAGACAATCAAGTCTTGGGGTCTGGAGTGAGTGGGATTTGGGCAGGCTTCAAGAAAAGCCCTCAGGACATGTCTACAGAAGGTGCATGGCCAGGGAACAACCTGGACTTAAATCACAGCCCCATTTACAAGCCATGAAAACTTGGCCAAGTCACTTCACCTTTCTGAGCCTCAACTTCATCTGTAAAATGGAGATAACAACACAGACCCCTTGGAATTGTTGTAAATATTAAGAAATTGGATGCAAAGACAGCTGGCAAGATGCAGCACACATAATAATAGAGCCACAGAAAATGGCCACTTTCCACTTCTTAATCAATCCCACCAATTGACTGAATCCTTTCTTTTGCTTTACTCAGAGTGCCCACCCAACCCCTGCCCCAGGGCCCATCCTCAAAGCCTGCTGGAAGATAATATCCCCTTATAAGCTGACTGCCAAAGTCGGGCTCACTGGGTGGGGCCAACCAGCCTCAGATGGATATGTGTGCAGGGCCCTAGCCTGGAGCCTACAGCACGAGGTGTGATGTCTGTCGCCAGGTGATGACCTACCCTGAGTCAAAGCAACAAACAAAGCCTGCAGCTTCCCCTGGCAACGGCCCCACCAGGTGAGCCCATTTGTCAGCAGCATCTTGGCAGAGCCAGCGCTGCCAGGGCCCACAGGGCACTTGATCAAGACCTAAGTCTGAACCTGCCAGACCTCGTAGGAAGCAGAGCCGCTGGGGTCCACTCCCTGGGCAGGGCCACATGGGGTTTCAGAGATGCTGGAGGCCATTACAGATGGCAAACGGGTACATCCTCCTGCTCATTCAAAGAGTATCTGGTGGCAGCAGCCGTGCCACTCACTCAACTTCTGCCACTCCTGCCTTCTTTCTCATCATGGCCAGGATTGCCCCCGGCCTTCTTCTCCTACTCACCCACCAGAGGAAACAAACTGCTGGGCCAGGGGCCAGATCCGAGCTGCGTTCCAAGATGCGTTCTGTGGATAAAAGAATGGGCTCTGGAACCAGGCCTGGCTGGGTATGCACCTCGCTCTAGCACTTTCTAGCTATGTTGTCCTTGGGCGAGTTACATAGCTTCCCGTGACTCTGTCTCCTCCTCTGCAAAACAGAGATAAATATCTCATAGAGTTGTTGTAAGGAAAAGGAGCTCAGAACAGCCCATAGGAAGAACTCCCCAATTCTGCCTTTTTTTTTTTTAAGTTGAGCCAATATTTTAAAATGAGATTTAACAGAAAAATCTAGATTTCACGCTTTTCTTGAAAAATCAAAAATTTAGAAAGACACCCTCCTGGAAGGTACCAACTGGCTTTCCTATTGGACCAGTGGTTCTCGGCTCTGGCTATACCTTAGAATCAAATTAGAATCACCAGGACAGCTATTAAAATATTTTGCTAGACCAATTAAGTCAGATTCTCCAGGTGTGGGGTCCAGGAATCCTACACTGAAAAGTGCCCCCTGGTGATTCTAGTGGGTAGCCAGAGTCAAGGGTCTCTGTTTTAGGCAGACTGTGGACTTTCCAATTGCCCATGGGGACACTGGCTCTTTATCATTTCATTGTGGTTTGTTTTAATCATAGAGATCCCTGCCATTATTGCCCAATAAGTATTATTTTAATTATTGGGTCCCTACCCTTTCAAAAATGGGAAATAGAAACAGACCTACGAAGCCATAGGATCTCTCTCACACCTGACTGACTTAGCTCATTCATGTGCCCACCTGGCCCCACAAAGCAGTAGCCTGTGACTCTGGTCTCTGCCCTCTCCTTGACCAGCCTCATCCCACATGTCACCTCCAGACAGGCAACTTCAAGTTCTCATCTCTAATCCAACCTCATCATATCAGGAACTCTTGCTTTTCAGTGCCTTCACCTCCAATGCCTTTCCTGCCTTCCTTCCCGGTGAACTTCTATTCATCTTCCATTGCCCTGCTCAAGGGCCACCTCCTCCAGAAAGCCCTCCTCAATTTGCCAGGCAGAGCTGAAGTCTTCCTCCTCTATGTCCCAGAAGTATTCTGTGCATCTCCCTGTCTGTACACTGATCCCACTAGATTGGGGCCTTCTCAAGAATGAGGTCACAGATGGAGCCCCAAGACCTAGTTTAGGATCTAGTTTCCTGACCTCACGGGATCTTCATTCACCCATCTTCTCTCCCTCATGACTCCCCTTAGCACAGACCCCTCATGGCCTCTCAGCCTCTCCCCATAATTCCATAGAGCTTCAGTTCCCACTGCCAGCTGCCTCAGCCTCTCCTCATCTCTAAGCTCAGGTATGGGATCTGCTCAGGCCAGTTTAGCTCTCCTCACTGAGTCACAGTGAAAGTCTGGGTCTGGATTGGCTATCTTTGGATCAGAGCCCATTCTAGTCTAATTAACTGTGGCTGGAGCCGGGGAGGGGGTCATGAGGTGCAAATGTGGACTCCTTGAGCAGGTGTGAGGACGGGAGAGCTTCCTCTTCTAGGGGGTCATGGCCACTGCAGGCACAGTGATGGCCATGCCAAGTACACTTCCCCTGCAGGGCCTCAGGGCCCTCATTTGCTGACACCCTCAATGACCCCACTCCTCTCTGCTCTCTTCCCTCTCCCCCTCTTCAGCTCCTCCCCTGTCACCTCACATCTCCAGGCTCCCTCTCCATCCAGTGAATGCTCACCGTGCCCCTTGTCTGTCTCCTCCTCCTCCTCCTCCTCGCCTTGTGAACGAACCTGTCTAGGGCGATGTAGAGGAAGTCTGGGGTAGGTTTTCCAGATAAAATATGGGATTCTCAGTTAAATTTCAAGTTTAGATGCACAATGAATAATTATTTACTATAAATATGTCCCAAATATTGCATGAGACATACTAAAAAAAACTACTTGTTTATCTGAAATTCAAATTTAAGGAGATGTCCTGTATTTTTATGTGCTAAATCTGGCAACTCTAAAATGAGTCCCTTCAGTGAGCCACCCCCCCAACTCGGTGGAATTCTCACCTCACCAGGAAAGCAGGTCCCTTGATACACCTCTGTTGAATTACACTGAATGTGCATTTTCCAAGAAGGGGTCTCTCTGGGGTGATGAGAATCGGATGAGACTCAGAATTCTAGCACCACCTCTCTGATGTGTCCTTTAGCGACTTAAGAGAAAGGGGGTTCTTCGGTTGCTGTCACTGAGGAGTCCAGAGGTGGGCTGGTTGAGAGGCCTGAGCAGAGGCCCAAACCACCCTCGAGGACCCAGGTCCACTCTCCAGCTCAGCTTGCCTCTCCTGCGTGCCCACTCTGTTCACAGACAAATTTCCCCTCAGAATCCGTCACCTTCGGCGACGGCCGACCTCTGTGCCACTTCAGGTTTAAACTCTTTAAGCCACGGTGTGCACCTCCTTCCCAGAAGCTCCAGCGAAACTCCCTTGGCTTCTCATTGGCTCTGGTTGGGTCACGTCCCCATCCTTGAGCCAATCAGTTGTGGCCAGGGAAATTCAATGCTCTGATTGGCCAGATCTGAGTCACCCGCCACCTCTGGAGCCAGTGGGAGAAACCAATCCCCCGGAGCTCTCTCAGGGTGAAGTCCTTGGGGGAGAAAAAGTGGGTCCTTGGAGGCAGGAAGGACAGGTGACCGCTGTGGTCCAGCAATACACACCCTCTGCTCATCACACTCCCCACAGCAGTGATTCTGACATTTTCAAGAGGAGCACTCCTTTTCCATGTGAACACTTTCCCATATTTTACATTTAGTATTGGTTATATGACACACTACCTAATGGTTTTTTTAAATATGGATTCAGAAATTCCTTGAAATTAACTTGCATTTTATTCATCTCTTCAGCATCATTATATATGTATGTATTCAGCCTGCAGACAATGCCTGATGCCTGACAGTGCTCTATGAATTTGAGGACACCCTTCACGATTAACCAGTCTGCCTTCCTAAGAATGGACCCATAGAGTGCATCGCCACAGCCTTATGGGAAATCACTCAGCCTGCGTTTGAGAAGGCTTCTCAATGAGTGATAGACTCCTCTCCCACCTTGTTGCAACCCCTTCAGCAGGTGTGTCACTGAGGATTCTTTGGGTGTAAACAATGGAAATGAATCTTGCTAGCTTCAGTAAAAGGAAAAATATTGGAAGGCTGCTACTGGGAGTTCACAGGATCCAAAGGGAGCTGGAGCACCCGGCTTGGGAACCAAGAATGCTGCTGAAGTTAGATAGCAAATGGTACATTGCATTCACGACTGCAATTGTATGGTGAGGATCTTGACACAGAGATGGATGCACCAGGCTCTTCAGCTCAAGATTCAGTCTCAGAAAGGGAGCTTCTGTTTAGCCCACCTTTGACTAGGGAAGGTGGGACCCCAGCCATCATTCCAGTAAAGGAAACCAGAGTGCTGGCCTGCAGGGGAGGAGATACTGACAGCCAGAAGCAAGGAATATTCCTTGCAAGGATGACACACCCTTCAGGTGGTTTAGCTCAGGATACACCCTCCTCAATCAGGAGTGTGGTAGTCAATTATTTTGCTATTAGAGTTGCCACCACTTTTTTTTCTTTCTTTCTGGTTATTCTGGAAGCATTCATTTGGATTTTTCCCTGCTCTGGTTTTCTTTATGTTTCCATAATCTTTCGGCTCCTGGGTGGTCTGGTTTCCGACAGGCAGCAGCGTCAGCTGGTTCTCACAGAGTCCATGTGCTCATGGAGGAAATGTGGCCTGAGCCGATGTCACCACACCCACAGAAAGGAAGTGACAGCTACACAAGGTGGAGAAATGTATGTGTTGTATCCGTAAGGGTGACTTTGGTTACTAGGAACAGAAAACCCAATTCAAACAGCCGTAAATAATAAAGGCAATTTATTGGCTCACATTTTTTGAAAAGTCCTTCAGGAAAGGCTTGATCCAGCAGCTTAACAGTGCTAGCGAGGACCCTGTTTCTTTCTCTTATTCAACTTGCCTTTTTCAAGGCTGGCTTCCCTTACAGTCCCAAGACACCTCCCAGCAGTTCCCAAGAAAAAGATCATGTCACTGAAGGCTAGTAGGGTATCAGAGAAGAATCTTTGTTCCAGAATTCCCAGCAAAAGTCCAACGTTCACTCTGATGTGATGGGTCTAGATCACATGCCCAACACTAAGCCAGTCACCGAGCCAGAAATGAAATGCACTTACTGACTTAGCCTCACTCCTGGCTGGCAACAGAGGTGGAGTCAGTCCCTGGAATTACACGGCTCCCCAAACCAAAATCAAGGCTCTCTGGGAGGGCAGAGGGGTGCTGAGAAAGCCACCCACAAGGAGCCCACTGCATTGGGAAGCCACATACATGGGAGTTAGTTGATTAATTATCATAATTGCAGCTCCTATCATGAAGCGCATTAAGCATTTCACATGCATAAGTTTTGTGATTTAATGAATCATCACAGAACCCTGGGAGGTAGCTTTTCAATACTGTTTTTCAGAGAAGAAAGCAAGTTTAGTGAAGTGACTTGAAGCATCATAGCTGTTACAAGTCAGAAACAGGATGTGAACCCCAAAGTCTGTCTGCTCCCAAAATCCATTCTTCTAATCTGTACCCTAGCCTGACTCTTAATAATATGCAAGGCACTGCTGGGGACTCCAGAAAGGGAGCACACTTATTGAACAGGGCTTAACTGAGCACCTACTATGTGTCAGGCAACCTGCCAGGCTCTGAGTACTCAGAGGTCAGTGAGGTGCAATCCCTACCTTCTCAGGTTCCTGGTCTAGACAAGGAGACAGGCACAAACCCATAATGACACCACAATGAGAAGCGCTGTTTATTGCTGTGCTGGGTACGTCATGTACATTATCTCACTAAATCCTTAAATATACACTGGGGAGGATGGTCTTATCCCTTCTGGATTCCTGAGTTAACAGGGAGACGGTGAGGTTACGTCACTCCAGATCACTCAGCTGACTGGGCAACTCTACTTGGTCTCACTTTCTGGAAGCTGATGGGCCGCTTGCAAAGGTCAGATCAGCAAGAAGACAGCTACATAAGGTACAAGTTCACTAAGAGTTCAAGTCCTGGAGGAGTGGAGGTGCACTGTGGATTGGGGTGAACTGGAGAAGGACAGGTTTTGCTGAGCTGTGGAGAGGAGGGTAAAAAATTCAAGGTGCCTGGGCTGGCACTGGTGCCGACCACTTGCTCTGGGGATTTGTCTTTGCAATATTCCCACCTCCGGGAATTCCCATCCCAGAACCCCAAACAGGAAAACCTGCTTCACTCTCTCGATAACGCTCAACCCCCAAGGTTAGCACAAGAGAATTTTAATGGCGCCAATTTACACCCCTTCTTGGTGCCAAGTCTTCATCTGTCTGTGATCACCCTGCAATGTAGGGATGTAAACCTCATTTTACAAGCAAGCTAATTGAATCCTACAGACAGAGCTCAGAAGTCATTGGGCCAGAATGCCACCCCCAGGCCTGACTCCAGGGTTCTTGCTCGTCCTGAGACACCGAAGTTCCCCGGGCTGTACATATCCTGGCTGTCAGGGGTGGAAGAGGCTGTGTTCATCCTCAGTCACCCTCCCCTAGGCTCCTCTCTGACTAGCCCTCTGACTTGGGCTTCTGGCTGTGGACTTTCTAGAAGCCTCAGGAAACTCACTGCAGATATTCCCTCAGTGGGGAGCTGGGATCCCCAAGCCTCCCTAAATCTACCACTCATTTCTCAAAGCCTTCATGGAAGAGATCATTGCAGAGAAAGAACCATGGAGAACAAAGGTTTTGAAGACAGGTAGACTTGCATCCAGACTTAGCCATTCACATGCTGTGTGACCTTGAGCAAGTCATCTCCTGTCTCTGAGCCTCAGTTTCCAGAGTAGTTAAATGAGAGCCAATTATCTGCGTGCTATAGGTTTCTGTGTAAGCCGCTGGAGACCTAGAAGCCAGCCTTCAAGTGTGGTATCTCTTCCCACCCCTCCCCCATCACATCAGGTCCCAAATTCTATTCATTTTATCTCAAAAAGTGTATTTCAAATTCATCCTGTCTTTTATATCCCTTCCCTCATTCAAGCCACCATCATCTCCCACCTGGACACTGTAAGCCAACCTCCTCTCAAGGCCTGCTTGCCTCCTTCAATCCATTCTCCATAGTGTAGCCAGAGAGATCTTTTAAGAACATATATTTGATGATGCCGTGGCTGGTTACAGCTCTCCAATGGCTTCTTACTGCTCTCAAGGAAACTCCAAAATTCCTACTGCTGCCTCCACAGAAGCCCAGAGGGGCTGACTCTGCCAACCTACCTACTCATCTCTTGTCCTCTCCCCAGGGCTCTCTGCACCCAGCATCACACCATTCTGTTCCCTCTGCCTGGAAATCTGTTCCCCATTCTAGGCCAGTTAACTCCTATTTATGTGTCAAATCCCTATTCAAAGGCTAATTCCTCCAGGAAGCCTTCCTTGATTTCTCAGATCAGATCAGGTTCCCTCATTTATTGATCTCACTCTGTACTTCTTTATGGCACCGATTACAATTATAATTATATAAGTATTGGCTGAATTAGTCCTTGAATATCTGTCTTCTCAATCATGGATGCATTGTTTTTGCCTCTTCCTCAAAAGAATGCCCCCCACCAGTGGTCTCAGAGGTTGCTCTAGAATTAGATTGGATACGTGGATGTTGACATAGGAAGAACCATGGTAGGGACACTGGTTGGGGCAGATATCTTCAGGCCCCATGGAGAATGCCCAGATGAGAATGAAGCCCCAGGCGGAGAAGGTACAAACAAGAGACAGAGCAGCTAAGCCTGAAATGTTCTTTTGCCCTGGAGCCAGCAGCATCTGAAAGTCTCACAATCATGTGATGCCCCCCACCCCTTGTGTTTTGTTTTGTTAAGCTGGTTTCACCTTGCAAACAATAGATGAGAGGAGGCCAAAGCTCCGTGGAGGTGAGGACGGTAAGTCTGACTTCTTCCAGGCTGTACCCCAAGCTCAGAGTCTGCTCCACTCCTGTTTGTTGGATGACGGCAAGTAGGCAGCCCATAGTGTGGGACCGAAAGGAGCAATAATTAGTAACAAAGAGGATGTCCTCTTTTTCTCCCATCACACAGATGCTGTCAGCTTGACCAGAACAGAGCCTCCTTGATGTCCTGACTCCAGGACCCTCCTCCCTCAGGAGGAGACCAAGCCAGCCCTCCAGCTGGGGCCAGCTTCTGTGACAGCAGACTTCTCTTGGGTCCTCCCGCTCGTGCCCTCCACCTCACTCTCAGATCCCTCCTTCACTTCCTGGAATATTCCAGAGCTGACCTATCACCCAGGTGCACACCCAAGTAGCCAAGGCAACTGTTTACTCTATGCCTTAGAAACCATCTCCAGCTTGTGGCAGTAGGCACCCAACACAGCTGCCCTCTGCCCACAGCCTGGCCGAACAAGCAAAGGTGTTTCCTGCTGGGATTGGCATCGCCAGGCTGGGTTTCCTATCCATGCATAACCCCCCACTGCTCCTGCCACCCTAGCTCCCCACAGCCCCAGTGCACCACACACTCACTTTCTGGTCTGTCTGGGAGCCAAGGGGAGAGGGAGTCAGAACTCACTTTTTCTTGCTCCTCCAGCCACACTTCCCAAGGCATCAGCAAAACTTCTCGGGCTCTGGAGTCAGAAAGACCTGGGTCCAAGTCCCCCTCTCCACCTGCTGCTCTGTGACCTCAAGCCAAGCATTTCATGTCTCTCAGCCTCCTTTCTCCATATGTAGCATGACGATAATAACTGTAACCACCCCCTTTGGGCTGTTGTGACTACGAAATTGGCATAGTGCCTGACATGTGATTAAACACTGGCTGGCTGGAGGAGCCCTGGTCCAGGGGCTCAGCCCTTTCCTGGGGGGACACTGAGGGCTCAGCCCTCTCCTAGGTGAGCCCTGTGCTGAGAGAGTCCTGCTTTTGGGGGCAGCCACCTGGCTGGAAGTGAGCCAGGGGGGTTGAGCTGATGCCACATTCAGGTTCCAGTACCCTGTATTAACTTGACTTGTGTTCATTTCAGGGGAGGCTCTGGGATGTCTGATGGTGGCTTGGGGATCTAAAGAGCTCCCAAGTTGTCTCTGGACACTGCTGATGCCCTGGTGGTCCCGTCTTTGCCCTCTTCAGGATCTTCAGAAACATACACACCCCTTCCCCTCACCCTATCACCGCTCCAGAAAACACAGCACAAGCACACACCCAGTTTCCCCAGAGTTTTGCTCTTTCCTAAAAAATCAGTTCCCCAACCTGTGAACACTGACTTTGGAGTCAGCAAGCGAGGGGGTTCTACTGGCTGTGTGGCCTCGGACAAGTCACCTCGCCTCTCTGAGCATCATAGGACAGAGAAAACATTACCTAACCTCCTGGACCCTGTGAGGATTAAACATGGAAACTTAAGGAAGCTCTGGGCACTGCAGGCCCTACATAAATGATGAGCATACATGGCAAGGAAGTGACACATTTGCATCCCCTCACCCTTCCCTTGCTTGCTGTCAAGGGAGGGTGCCAGCTTGAAGCACAGAAGCAGGGAGAGAAGTAAGAAGAGGGTGAGGCAGGCATCAGGCCCCGAGCCTGGCCCCTTCTCTTCCCACCCTGGGTTCAGCGTGCAGACATCCCAGCCGGCAAGTCCAAACTCTGTCCATGCGCCCCAGACGTCTGCTCCACGGCCACCTTGGCCTGGCTATGCTCACAGCTGCAGCACAGTCCACCCTCGGGAGAACGGGCTGGGGCCGGGGCCCACACAGGCCCTGGAAGCCGGCTCAGGCCTCTGAGTGTGGCAGGTGTTCCAGCAACTGGAGGGTGGTCTACAGGGAGGACGTGGTATGAGCTCTGGGTGGGCATCCCCTTGGCCCCTCATTCTGTGGGATAGAGTGAAGAAAATGGAGGGCCAGAGCAGGGTCTAGGGTCAAGATCAGGATCTCGTTTGCCTAGGTCTAAGGGCAATTAAGAACTGACTAGATCCCTGTTCTTGGGACAATGAGAGCCTAGCAGAGAGAATAGATGTTAAACAAGGAATTATAAGAAAGTGGGATCTATGATACAGATGCCTGAGGGGAGAAAGAGCCCAGCTTCACCTGGGTGGGGTCCACACTCTGCTCCCCTACTGCGGTGCCCAAGGCCCCTCCTGCTGCACGGTCCCTTCCCGAGACCCTGAAGGCAGGATGTGCCAGGAGTCACACCCACAGCGCAGCACTAGTCCTGCCATGCTCTGGGACCCTGTGTTGCCCAGGGGCCCTGGGCCAGTGCTTCCCAAAGGATGGCCCCCATACCAGCTGCAGATTGCTGCCCACCCCAGACCCACTGAATCAGATTCTCTGGGGCAGGACCCAAGTCAGTTAATAAGCACCCTGGGGCTCTGATGCTCCTTGAAATTTGAGAACCACTGTTGGAAGGAATATGCCCCATTCGTGCATTTATTCAGCATCCTTTGACTGAGCACCTACTGTGTACCTGAAACCGTCCTAGGCACCGAGAATACATCTGTGTGTGAACAGGCACAGCTCCTGACCTTGGAGCTGACATCCTAGTGGGGGAGCAGTGAGACAAATCAGTACATGATGAGGTCATCCGGATCATGGTAAATCCTTTGAGGACAACAAAACGGGGGCAGAGCAGACAGGGAAGGCCTCCTGGAGGAGGTGACAGACATGAAGGATTCAGAGCCAGGTATGTCTGCATCCCCACCCTAACCACTCTGCAGCACTGCCTCCCTTGGCTGCTCGGCCTTCTAATGCAGAGAAGCCAGGGAAGGCAAGGATGATGGTGGGAAGATGTGCACACTCCTCCCCTAGAGAAAAACCTTCACCAACTCAGCGTGGAGGGAAGTGGTGATATAATGCCCACCACATATAAATAGGCCCGTCCGCTCCAGAGTCACCCTGGAAACCTGCGGTCAGTTTGGACTTTGCTTAAGGCCGAGCTCCCTGCCACCGGGAGCCCAAAACGGCTGAACAAACTTCGAGCTTCACATGGGGCTGGCCCTCGATGAGTTCAAGGCCAGAGCATTTCTCCAAAGTCAAAACCGCAACAGGAAGGCACAGAAACAGTCTTCTGAGGAGGCCCGGCCTGGTGCAAGGGCTCCGGTCAGCCTTCCCAAAGGCCATCGTGGAGGAGGAAGGAGGGAAGCTAGAAATGTCCCTAAGCTCCAAAACCTCTACCCTGCCCAGGTGCTGAAACATCACCGTGAGAACGGGGGATCTGGGTTAAGCGCTGCCCTGCATCCTCACTCCCAGAAGAAGCGATGTCTTTAGGCCCTGAGACAGGAGAGGCTCTGTGGGGTTTAGTTGTGCTGACTGTGTGTTCCGAACTTTCCTTGACTGTTCTGATTTCAGATCATTTGTTCCCACCTCCTGTGGGAAATAGCCAGTGACCTGTCAGGAAATAGGATCACCCTGGGGGTTTGACAGGGAGTCTGGAGCCCAGGTTCTCGGTTCTGGCTCTGCCACTTGGGCTGGTCTCCCTTCCTGTCCCTGGGCCTCGGTTTCCTGATAGTGGGCACTGTGGCCTAAATCAAAGGCAGGAGCCCCAGGCTAATAATCTTCCCTGACCAGAAGGAGGGATGTGGGCTCCAGAATGAAGGTGGTGGCGGCCCTGAGTCGGGGAAAGGACCCTGGGAGTCAGGATGAGGCGTTGGGAAGCAACCCGCTGGCTCCTCCTTGTCATCTCCACCTGCTGCTCGGCGGCCCACTTCCTGCCTCCTTCCTGCCCTTGCGTCCCAAGGGAGCTTGACCTAGAGTAGACCTGAGCCCACACTCCGGTTGGGGTGGCAGCCAAAGCCAAGCTCCAGGGCAGGGCGGCCTCCTGCGGGAGTGAGGAGAGGCTTTGGCACAGCTGCCCAAGCCATCCCATGACCTTGACTGGCAGTGAAGAGAGTGACCAGCACAGAGGCCTGAGTACCGTTTGTGCAAGAAACAGCACAGGAGTTGGGCCAGAATCTTCACTCCATTTTCTGTTCACCCTGTGCCCTTGACCACTCTCTTGGCCTCTGAGCTTCAGCTGCCCCATCTGTAGAATGGGGCTAATGATCCCTTTAGAGCCCACACGAAGCTCCCAAGAAATCATGCACCTACTCTGCTTACCTTGGCACCTGGCAGCCAGTAGTTTTAGAAAAGAAAAATTCCCTTCCCCCCCATAAATGTGTAAATTGAATTGTGCCCTTGATCCTGGTCCTAATATTTAAGTCTAGTGACTAAGCGTCTTTCACAAGAAAAACTGGACTTAATACAAAAATAAATCACTGCCATCACTCCCACTCTTCCCTCAAATCTCTGCACATTTGTCACCGAGTGAGGTCCTGTCTGGTGCACAGTGCCACGACCATTGATAGTAACTATCATTTATTGCACACCTACTGTGTGCTGGGCATTTCTGTCCCTATCCTATCACCTTCTCATAACAATGAGGAAAACCCCATTTTACAGATGTGAAAACTGAGGCTCAGAGATGTGATGTTCCTGATCAGGGACCACATGGAAGTGGAAAGGTACTCAAGCCCCACAGTCTGCCTGCAAAGCCCGTGCATTTACCACTAAGCTATCCTGCCTCCCAAGGTGGAGGGAGGCCTCCTCTCTCTCAGTGCTTCAGCAAGGGCTGTTACGGAGACCCTGGAGGAAACAGTGAAGGCTGAGTGGCTCCCCTAACCAACCAGCATGCGACAGTTTCACTAAAACTCAATTTCCCTACACGAAGGACTTCCTCCCCCCTTTTTTTAAGACCTGTGTTTCAAGGTGGACCCCAAGGCTGCTCTAAACCTTGGAGGGGCCAAGAATGGAGCTGTGATGCTGGGGGCACATTTCTAGGGTAATCATGTGTGCCAAGCCCAAAGTGGGCACATGAGGCCTGCCAAGGACAAGAATCTCCAGATATGTGCATTTGGGGCCATTCTAGCAATCAGGGTCCAGAAGTTACTGCAGCCGAATTCCTGTGATGCCTTAGCTCTCTCTGGGAAAACGCAGGTGTGCCTCCAGGCTGTGACTCAGTTGACACATATGTGGGCCAGCTGTGATGATCAGGGCTCTATGGTCTCTCCAGCCCCCTGGAGACCCTGGCTGGGGCTGAGAGCAGGTTGTTGAAGGCTTCTTGGAGAAGGGTTGAGCCGGCCCTGGTGGACAGAGAGGATTTGGGCATGTAGAGAGAAGGGCATGTTTTCTCCAAAGAGGCCTCCTTGCACAAGGGAGAAGGTCAGTCTTCATGGCCGAGGTGACCTGGGTGTGACTCCTTAGATGGACAGATGAGTGGGTGGGTGGATGGATGGATGGATGGATGAAAGGAAAGATGGATGCACACAGTTGGACAGACAGATGAGTGGATAGATGGGTAGGTGAATGAATGGGGAGATGTATGGACAGATGGATGGATAGATAAATAAAAGAAGGAAGAAAGAAGGATAAGTTCATTAATCCCAAGGCTGCAGTCTCTCCTGCTGTCCCATGTGCTTCCCCACCCCTCAGAACCCATCACTGATACACAAGATTATGTCACAGTATCAAACAACTGCAAAACCTCAATGGCTCCAAACAGTGCTGGTTTAGTTCCTGTTCATACTCCATGCTTGTGGGTTAGTGGGGGCTCCACTCCATGTGGTCCTCACTCAGGACCCAAGCCACCACCATCCTGCTAGTAGCTGGTAGCTGTCACATTGTCATCCCTAACTTTAAGGGAATGGACAGTGCATTCCCACCACGGACCCAGAAAGAGGGGAACCTGGATATTAGGGAATGCTGTGCCCCACTTCAGCTGCCTGGAACCACTGTCTACAGAGTCAGTGGGATGGAGACTGGGTGGGGCAGGGGAAACAGAGAACAAAGACCCTGGCCCATCTCCTCAGTTAAGGCATCCAGAGGCCTGAGGAGGCATCTTCACTCCCAGCTCCTGGGCCCTGCTAGCTGTGGGTGGAGATTTCAGAATCAGACATGAGCGCAAGTCTGCTTTAGCATAAGTCCTGGAGCATAAATCCTGTCCTGGTCCAGTCTTAGAAGGACCCTTGCTCCCAACTGTGCCCAAAGACAGGTCATGGGGCACCCTGTGGGAGAAATGTGGAGCATCCAGGCTGAAGGAGGGGGAGCCGGATTCTCATGGCCAAGCTCGTAAAGGGCAGAGCTGGGCCTCCAGAAACTCAGTCCAGAGGGTGTCCTTCCACCCTCCAACTGCAGGCAGGCACCTTCATAATGAGATGCAAGTGGCAGGAGTGAAATGCCTGCCCTTCCTCTGGCCAGAGTCCCACTGCTGAGAGTGACATGCAAACATGGGCCTCGGGGCAGCTGGGAGGCCCTTGGAGCCTCTCCCACGGGCCCAGGGTCCCCTTCCCATCTACAGGGAAGGAACACTGGATTTGAAGTTGGACAGTCCTGTGTTCCAGGCCCTGTCCTGCCATATCCCAGCTGAATGTCGTTGGGTGAGTCAGTTCACCCCCCTGAATCTTAGTTTCCTAATCTGTAAAATGGGGACAAAGATCAGCAGCCCTGCCTAACTCACTGGGCTCTAGAGAGTATGGAAATGTTTCTTTCATCATGACATGTCACAC
This sequence comes from Camelus ferus, assembly GCF_009834535.1. Taxonomy (NCBI): domain Eukaryota; kingdom Metazoa; phylum Chordata; class Mammalia; order Artiodactyla; family Camelidae; genus Camelus; species Camelus ferus. Next base: position 15,196,507 of record NC_045708.1, on the reverse strand, counting down.
AGATGTGTACGAGGCATTGCCTTCTTTCCCTTCTCTCCAAACAGCCCAGCCAGGCCTGGATCCCCAATGACCAGCACGAGTCCTGCACAGAGTAGTGTTTAGCAATGTTTTGATGAACTGAATTGATTTGTTCTTGATTCATTTCAGCAGGTACCTGCCAACTCCAGGGCCAACACTGCAGGTGACTGGATAAGAAAGTCCCTTGGTCCTAGGAGGACATCAAACACATCCACTTAAAGATGTAAGAGAACAGGAGGTCCCAGGACATGCTGGATGCTAGATGCTTGTCTGTGTATCACTTGCTCACTGATTTGCAGCCCATCTCTCCCACCAGGCTGTGAGCTCCATGCACACAGGGACCCTCTAAATTCCCTGGCACATGGCTCATCTTCACTGAGTATTTATTGACTGGATAGAGGATCTTGTGGATCTCAGCTTTGTTTCCCCCCCCGGCAGTCCCTTCTCTTGCACCTCAGTTTTCTTATCTGTAAGATGAGAGGTTGGGAAAATACACTGAGACAACAAAGGACTTAGATAACTTAGTTTGCCAAGTACCTGGATCATCACGGGTCTGCAGTGGGCATGACTGTTATCATCATCGTTATCACTGTTACTAAGTGCTGTTGTAGAGATGAGAGCCATCTCTCCAGGGCTCGGAGGGCTGGGGGCCAGGGGAGCTCCAGCCCTGCCCACAGTCAGCCCTGAAATACCACTTACGTTGCAATCCACTGCCACACCTACAAGTCCCCCCTGCAGACAACGGTTCTTCTCATATTTTCCATGAGCAAACTAAGGTTCAGACTGATGAGAATTCACCCAGGTCACACAGCACTTAAGTGGTGTGACCATGGGAGAGAGCATTTCCTGAGTGTCTGCAGTATACCTGTCACTGTGCCAAGAGTGACACTTCCTTTGCCTTATTTTATCAACCCCATCTTCCAGGTGAGGAAACTGCGACTCGCAGGGATCATGGGGCTTGCCGAAGATCCATAGCCGATTATAGCAAAGGAGCACCTCCCACCCTGCCCAGGGCCTCAGCCTCAGCCCTCAGTGCCCATCCCACTCCCCAGGGGACTATGATCTGAGCAGTGCCCTGGCCACCCCCTGCTGCTCCCGGAAGTGCCCTGTGTCTGCACCTTGATCTCCACACCCACGATGCCAGGAAACCCCAGCAGGGCGGCCGAGCTGCTGGGTATTTATAGCGGACATGCAGAAAGCTGCCACCCCCATCTGTTTACCCAACAACGCTCTTCTAGCTGGACACGTTCAGCCCCGCCGGCCACAGACAGACCCTCACCGCCGCCTCATCTATTTTTTCCTCCCCACTTAATTTTGCATCATCCCAGTTTCCAAAATAAACTTCCCCAAACCAGCCGGACTCATTCTGGCCCAGAATCCTTAATGGAGAGCCCCCTTCAGCCCCAGCCCCCACATCAGCCCATAGGGCAGAGCCACCAAACCCAACCCGGCCCCTCGGCTGCCTTTGGCCTTGATTTAGAAGCAGCTGCTCCTGCCCCGGCGGGTTTCTGACACTCCAGTGCCGGGGTGTCTGCATTTGTGGGGATGCCGGCTGGGCATCTGTGTGTGTGGTTCCTGGCTGGAGGCCAAGGATGCTGCCCCTGTACCCCCAACTGTCCCCTCACACACACACACACACACACACACACACACACACACGGACACACACATACACACATGCACATGCAGCCACACGCACACACTCACATGTGCACACAGTGTCCCACAAGCTTCAGTCTCCTCCAGGGCTTCCCTCACATGTTGGGTGGCCCCTCTCTGCTCTTTCCCTGACCCCTGCTGACGTCTTCATCATAGGACCACACCCTCCTCCGTCTCTGCCCACCCACCACTCTGAACTTTTCATTCCTCAGACACCTCATGCCATCTCACCTCCAGACCTTAGCACATGCTATTCCCTTAGCCTAGAATACTTTTCCTCTCACCATTTGCTGAGCTAGCCTTACTAACTCCTCAGGCCTGAACTTAGATATCACCTCGGCCAGGAGGTCTCCCCTGACCAACGTAGGGGAGTACATCCAGGAAAGCCAGCTCTCTCATCCCCAGGAGGAAATGCTCCCTCACCTCAGGATCTGAGAGAGTCATTTAGTCCATCCCCCTGTGGCAGAAACCAGGGACATTCCAGAATTCTCAATCATTCCAGAATTACACTTCTAACTTTATGAAACTCCTTGAACTATGGATTTTTCAGGCAAACAATTCAAAAGACAATTTATTTCTTCTGATTTCTTTTTTTTTGCCAAGTATGAGGATAGGAAAAAACTAATGTTTGTCAGGTGTATCTATTCCCATTTAAAAAGAAGATACTCATCAGCCCATTTTCTGGATGAAGAAACTGAGCCTTAGAGAATTGCACTTCCTTTATTCAGCAGTTATCTATTGAGCCCTCACTATGTGCCAGGTACACGGTGGCACTAGGGACACAGCAGTGAGCAAGGCAGGCATGGTCCTTACCCTCCTGGAGATCATAATCCACTGGGACAGGCATATGACACAAAGAATTTTACGTATAACTATTTAATAACCATTTTGATTAGGTTGATAGTGCTTTAAGGAAAAATTCAGGGGGCTGAGAGAAAATATGTAACTAGGAGACCAAGAAACTTTCTTGGACATGACATGTAAGTCAAGACCTGAAAGGAATTAGCCCAGTAAAAGATGAGTTGAGGAGCATTCCAGCAGGGGAAACAGCACATGCAAAAGCCTGGAAGGGAGAAGGAATAGATGGTTTGGTGAAAGCCACACAGCCAGCGTGGACAGACCTGGGTCAGAGCCCAAGGCTAGGTGACCCCAGGGCCTTTGCTAATGCCTCCCCAGTATGAGGGCAGATTGCTGCCGAAGGAAAACAGCACTGGGAGCGATCTCCATTACTGCCTCCTTGTCCAGAAAGTTGGATTTCAGATATAAGTGTGACAAAGAAATTAACATCACTCATTCTACTAGAGAATGTTTAAGAAAATTAAGTCCTCCTTAAGACATCTCAGCAATCCATTTCTTTAAGTCTGAATAAAAACAAGTCAAGAAAATAAACATTCAAGAGCTACTTGGCACCACATGCAGTAATCCTTAGCTGTCAGTTACATTCCCTATTCCCATGACCTTAACAGAATCTCTTGTTACTTACCTTGAATAGTTCTTTACAAGTCAGACCTTTTTTCTGAGACTCCAGGATTACAGATGTCCAAGGACTTGTAGGTAATGTGAACTGAGAAACAGTCAAGTTCATACTGCCCACCCCCAAGTTCCTATCAGACCAGTGAGCTGTTTTGGGGTTCCCCAGTGTGCCAGGGACGGGTCTAATGGGGCTTTCCCACCCCTGAAGAGTTTGTTTTCTGGGTTGAATCCTAACAGCAGCTTCAACGCAGGCTCAGATTCAAACTTCTGGCACAAGGCATAGCGCTAACGAGGCTTCCATGTCCCCCAGATGACACTTGGCTTCCCAAAGGAATCAGCATCAATTCTAGCTCAAGTCACTTTCAAGAGTTAAGCAGAAGGCTCAGCCACGAGAAGTGTTTTCATCCCAGCCCTGTTTCTGGAAGGAAAGAGCAAGCTCCCAGCTGACTCAGTGAGGTGGGGTCAGGGCCCAAAGGAGCAGACCAAAGGATGAAGGCGGAGAGAAGTCAGCTTCCAGGATGCGATCCAGATGGCAAGAGCGGACCAGGACAAGAGCCCTGTCAGGGACCAGAACCACGACTTAAGGATGTGTTGGTGGATAAGACCCCAGGTCTGACAGCCAGGGGTGCACAGGGACCCTGTGATGACAGGCAAAGGAGAATGACCTCTGTGCTGATCTGTGAGGAACCCCTCCTTCAGATGGGTGGAGAAGGTAGGCATCACTTCTCCTGGGCAGCAACTGAGGGCATAGCAAAGTTAGAACCACTCTAGAGGGAGATGACTACCACTTCAAGATCAGGATTTAGAGTCCCAGAATCACAGGCTATTTTGGGTTTGTTTTTCTCCTCAGCTCTAGAAGAGACTTGACAGAGGACAGGTTAAGAAATCCCAGGGTTCCAGGCAGAGAAAATGGGCTTGACCTAAAGCAGGAAAGACTACAGAGTTAGACATGAGATAGACATGAGATTCCTGAACATCGTCAGATGAGTTTCCGATGGCAGTTCTCCATCCCTGAGACCGGAATGCAGAAAGACCTGCCCAGACTGGTGAGGCCCAATCAGAGGGGTCCAGCTTTCCTAAGTCTGAGGACCCCTCCTTCAGAGCAAAAGATTCCATAGCAGGTTGTCATCTACGTTGATGGTAAAATAGCAAAAAGAGACCATAAATGTTTTAACGCTTTTCCATGACTTTGCATTACATTCATCACAAAGTTCTCTATGACCATTGAAAAATTAATGGTACAGCCCAGCATCATCTATGAAATCTTCTGGCCTTCCTCCAAAAACAAACAAACAAACAACAACACCAAAAAAAGTTGAGCTGAATCTATTCAGCCTTTAAAGACAGGAAATACAGGGACGGAAGAATACATTAACTGACAGAACTTACAGCCAACTCAGGATGGAGACCCTCTACAGATCCACGAAGGTGATGTCTGCAACAATCAAGTCCATTAAAAAAAAAAAAAAAGCAGGTAGGGGATAGAGGAACATGCTCCAAATTAAGAAAAATTGAGATGTCACCACCAAATGTTCTAAGTGGACCTTGTCTGAGTCCTGATTGGACAAATCATCTGTAAACAGATGACTTTTGAAACTACTGGGGACATTTGATTAGGATGTTAGTGTTAATTTCATTAGAGGAGATGACAGCATGGCAGTCATGTCCATGGGTTTTGGACAGTAGTGTGCCTGTAAATGTTTTAACAACCGGCTCTCTGCGGTGGGGGATGGAGGGCGCCCTGGTTTGTAGCATTTGCCAATTTCCGTGGTGTAAATACTCCCACCACAGCTGATTTCAAGCTACCAACATGACATCACTGAACAAGGAGTTGAGAAGAGACCACACAGTTGGCTCTCAGCAGCCAGAAACCAGCTGGCTTCAACCCTCCACTGGTTTTAGAGATCTACACTGAAATATGTGCAGGAGACACAACAAGATATCTGGAATGTGTTTTGAAATATTGCCCTAAAGAAAAAGAGAAACAAGAACAACAAAAATGAGTAGATGAAGCAGATGGGACAAAATATTGCTAAACTGCTAAATCTGGGTGATGCAGACACAGGGATTTATTACAGTTCGGCTTTCTTCTATTGTGCATATTTGAACTTTTTCATAATAAAGCATTTAAAACTACAATCATCATAGACAGGCAAGAGAGTTTTATTCCAAGACTTCTAGGTGTGCGCACTGATTCCTGGACCCCTACCCTAACTCCACAGGCCCCCAGGGGTCTGAAGATAAAGAATGGGAACCACAGGCATTGACATCACATGCCTAAACCCATTTATCAATCCATCAACAGGTCATAACCAAGGTGTCTCCATGGACCCGGTACTAGGCAGAGGGCCCCCAAAAGAGAAAAGCGACACGGGTCTTGATTGGAAGTCCTGGGTTGTGCTATCTGCTAACAGAGTGATCTTGGGCAAGTTATCCCAACTTTCTGAGCCCCTATTTCCTCTTTGGCAAAATAAAGACATTAATAACTTATGGTGAGAATTAAATTGCAATGTCAGGCACAGCTCCTGACACACAGTAGGATGTTCAGGAAACACTGGCTTCCTTCCTTCCCAGAGGGCTCTGTAGAGGGTTGCAGGGACACGTGTGAGCCATTAAAGATGTGCAGAGATGGCTTTCTTCACACAAGAAAGTGGGTGCCCTATTGCCAAATCTCCCCATTTTTCAAGAGAAGCTGGGGGTCTCGCTTCTTATGTGAAATCTCCCAATCATGAAATGTTGTCAACAAATTCATACATTTAAAAACATTGGGCGGGCCAAGTAAAACACACCTGCAGACCACTGGAGTGTGACTTCTGGTTTAAACCATACAACAAGATGAAGAGCTAACATTCATGGAAGCTGGGCCCTGTGCTTCGAAGGCTTTACACACATTATCACACTGATTCCTCGCAATATCCCTATGACCCCCATTGCACAGGTGATGAAACTGAGGCTCAAATTGGCAAAGTGATCTGGCAGGGTTGGAAACAAATATAGGTCTTCCTGAGAACTCGAAGTTGCACTTTATCCTCTCTCTAGATTCCTAGAAGGGTCTTTAGGGAGCAAATGCCAGGCCCAGAGAGGGGCAGGGAGCTAGCTGCCCAGGGCCACACAAGCACACATGGCTGGCTGAAACTGATCAGGTTTCCGGTGCTCTTTGGGAACGAGGCCCCAGGGTGGACAGCTCTGGAGAAGACAACTGTGCAGATCTGTCCAGCTAATCCTGAGATGGTGCAGACCACAGTGGCAGGAAAGGCACTCTCTACTTTTTATCTCCTTGAACAATGCATATATAGACTTAAGAATGTTCTAGACACCAAGCCTAGGCCCTCAGTTTCTCATCTCAAAACTCTAGGAAGTTGGACTGGAAATCCCAGCCACCAGCTGACCAGATGCTCCATTACCGGGTGCTTCTAAGATCGGGCTGGAAACACAGCCAACCATGTTGCTTTGGACTCAGTCACTGAGAGCTGGCAATAATTTAGACACGCAGTATATGATTCTTTCTGATTAAAAACTTGGCCAGGTTTCCCTTCCTTGGTGAATTTTCATAGTTTTACCAGTAAAGGAGGAGAACTCACTCCAAAAATGGGCCACTCCAAAAGTTAAGGAACTGTTTCCTTCAACCAAGTAACAGAAAACAACTAACACAAGTTCAGATTCCCGTTTGTGTGGGGTGCTCAATGCACTGGGCAGAGAGGAGATTCAGAGGGTGGAGACCCCACCTCAGTCCTGGAGGGTTTATAGTAACTGCCAGGAGAAGCCTAGAAAAACCCCATGGCCGCACCTTCTGGACCCAGACATTAATCTTGACATACGGAAGATTCTTGTCTTTTAAAGAGTGTAGTGGGTGATTCAGCATCCGGAACACCTCTGTCCAAACCTTGGCTGTGCCACTTACTAGCCATGTGACCATAGGCAAGTCATTTTACCCCCTGTGCCTCAGTTTCTCTGTATGTAAAGTGGGAGTAACAATAATAGTGCCAATGTCATAGGGTCATTGATAATATCTTAAAGCACGTTAGAGCAGCACCTGGGTTTCACCACCCGTACGTGGGAATAACAACGGCATCTACTTCCGAGGGCTGTGGCCAGGATTAAATCAGTTAATATAAGCAAAGCATCTGGAACAGCAGCTGGCACATTGAATGTACTAGATACACGTTTGCTGTTATCATATGCAATCACTATGAAAGAGCTATTGATGGCTGAACTTTTTAATTAATTTGTACTTATAACTTCACGACTGAAGTGCTCTTGAAAGCTGGAAGAGCATTTCCTCAAAGAGACTTTCACATTAAGACTTTCCACTGACTCAGACCAAAGGACTCCTCCTCTCCCTTATCACGATCAGGGCGGGCCTTTCTGGCCGGGGACCTCAGCTCCCTCCCTCTCCTCTACTCTCTGCTCCTTCCAGCTCCCAGGACTCACACCCACTGCTTCATGTGCGTCTCCCAGCAGCCCCAGGAGAAGGGGAGTCAGGTAGCATTGTCCACACCTGACGGTACAGACATCGGAGGTCCAGCAGCTCCCCAAATGTCTGGAGCATGTGCTGCGGGACAGGGGCTCAAGCCCAAGTATCAGAGCCACAGGCACCGGCCAGCCTAGGGGCTGGGGATGTGGCTCTGGAGTCTCAGGGCCACCACTTTCCTTGGGCAAATCACTGCTCTAACCCTTATTTCCTCATCTGTAAAATGGAGAAGAGAACAGTACCTACTTCCCAGATTTCTTGTGAGAATTGAATGAATGACAGCATGTAAAGCAGTTAAAACAACGCCTGGCATACGAGGGCTCGGGCTCAATATTTTAGCAAAATGAGACATCCTAATTTGCCTGGCACAGTCCTGCTTTTTGCCTGATACCCCAGTAAATATTCCAGTTAGAGTCCCCAGTCACTCTCAAAGATGTCCTGGTTTGGAAAGAAGCTATGTGGCCACCCTAAAATAATTGCCTGCTGCTGTTTAAATTATTATTATTATTACTATCATTATTTTCCATCATACCACACTGAGACTCTAAGAAGCTAATATATTGGTTCAAAATAGTCAGTAATTCAGTACCACTCTTAGATGAGAGTGGCCCCTGCCCTTGGGACCCCGAACTCTGGTCTTTCTCCAGCTAAGCTCTCCCCACAGGGAGAGGAGACCATGGGGCCAGGGGACATGTCACCTGGAGCCTGTGCCCCCTCTAGACACCACCCCCTTGGTACTCAGGGCCCTGGGATTATCTGCCCATATGGCCCTAAGCCCACTTCCAGGATCCGGGCAGATCTCTTCTGCAGACCCACCCCCTGAGGTTGGGTGACACCACTGATGTGCCCAGCCCTGTGGCCAAGGGGTAGCCAAGGAGCAGCTCTTGGGGGAGGGGGGGATGGCGTGGACCAAGCTTGTGTGTACAGGCTGAGATGTTCACACGTGTGTGCACAAGGCTCCTTAAAGGGCAGGCCAGAGGCAGAGGTGGAAAAGGAGGGGGTCTCCTCTCCCTGTGCCCCCATGCTCTAGTGCGGGGTCTGAGGAGTCTGAAAATTCTACCTTCAGAGCTGGCCTTCCGGGTTGTTATGAAAGTGTGCTTGTCAAAGTAGGAGAATAGAACATATTTTATTTCACATTTTGTTAGCTTGATTTATAACTTGCAAATATTTAGACATATGGTATGTGAGCCTCCATCTGTACTCTAGCTCGGCCCCACAAATCCCTGCCACCTCCTGCCCACTCTCAACACCAAATGTTTACTGAGCCCCTCCTCTGTGCTGAGCCCAGAGGACTCCATGGAGTGAAGAGTACCCTTCTAGCACCCAAATGTGACCATCTACATGGGAGCAAACCTCATGCTCCCGGAACAGTGAAGAGCACAGGGTCGCGGGTGGGAGTGTGAGCCTGCTCTATGGCTCTGTCCCCAACCCTGGTGAGGTGGGGCAGCTCCCTGGCCCTCTCTGGGCCTTGGTTTCCCCATTTACACAAGAGAGCTTTCCAGCCATGGGAGGCTGTATAATGCGGGCTGAGGCAGGGTGAGGAAGAATACAATCAGATCAGGGACCTGGAGGGGGCGTGACCCGGCGATGGGCAAATAGCTCCCACCAGTCACTAAGGTGTGGAACTGATCACTCTGCACCAGCCAGGCACAGGCTGCGGCCCTTTTCTCTTCATTCATTCATTCCACAAACATTGCAGCCACCTACGCTGTGCCAGCTAGGGGCTGATCTGCCGGATCTAGAAGGATAAATAAAGCAAGCACACAGAAAACCAAAACGCAAAGCAAGACTTGGCAAGTGTGCTTGAGACCTTTCTTCATTTCCTTCCAACCTCACAAACCCCAGGTCTTATGTCCAATTCTCGGATGAGAAAAACAGAGGACCAGCAAGATAAGGGACTTGGTCAAGACCCTGTTGCTTAGGTCGCGCCCAGATCTTGTGGCCAGCCAGAAGCGAGGTTTCGGATTCCGGCAGTCTCCGGCCACTGTCCCAAGCTGCCCGAAGCTGGGGAGGCCCCGTCCAGCTCCCGGAAGGCTGGAGGGAGGTGAGCGCCAGGGAGGGGCCGGACCAGAGGACGCGCCGGCTGGGAGGCAGGGAGGGGCTTGGCGCGGGGCGTCCGGGCAGGGGGCACCGAACGCCCGGGTGCGCAGCCCCAGGCGCCCGGAGCGCAAGCGGCTGGGCGCGCGCGAGCGGCAGCCGCGCTCGGGCCGGTCAGCCACGGTCGGGCCGGGGTCGGGCTCCGAGGCGCCGGCGGGGGGCGAGGCGGGGCGGCGAGGGCGACGCTGCAGTGCCCGCAGCGGCGGGCTGGGGGAGCTGTGCCCGCCTGTCCCCCAGGCTCAGGCGGGGACCGGGCAGCTGGGTCGCCGCGCCTCTAGCCCGACCGAGCTAGACGACGCGCAGCCAGGCGTGCCTGGAGCGGGCTTGGGCTCCAGGTTCTCCCGGGCGCCCGGCCGGGGAGGCCCCCGGAGAAGCCAGTCCCGTGGGCCAGGGCGGCCGCGGCCGCCGCCGCTCCGGCCCGCCCCTGGGGGGTGTCCCGGGCCGCTGGGCCCGCCCAGGTAACCCCATCCTCGGCCCGCCCCCAGCCCGCCCCCCCGGCCGCCCGCCCGCCCGCCTCCGCCGCCGCCGCCGCCGCCGCATCCCGGCTCTGGGGCGGCGCTGACAGTCTGGTCCGCGCCGGGCAGCGGGCGCAGCAGCGGGCAGGGCTGCCGGCAGGCACGGAGGCAGAGCCCCGCCGCGCGCGCCCCGGCCCGCGCCCGGCGCCGCGCCCCAGCCCACCCGCGGGGCGCCCACCTGCTGCCCCGACGGGAGGACCCCGCGGCCGCTGCCGCTGCCCAGGGCCGGGCGCCCGCGGCGGCACCATGAGTCCCCGCTCGTGCCTGCGTTCGCTGCGCCTGCTGGTCTTCGCCGTCTTCTCGGCCGCCGCGAGCAACTGGCTGTAAGTCGGGCCGGGACCCGGCTGGGCCGGGCTGGGGCCGGGTGGGGCGGGGCGGGGCAGGCCCTGGGGGCAGCGGCCGGTGCCAGGCGGCGCGGGGCAGCAGGCGCGGGGGCGCCCGGCAGGTGTCTCGGCCGCGGGACGCGAGGTTCATTCGCCCTCTGCGCTGCCGCCGCCACCACCACCTGGGCTTCCCTCTGGACACCCCTCTGCCCGGGTCCTGCTCCCAGCACCGAGAAGGCAGGGGTGGCGGCGGCGTCCTGGGGATCCCTAGAGCGCAAGGGGTGCGAGCGCGGGGCGGCGGCTGGAGTGGGTCGTCGGGCGCGGAGCACAGCCCGGACTGAGCTGACAGGTCGCCGAGGAAGCCCACTACCGGGAGGGACCTTGACTCCTAATAAATAGCAGGTTAGTCCCGAGAAGTCCAGGAGCTAGCTGCCCTCGCCGACCTGCCCCGCGCTGCACTGCGGGCTGGGCTGGAGGTGTGCAGGGACCTGTTTCTACTTAGGGGGCGGGATCCCGGATAGAAGGAGGGACGGAACCGGGACCACCGGCCTCCAAAAGCCCGAGGCTGGCGCTGGCCGGCTGGGGCAGGAAGAAACTCCGTCCAGACCTTAAAGAGGACAACAGCCCCCTACCTCCCTGTGTCTCGCCTAAGGAGGAAGGGGTGGTGACCGCTGGTGACCTGTCTGTCTGTTTCTCCTTGACTGGGCCTGGCTCAGGGGACTCCCTGCGAAGGGACAGAAGGTTCACTGGGGCGGGTGGAGGGATTCTAAAGGGATGAGCTTTCATGAGTGGGGGAACAGAGAAGCAAGAGGACGCTGGACACCTTTTTCATCCCCCTCAGTGACCATTCCCCTGGCCCCAGGCTTAACCCTGGTCCCAATTCCTTCTGCCCAGAGCTCTGCCCCCATCTGCTGTGGGCAGCCAGTGGGGAGCCAAGCTCCAATATTGATCTGAAAAGCATGAGGTGGGAAGGGGGATAGCCAACAGTGTAGCTGGGGTTTCCATGGAGACAGCGGGAGAGGAAAAAATTCTCTCTGCATCAAGACCAAAGAACAAATATCTCCCATGAAATTGCCCTGAGTGTCCAATGGCTGTTGCTATGAGGTCATTGCGGCCGCCCGGGCCCTGCAGGCTGGAAGAAGTGTGTTCGTTGGGGTCAGAGCCACCCAGGGCTTGGGGGACGGAGGTGATGTGGAATTCTCCCAGCTGTTCCGAGAGCGAGAGTGAGTGACTCCAAGGCAGCCCGAAGTGGCTGCAGAGCTTTTGTTTTTCTTGGAGACTTAATTTGATTAACACTTCAGGGGCAGTGGCAAAGTGTACAGAAACCGAGGCCCACCGCCTCCTCCCACTACCTTCGGCAGGCCGTCTCCTTGAGTGGGGCCTGGGTCACAGAGCCGAAGAGGGGAGCTGATTTGGACATGGGGGAGTCTGGGACCCCTGGAGCTGAGTCTCGGAAGCATAGGTTCCGAGCATGGGGTCTCCAAAGTCAGCATGAGCGGCAGGAAGAGCAAGAACTGGGTCTGACCAGCTCAGGACTGAGGGCTACGAAAAAGGGAAAGGTGGCAATTCACGGGTCTGACTCAGGCTTTCAGGGAAGAGAGAGACATCCTTCAAGAGCATCTAGTGTCTTGCCTCATTTTATAGATGAGGAAACTGAGGCCCCAGGAGGGGGAGCTACTTGCTTAAACTCAGAGATGAGAACTGAACCCAGGTGCCCTGACTCCCGGGCAGTGACATACCCCCTTCCCTGAAGCCGTCCCAAAGTTAAGCCAGTGTGGTCCAGATAGTGTCACTACCCGTCCTCAGCCATGTCCAAGCCTGAAATCCCAGCTAGGGAGGCAGCCCCAGCTTTGGGTCACGCAAACCATGGGGAATTCCAACACAGTTCTCGTGCTTGCGCCGTAGGGGGTGAGGTGAGGAGGGGAGGCCGAGAGGGAGAAGAGAGGTTGGCAAACCTGTTCTCTGCAGCAGTGATGGTTCAGGTTGCCATGAAGCAGGTCTCTGGATGACCCAGCTCACTCCTGCTCCACCCCGGGCTTTGAGCCAAGGGTCTCTCTGTTCAGCCCAAGGCAGGAGGAACAAGAGGCTTCCCAGGATCCTACCGAACCAGAGAGGCTGTGATGGAGAAGGGAGCTCTGGACACATTCCAATACTGGGTCCAACCCCAGGCCAGGGACTGGGCCAGCTCTGGGGGAAATAGATGTCACAGCCTGGCCCCCAAGGAGCTTGGAGGAAGACAAGATAAGAGCAAAACCACGAATGGGTGAGACAGTGTGCATGCTGTTGCTCTGAGAGGGATGAGCTGAATGAGCTGGAGCAGTTATGGAGGGGACTTGTCCTGGAGATCGTAGAATCTGGACCACAATAATTAGAATAGCTCCCCCCGTGCTATCTAAATACTGACGACATCTGAATCCCAATTTACAGATGAGAAAGTTGGGGGATCACAGAGGTAATTGCCCCAAGTCACCTAGCCAGTAAATGTCAGAGGCATCTGACCCAAAAGCTGCCTCTAGAAGGAAAAGCTTCTGGCGGGCAGATGTCCCTCCAGGCACGGTGGCTGGCACTGTGTCTTTTCAAGTGTAGGCCACGCTGGAGGTCTGGCCCCAAGAGGATGGCTGGCAGTGCTCTCAGAGGAGCGAGGCCTGAGTGTCCACTCCCCTTCCAGTACCTGGAGTCAGGATTCCATCCAGGGTCAGTTGGCTAGCCGGTTCAAGAGCCAGTGCTGTCCGTTGTCTCAGAAGGGCGGGTGGCCTGGCGGGGAGGCCAGGTGTCCCGCTGCGTGCAGCTGTTGGGCAGGGTGGAGCTTGGAGCTGGGAGGGCTCTGCCGCCTGAGGCCTGGGCAAGCCCAGAGAAGCTGGAAGCCGTTGATTAGACTTGTGTCTGGCACCAGGAGCTAGTTGACAGCTTGTGGCAGCTCCCACCACAGAGGGAGGGATGAATGGATGAAAACAGTCCATCAGTGGAAGACCTGGACTCTGCCACAGACCTGGGCTCTGTCTCTGAATGTTCCCCCCGGCACTGGGGCTAGGCTGGAAGTCGGGAGACCAGGGTTCCAATCCCAGCTTGGCCCCCAGTGCTCAGCAACCTTGGATGGGCCTCTGTTCCCCTCTGGGCTACAATCCTCAGCAGGTGGTTCTGAACCCCAAGTGCAAGTACTGGAAGAGTTAGAGAACAGATAAACTAAGGTTTCATCATTGTGGACACTGAAGACAGGCAGTAATGCATGCAGCTGGGGCCCCAACGGAGGCCTGTTAGGCCAGGGCAGGGAGCCTGTGCTGCACTCAAAGGTGGTCCAGCAGAGTGGCTAGGAACTGTGTCTCCAGGACAGACAGTACGCAGTTCCACCCCCAGGTCTGCCCCTGACCAGAAGAGTGACCTTGGACAGGTTACTCAGCCTCTCTGAGGCTCAGTCCTCATCTGTTAAATGGTACCCGTCCTTGGGGGTGATGAGGGCAGAGTGAGCCTGTGCTCATAGCATGCTGAGCACAGTGCCCGCCACAGCCATGGAAACAGCAGCATGGCCACTGCGGGAAGCTGAGGGTGGCTGTCACTGCACTGGGGAAGACGTGCCCCTGGTTACAGAGGTGTTGGAGAGAACGGGCCTGCTGCTCGGGGTGCTGCTCCCAAGCCTTGTTTACCCAAAACTGTTCTGTCCAGATCCTGTGATCTTACACAAGTCACACAGATAGGCTCCTAGGCTGCTGCCTACCTGCTCTTCAACCAGGGCCCCTGGAAGTGCCTCACAAAGGCAGAGAGGCCAGCCTGGCTCCCGGGCAGATCCTGCCGGCCCGAGGAGCGGTTTCTGGAGCCCCTTCCATGCCACTGCGGGAGGCATCTCAGTCCCCACTGGATCTGACTCCCGGCAGGTATGCATCTCCGTCTCCTGGCCAAGCTCCTGTGTGCCTGCTTACCTGGCAGGGGTGTGTAACTCCCTGAGCACAACTTGCTGGGCCAGGTGTGGGCAGAGCCAGCCTAGATGTGCAGTGCCAACCCCACAGGTAAAGGTGTGGTCTGTCTCCCCCAGGAAGGGTCCCCCTCATCTCCAGCTAAAATAAAAAAAAACCCTCCCTTCTAAATAGAAAAAAACCATCCACCTGGAGCACCTCCCATGGCTGTGGGCATTGAATCACAATCACTAACACACCCACGGCCCTTTATAGTTCACATGTTCACATCAGTATTTCTCAGATCCTACCATTGACATTTGAGACCTGTCCTGAGCATCATAGGATGTTTGGCAGCATTCCTGGCCTCTACCCACTACATGCCACTTATGCCTCAACGAGGTGGCCACCAAAAATGTCTGTAGACATTGCCAAATGTCCCCTGGAGGGCAAAATCACCCGACTGAGAATCAGTGTCTTAAAAAGCATCTATTAGAACCTATGAGAACCACATAAACTGTCCCCCTCCCCCTTCACAGGAGGGAGTCTGCATTCTTTTCAGCCCCACTTCAGAGGCCCAGAGGTGCAGTGACTTCCCCAAGGGCATTCTGCACATCAGAAGCAGGACTTGAACTTGACTTGCTCTCATGTGTCCAGATCTCATGGTTTTCATTCCCAACTATAGAACTGTTCTGAGAATATCTAACTGTAGTCTAAGAGTATGGCTTCTTACCTCTTCTACAAGGTTATAAACCTCTGGAGGCCGAGGCTGTGACATAAACACCTCCCAGCAGCCTCGGTGCCTGGCACATGTCTGGCACGTAGTAGGTGCTTAGTCAACATTTGGTGAACAAAGGAAGGAAGGGCCTGTTCACTCCAGAGGGTTTTAAGTTGCTGTCATATCATGGCCCACCTTCAAAGACCTCGAGTAGGAGGGAGGCTCTGCTCTACTGCCCTGTGTCTCAGGTGATGCTAAGATGTGCCAAAGTGAGTATCAGAAAGTGTGCCTGTCACCTGGCAGCTCCCGGCCAGGGCACCCCCCAGAGCCAGGCTAAGTGCTTTCTCCCCTCACCCTCCTCCCAGGGCCCCGGGACCAGGCTCTGCCCCAGGGGTTTGCTCAGGCAGCAGTCACGACCCAGCTGTCTGCTATGGCTTGACTTTCTTCCCTCAACCCTGGATTAGCAATTGAGCAACTCAGCAAGCATCTGACAAGACAGTGCTCCCCAAACCTGTTGAAACTTGCCCAACTTGGTCCCTGTGGGTGCATTTGGAAAGCTGAGCATTTGCACGAAGCTTCCTCCTCTTGTTCCTCCCTCTGGGAAGAAGGGCTTGGCCTGAGCCAGCCGGGCACCGAGTTGGCCAGGGAGCCACATACAGGGGTGACAGCTGCCCACCATTGCCTCCCCAGTTACCCCCACTCCAAACGAGCTTGCAAGAGCCACTCAGTTAAACTCAGCTGGGAGGCGAAGCTGCGACCCCATGGTTGCTGTCCAGATTTCCGCAGGAGTTGCCAGGTTTTATCTCTGAGTCCTGAACTGCATCTTCTGTGATTCAGCCAAACCAGGGAGAAGGCTCGCTCCCTGCCGTGACCCTCCCCAGCTCCTCCTTCCCCACTCCAAACCCCTCTCCACCTCCCCCATCTCCTGGCAAACTTGAAATCAAACTCTGTTTTCAAAGTTCCCTGGCCAAGTCAGAACCCCCGCAGTGGAGGGGACCTGGTCTGAGAAGAGAGGCGGGGAGAGGTGGGTAGATGGAGAGAGGGATGTGTCCGGGGAGGGAAGGAACTTCCCGACAGCTCGCAGCTTACGAAGGAACTTTGGAGAGGCCCATTCGAAGCAGCATGAAATTGCTGATGAGACTAGAGGGGCCTCTTTCCTTCTGTGACTCTGAATGGTCCTTCCAGACCCGGTTTCTCACCCTGTTCACACACAAGTCATATCATCACAGGATTGGGTCTCAGGAACTCTTTCCCAAGCAGAGTGTTCCTCTTGAGGCAGGAATGTCCATCTGCCCCAGTACCCCAGGCAAAGAGGACCGAATCACAGCCATCAGAGTCAGAGGGGTTCTCAGAGATGATGAGTTCACCCCCGTTCTGGGACACTGAACCTCCAAGCAGGAGAGTGACTGCCTGGTAAGCCTCATTTAATCTTGTGAAGCACTCACTTGTCAAGACCATCAGGCACTGTGCTAGGCATTTGGGGTCACAGAGCATATTAGTGGTAGAGCTGGAACTCCACCCCAGTCTCCCGACTGTCTTCCCAGAACTTTCCCTGCAGCAGATGAAAGCAGGCCTGCAGCCCATCCCCCTAGCCAGGCATCTCTGCTGGAGGTGATGAGAGACAAGGGAGGAACCAAGGTTTTCCCATCTGCCCTACCCTGTTGTGGGGGAGTGAGGCGGGGGAGGCGCTCAGCCACAGGCTCTCCCAGGATCGGGCCTTTAGAAGGGGTGCGCCAAGGCCATGGAACCCACTAGAAACCTGGAACCACCAGAGCCTGAACCTTACTCCAAGGGCAAGAAAGGCACTCTGGGGACAAGGGTTGGATGGGTCTTTGTAGGGGAGAAGCTCTCTACTGGAAAACAAGGAGGCGAGGCAAGGTCAGTAAGTGCCTTAAATTTGACACCTACTCGCCTCCACCCCACAAGTGCCCCAGAGAGAGAAGAAAAATCCTCACCCCTGGCCCAGCTCTGAAACCATCCAGGTTCAGGTCTGAGTGGCTACTTTCTGGCCCTGAGCCAGCCACCAGCTCCTGGGAACAAATACAATGAGATGGAACATGGGGGCTCCCTAGTAGGAAATGGAGGACAGGGAGGAACTGTAGGGAGCTGGGGCACCAGGGTGCTGAAAATAATGGAAACTGGGACGCAGAGAGACAGAAAATGGGGGTTCTAGCTTCTAAGAATGGAGAGAAGGAGCTGGGGATCCCAGGAGACAGGCAGAGGGGGAATCACACCCTGAGGTACAGGGGTGGGGCCTTGGACTCCGAGGAGGCCATCATTTCCCCCGACTGAGGAAGGGCACTGGGGGCAAAGAGAACTTGACCTGGGCATTGAGAACTCTGGAGTTACACCACATCTGGAAAGAAGGTGGCAGGCAGGCAGCACCCCCAACCCCACACCCACTGTGAGTGTCTCCAAGGCCAGCCCCTCCGCGCTGGCTGCCCCTCCAGGGGGTACAGGCTGATGGCAGCAACTCCTTCCATGGCCCAAGAAACTGCAGGGACCCCAGGCCCAGACACTGTCCAGGCAGTCACATAACCACTGAGATGGCTCCCCCCTTGGCATTCCTCACTCCTGAACGCAACCCTGAGAGATGCCTTCACTATAGTCCAGAAAAGACACAGGGCTCTAGAAAGACTCATCAGTGAAAGAATGAGACCACCTTCCTCAGATCATTGCCCACAGATGCCAAATCATCATGCCCTCGGTACCCTGGGCCATCTCTGCAGTCTGATGAGCCAGCCCAGGCTTCGGAGCCAGAATGGCCTGTTTTCAAATCCTGACCACTCCTGGCTGCATGGCCTTGAACACATGCCCCTCTGAACCTCAGTTTCCTCATCTGTAAAAGGGAGGGATTGATACCCACCTGGACAACCCTACATGGTTTCAATAAGGATATAGTAAAGCAAGTGACAATTCTTTAAAAAGCGCAAGTGACAATTCTTTAAAAAGCACAAGTGACAACAGATGTAAAGTCTCTCTCTTCCAGTCATCTAGTCCCCCGAATGGTTTCCAAGTCTTTTGGGCACACCGGAACTTGTCCTGGACCCCTGCTGTCCTCACCCCAGCATCCCAGCTCCTAATCTAACAGCACCATCCCCACTTCATCCCATCTCTTATACTCCTGGTCTTTGGAGGATCCATGTGATGAGCCAGAATCACTGGAAACATGTTCTCTAACTCTGCATACTCCATCAGGAGATTCTGACAGAAATCTACAGCTGCGATCGAGGCTGGTATGATCCACTGTTCCCAATGGACGTGTGTCCTCCCATCAGGGGTGCTCAGCTGAAAAAAAAGGCTGGGAACCCAGATCAAAGAGAGCTGATGGAGCCAAGCCAAATAAGACAAATGAGAAGAACCAGTCTGTGGTCCAGAAGAAGGTCCAGCTCGAGGGACTCTGAAGAGGCTTTGAGATGACAGTGATGATGACGATGAACATCTTAATGATAATGATGTAATGATGTCACCAACAGAGAAGGAGTGCCTACTATTGAATATTTAATTCATTTAAGCCTCCTGAGATCAGAACTATTCTGCTCCCCATTCTGGAGGTGAAGACACTGAGGCCCAAAGATGTTCCCTCACTGGCCTCAGGTAACACAGAGATGGGATTCTGACCCATCCGTCCATCTCTCTTGCACAGTGCACCACACTGCCTGCCATGCAAAGGGATAAGCCTCCAGGACAGGGACACTGTCAGGGGAAGGATGGCAGGAAATTAAGAGCGGATACAGAAACCTTCAAAGGTCTGAAAACAATTGGAGGTGTGAAAGCATCTTGGGGAACTAGGTCCTCCCCACCCGCCATGAGAACACGGTCCTGGATGGGGTCTGTGTCCATCTAGCCTTCACCCGGCTGCGTCTCCCAAGGCGGCTCTGTTCAGCAAGCACCCGTTTCCTTCCGGAAGACTCCTCCTCCCGCCCGCTTGGCCTCCTTTCTCTCTGGTGTCACAGGCACGACTGCTCCTGAAGGCTCTAAATGTGGCCCGGGCAGGCCGGGAGGCCAGAGGGAGGGGGCAGAGAGGCCTGGGCTGGCGTCCCAGCCCCCACCTGGACACTCGTGGGGCCAGGACCCACGACACTGATCTGCCTGGCCTCCCAAACGCTCCAGCTATTTCCCGTCCCCTGTCCTCTTGACGCCCAGAGCAAGAGCCGGGCAGGAGTCAGAGAGGTGCGGATTTTCCTCTAAGAATTTGTATATTTTTTTTAAAAAGCAAGCAAACCTGGAAAAGCTTGGGACAAGCCCAGCTAATTTTAGTTTCTAATGAAAACAGCAGGTGGCTGAGAGGATCTGATCTCCCTGGCAGGGCCAGGGCCCTCCAGCCTTGCAGGCTGCAGGCACGGGCCGGGCGCGGGGAGGGCCTCCTGGGAGGAGCCTGAAGGACCGGAGCCCCCGTTGGAGAAGATTGGGCATGAGCTGGCTGGCAGCGGTCGTGGGGCGGCCTGGGCCGGGGGGTAACCCGATCGATGGCACGGCTGTGGCTGGAGCCCTGGGTGGCCGGGGCAGCAGGTAGCAAATTGCTAAGCTTGTGCTCAGCAGTGGCAGGAAGAAGCCTAAACTGGGGCAACAACCAGAAAGAGAGAAGAAGCAGGGATGGCCAAGACCCTGCACCGGCTGGCCCAGCCCAGTGGTAGCCAGCGCCAATCACGCCCAGGCTCTGTCTCCCCCAGGAACGGCTTGTGCGGCTGACATTTGAGCCCCACCCCACTCCAGGTTAGCGAGTGGCAAGCGTGTCTCTAGGGGAAAGGTTGAGCCACCTTAAGGTGTGGGGAGGGGGCTCCTAAGGCCCCAGGGACCAACTGCGCCTGCCCCTAAGGGTCTCCAAGTCCTCAGCAGACTGAAAAGCAAAGGAGCCCCTCTTTCCTCCCTCACCCCCGAGCACTCTACCAGGAGGGGAGCAGAGGGGACCTAGTCAGGACAGAGCCTCCACTCATACTGCAAGCATTTATTGAACACCTTCTACCCGCCACGCCCTGGGCTAGGCATCAAGGAGGCCACAGACACGACGTGACATTGAGGGTGGCGTCAGCCCCCCATGGCTGTCAAACAAAGCAGAGCCACAACCAGGGTACAGGGGAAAGAGAGTTCCCAGTTCGAGCTGAGTGTGCATTCCAGCTTTGCCACTCACTAGCTGTGTGACTTTGGGCAAATCACTCCACCTCTCTGGGCCTAAGTTTGCTCGTCTGTAAAATGAGGCCAGGTACCCTAACTGGATGCCAGACAAGTAAGCAGCATGGACAAGGGCCTGTGATGCCTGGGATACAAACTGTCCCCACCCCATTCCCAGCTCCATTTCCAACTCTGACACCCAGTCCTTCCCAAGCAAGATTCTGGGTTTGGAGAGAGCCGGGTTGGGGGGTGGGGCTGTACCTCCTATGGCATGGAAGGGGACAGCTGTGGGGCCAGAAGAAGGCAGGGGCTGGGGGTGGTGGGCACTGGTGCCAGCCTTGGGGACAGGGACACTCCTCAGCAGAAGAGGTCCCTCAGCTTCCTGGAAGCTGTCCCAGTGACTCACAGCCATGGCAGGCCAGCAGCTCACCCCTAAATCCTACTACTG
Source organism: Camelus ferus (assembly GCF_009834535.1). Classification (NCBI taxonomy): domain Eukaryota; kingdom Metazoa; phylum Chordata; class Mammalia; order Artiodactyla; family Camelidae; genus Camelus; species Camelus ferus. The sequence goes on along the minus strand of NC_045708.1, from coordinate 15,175,786 downwards.
TTATTTTAGCCTGTGTCCCCTCACTGAGTCCTGAGCCTGGCAGAGGGGATGAGTAGTTCCTCCGGTCCATCTCCCTCCTCATTCAGTGGCAGGGGCTCAATCTATCAGCCTGGCATGGGGCCAGGAGGCCTTTGAGGCTTGGACCCACCCCCTGCCCCCATCATCCCAGCCAACTCTGACATAGACCCATTCGTTTACGGTACCGTGAGGAGATGGGCTCCGAGTTGGGTGGGGACTTGCCTAAGGTCACAAAGTGGGTTGGTGGCTCAGCCAGGCCTCCCCAGCCTGCTTCCCCTGCCCAGAGAACCCCTGCCTTGCACACAGAAGCCAGGGCCCAGCACAGCCCAACCTGGCCCCTTGGCCGGACGCAAGAGCAGAGGCTGAGATGGGGACATGCCAGCTCTATGCCCCCACGTCACAGAGGGAATAGGGCGCCCCCTTCTTCTAGAGTCCAACCCTAGCATCTGAGCAGGAAAGGATCCAGCTTTAGGCCCAACGCCTTGTCCCCTCACCTGTGGCCTCCCAAACGTGGACCTGGCCCATGGCCAGTAGTCAGGCTCTTGGCGCCCCCTGCAGGCCAAGAGCACCAGGTGGGACTAGCTCCACGGGGGACCCCTTCCCTCAGCTGGCAGAGGCAGAGGGAGCAGCCAGGCAGGGCTGAGGTGCCAAATCGGCCCCCTTCCCTTACAGACGCACCCTACCCCTGACCCTCAGCCACCCTTGTCTCCTGTCTGAGAAAGTCAGGCTTTTGCCTGCGCCTCAGGACACTGCTAGTCTGCATCCTCTGGGCAGGACCTGGTAGAGAAGACTGGGAGAGTCCCAGGAGGCAAGGAACGTGGGGAAAGTGAAGGCAGCTTAGACAGCCTCAGCCCGAGACCGCCCACCTCCACCAGCCCATGCTGCCAGGGAAGGGAGAGACCATCACAGTTACGGCGCACTCATGATGTGCCGGGGTGAAAGCCGGATGCAGCAGCCGCGTCTAATCACGTTAACTTCTCACAGCCGCCTGCAGAAGAGGAACCACGACCTCCATTTCCAGACAAAGAAAGCCAGACTCAGGCCACACAGCCAGGGGGCTGGTGCGGCAGTGAGGAAGAGAGCGGGTCCCAGAATCAGATTCCCTTGGGCTTAAAAGGAAGCCTCACCAGTGGTTCCCCAAGGGCTTCCCATAAAGTGTCCTCCACGCTAGTGCCAGCCTGGCTTCACAGCTGCTGCTGGGAACCTGTTAAAAGCCCAGATGCCCAGCAGGCCCTGCCTGGAGTGGGGCCCAGACACCTGTGCTTTCAACAAACCCCACGAATGTGTCGATGCACAGCCGGATTTGAGAACCATCGCTCTGGTCCAGCCCAGGTGCCTGACATATAGAATCCAGCTGCTGATTGTGCACCCGTGGGGCTGGAGAGCTTGGCAGCCTGCAGGCAGCCCACCAACTGCACCTTGGGTTGAACAAACCCAGCTCCCAGCAGCCTCTGCCCACTGGTGTCCTTCATCTCCTTGAGCTACATAAAAGAATATTGTCTCTACCAAAGGCTTTGAAGCCGGACAAAACCAGGTTCGAGTCCTGGCTCTGCCTCTTACTAGCTCTGAGGCCTTGCACCCAAGGCAAAGTGCGTAACCTGTCTGTGCCTCAGTTTCCTCCTCTACAAAATGGGGGTTCTTTGGCTTGCTGTGAGGATTAAATGTAATAATGTAAGTAAAGTATTTAGGCTTTGCTGATGAAGGGCCATAAAAGTGTCTTATTGTCATCGTCATAAAAATCTCCCCTATCTTACTAGGCTTTCTGTGTGCTTTTCTGTCTGGGGCCACTCACTTATTCATTCCCTTGCTCAGCAAACAGACGTCGAGTTTCTGCCTCGTTGCCTCAGACCCCGGTCAGACCATCTTTCATATGCAGGATCGCTCTTGCTCCTGACAACAGTCCCCTGACTTGGCCGCAAGCATGGTCTCTCCTTCACATTACAGATGGAAAAACTGAGTCCCGGAGAGTGATGGGCTTCCCCATTTATCCTTCCTTAGACAAGAGATCTGTGCAGCTTCCCTTGTAAGATGCACCAGCATCTTCACCTCCACCCCTAAGAGGGTCATCGCCCCCTGCTGCTCAGAAGACTGGGGTTGCTGGGCTGGTTCCCTGTGGAGTCAGGGGCAGTGGGACATTTGCTTTCTTTTGCTCAGAGCCCTTGATCTGTGGGGCTGAGGCTGAAGGTAGAACCAGGGTCTGAGTTTCCTGCGGGCAGGTGATGGAAAGGCCCCTTTTCTTCTCTGAGCTGACCTGTAAAATAAGGAGTCTGGACCAGACCACCTGGCAGGGAACATTCCTTAAGTCTGTGATCCTGTGCACTCTGCTTTGCCTCCAAGAACCTGGGAGGCAGCACCAGGGAACCCTGCCCTGGGAGGATGCATCTCCCACTGAAGAAGTGGGACAGGGAGGCAGGGGAAGGAGAGGAGCACTTCCAGAGTCACCACTCAGCTCTCTTCCCACCATCAGGCTGCCACTTGTGCACCTACTATGTGCACTGGGCCCTGGCTAGGGATGCTGGGGTGATGAGAGGGGACAGGCTGAGGGGCAGTGTTTGGAGCACAAGCCTCAGGGTCATCCGGACCTGGACTCCAATCCATGTCTGCCTTTACAAGTCAGGTGACCTTGACAGTCATCTCACTGCTCTGAGACATACCTGGCGCTTAGTAGGTGCTCAGTTAATGCACTCCCTTCCCTTGAGAGAGAAACCACTTTCTTCCTCACAGGGTCTTTCCCCAGCTCTGCCCCACCCCCGTGAGCTCCTGGCCCAGATCACAAAGTGGCCATCGTTAGATGGGGCAGAGCCTTCCAGGGCCCTCATGCAGGGCAACAGGCAAGAGGCATGCCCATGGGGTTTGCAGGAGTTTGAAGCTTGGCTCTGGCACTTGTTACCTGGGTCATCTTGGGCATGTCACCCTCTTAGCCTTTATTTTAGAAGCCACAAAATGAACATAATTGTCACCTCATTGATATGGAGTGAGGAAGCAACAGAAAGAAGTGCTGGCCGCAGTGCATAGCACATAGTAGGTGTTCAAATCAACAGTAGTGCTCTCTCTGTCCTTGCTGAAATGGATGCAGTAGAAGCCTTTCCCACAGGTGCCTCATCCCAGAGTGCCCTGACATAAATGATCTCATTTGGACTGCAGTCCTCACTGTAACCCTGTGAGGTGGGGCAAATATTGGTGCCCCATCCTCAGGCTATAAAAACTCCAGAGGCTGAGAGGAGAGCATGGCATGCTTTGTTTTTAAAGCCCCCACCACCACCACCGTCTCCAATTCCCCAGCCCCCTACTGCCCTCGTCCCAGGTGCTGCAGCACTGATGCTGGTCTCTACCTGGTGGCCCTGGGATGTGGCTGGCAGTGAGGATCATGGCCTTGTATCCTGAAGGTGGGCTTAGGTCATGGGGGTCCCTGCCTGGGGGCGGGAAAGAGAGAGCCAGGGCAGACAGTGGCTGCAGCCTCCCACCTAGAGGGTATCTCGATATGGAGCGGTTGGAGCCCATAGGCCAGGTCTGAGGTAACATCAGGGCACAGAGTTTGGAGCAGGGGCTGCTACCCCATCAGGGAGAGATCCCACAGAGGCTCTGTCAGCTTCCCTCCCAGAGCTCCCCCTTCTTTGTCTAACTGGAGACAGAGGCCTTGTACAAGACAGCATTGCCCCCTTCCCACCCCAGGAGCTGGGCAGGAGGGCTATCACTGGATCCAGAGAGAAATCGACCTCCAGGACCCATCGCTGGGACTAGTCGGCCCCCAGACACCTGGGCGAGGCATGGCCTCAGCCTGGGCATGGAAGGAGGAGGGCAGGGGCTCTGCGTCGCGTCCCACCCCCCACCACCCTCTCCCCAGGTACCTGGCCAAGCTGTCCTCGGTGGGGAGCATCTCCGAGGAGGAGACATGCGAGAAGCTCAAGGGACTGATCCAGAGGCAGGTGCAGATGTGCAAGCGGAACCTGGAGGTGATGGACTCGGTGCGCCGCGGCGCCCAGCTCGCCATCGAGGAGTGCCAGTACCAGTTCCGGAACCGGCGCTGGAACTGCTCCACGCTCGACTCGCTGCCTGTCTTTGGCAAGGTGGTGACGCAAGGTGAGGCAGGGGCTGGCGGGGGTGCTGCGGACCCTGGAAGAGACCATCGTGTCCTTGGGTAGGGAACCACATGCCCATGAGTGACCTGACCTTTCCATCACTTACCAAGTTAAAGCCACATACGATGCAGATGGAGGCACCAGGAGCATCAGGACCTGGCAGGCAGGAGTCTGGGTTGGAGGGCTATTGGAGGGGGATGCTGTTCTCTGGCTGTGCAGCACAAGACAGTGTGCCATCTTGTCAGTCCTTGAGCTCCCATCCCGTTGTACAGTCAGACACTGAGGCTCAGGCAAGGGAAAAAGGATAGAGTTGCCCAGGGCTCCTCAGAGGGTAAACGGCAGAATCAGAATTCAGACCTGGAACTCCAGACCCCCAGCCCCATGCTGTTTTTACCTTAGCAACGGCCTCTCGTAAGCAAGCCCATCTTGTTCGTCTGTACCTTTGACGAACCGTGCAGAGAGCATCACCGTGCCCAGCCTGGAGACCCTGGGAATAACAGCACCCGGATCCTGTCCTCCCGGACTCACAGTCAGAGCAGCGACTACAGCTCAGCAGGGGCAGCAGCGTACAAACCAGGAGCACCAGCTAGGGACTAGATGCTGCTTTAAGTGTTTTCAGTAGTATTAACTCATCTGGCCCTTTGAGATAGGCCTCCTTATTGCACATGAGGAAACTGAGGCACAGAGAGGTCAACTCACCCAAAGTCACAGAACCAAAAAATAGCCAAGCCAGGACTTGAGCCCAGGCAGTCCAGCTCCAGGGTCTTGCTCTTACCCACGATGAGAGAATGCTGTGATGGAGGGGATGTGGGAGCCTCGGGAGCACAAGACTGGACCCCTCCTCTGGCCAGGACAGGATGCTCAGGGAAACCTTTCCTGAGGAGGTGGGCCCTCAGCTGACACCAGAAATATGAGAAGGCATTAAGCCAGAGGAAGGTGGGCCAGGGCAGAGAGAATGTTCCATGCAACTGGAAGGCTCCTTGAGAGGTCACCAGGTCAAGCCGCTGCCCTCGAGGGAGCGTTATAAGTCAGTGGCCTCTTCTACTTCCTGAGTGTGAAACTGACACTCCTGAGCCACCTCCAGTCAACAGGCCCCTTGACTTGCTCAGGCAGCAGGAAGGCACTGCTTGGGCCAACCTTTGTCTTGGCACCTGTGGTCCTGGACGGCTAGGGCTGCTGGGCTTGTGGCAAACCATTTGGATGCTGTTGGAAACCAACTGTGATAGAAATTTGGAAGCCATTCTCCTGGGAGCTGGCAGGGACCAAAAAGGCACGATCATGCTTGGCATGACTGAACGTTGCTGCTCCAGAAAAGAAGCGGAGACCCAGTCAGCGGCCTGGTAGCAGAGGACCTCCCAGGGTGAAGGTTCCCCTGCCGAGCACCCAGGGCTGCCCGCCTGATGAGGCCCAGGTACTAGGCTCAAACAGCAGACCCCAAGCATGGGAAGCCCCTCATGCACAGTAGGTGTTCCATATTGTAGGTGGATTGGTGGATAGATTGGCAGGGTTTCACATGCCAGGCCCCTTCACACCCCCGTGCCTTTGCACATGCTATTTCCTCTACTCCAAATACCCAGCCCTCTTTCTCCACCAGCTCAGCAGCTTCCTCCTCCACAGTCTTCCCAGCTCCTGCAAACAGGTGGTTGTTTTTACCTCTGTGCTGTAAAGCTCTTTGTTCATGCTGGTGTTTTTTTCTCTTTGGGGGGGGGGGGGCTTGTTTTTGATGTCATTTCAAACCTAACAAAAAAATAGCAAAAATAGTACAAGGAATTCCCAGATACTCTTTTTTTAAATCTCTGTGTGATGTATTTATTCAGCTACCTACTTTCGTTTTCTTCTTTTTTAAATCGAGGTATAATTGACATATATTAGTTTCAGATGTATAATGTAATAATTCCATAGTATGTATATATTATGAAGTGATCACCACAGCAAGTCTAATTAACATCCATCACCACACACAGTTACAAAAATGTTTGTCTTGTGGTGAGAACTTTTAAGATCTACTTTCTTTTTTTTTTTTTTTTAACTGAAGTATAGTCGGTTTACAATGTTGTATTACTTTTTCGTGTACAGCATAGTGGTTCAGCTATATACATATATACATGTATATTCCTTTTCATATTCTTTCTCATTATAGGTCATTGAATATAGTTCCCAGTGCTATACAGTAGGACCTTGTTGTTTATCCATTTTTGGGGGGGGTGGGCGGGTTGTTGATTAGGTTTATTTCGTCAGTTATTTTAACAGGAACTACTGGGGACTGAACCCAGGACCTCGTGCATGCAAAGCATGTACTCTAACCACTGGGTTATACCCTCTCATATCTATTTTATATATAGTAGTTAGTATCTGTAAATCCTGAACTCCCAATCTTTCCCTCCCCATCCTCTCCCCCCATAACCATAAGTTTGTTTTCTATGTCAGTGAGTCTGTTCCTGTGTTGTAAATAAGTTCATTTGTGTAGTTTTTTTAGATTCCACGTATAAGTGATATCATATGGAATTTTTGTTTATCTTTCTTGCTTAACTTCAGTTAGTATGACAATCTCCAGGTCCATCCATGTTGCTGCACATGACATTATTTTATTTTTTATGGCTGAGTAGTATTCCATTGTATAAATACACCACAACTTCTTTATCTAATCATCTGTCAGTGGACATTTAGGCTGTTTCCATGTCTTGGCTATTGTAAATAGTGCTGCTATGAACATTGGGGTGCATGTATATTTTTTAATTAAAGTTCTCTCTGGGTATATGCCCAGGAGTAGGATTGCTGGATCATATGGTAAGTCTATTTTTAGTCTTCTGAGGAATCTCAGTACTGTTTTCCATAGTGGCTGCACCAAACTACGTTCCCACCAACAGTGTAGGAGGGTTTCACTTTCTCCACACCTTCTCCAGCATTTATCATTCATGGACTTTTTTAATGAGGCCATTCTGACTGGTGTGAAGTGGTACCTCCTTGTAGTTTTGATTTCTGTTTCTCTGATAATTAGCAATATTGAGCATTTTCTCATGTGCCTGTTGGCCATTTGTGTGTCTTCACTGGAGAAATGTTTGTTTAGGTCTTCTGCCCATTTTTGGATTGGGTTGTTTTTTGTTACTGAGTTGTATGAGCTGTTCATATATTCTAGAAATTAAGCCCTTATTAGTCATATCGTTTGCAAATATTTTCTCCCATTCCGTAGGTTGTCTTTTTGTTTTCTTTGTAGTTTTCTTTGCTGTGCAAAAGAAAACAGATCCCTCCCAGAGCCAGGGCGTGCTTGGAGAAAAGGAGCCCCATTTGTTGAGGGCCTCCTGGGCGCTGTCTTGCATCAGACCCCCCTCACGACAATCCTGAGTGTGGAATGCTCCCACGTGACAGCAGGCAGAGGGTGTAGTGCACCCAGATCCGGCACCTGCCAGCTCTTGGCATGAGATCCTGGGCAGGGTCCATCCCCTGTCCTTGTCTCTGCGCCTTCCTCCCTAGAAAGTTGGGGCAATCCCAGGACCCAGCTCCCAGGCTTCCGGCAGGAGTCAGAGATGATATTTCCAAAGGGCCGATTGATTCCACGGCACCCCTCAGGGGACAGGGGCAGCTATCATACTGCCAGCATTGCCCGAGGTTACACAGGCTCCAACCCCACCCTCCCTCCACTCCCAGGCAGTGTAGGCCCCCTGCTACTGGCCTACAGAGGCAAGACAGATGGTGACATAATGGTGACCAGTGACGATTGTGTATAAGTCAGGGCCAAACTGTGTCCTCTGGCTGAAAATCTGCCAGACATGTGGTGAAGCTGGATGGGGCAGAGGGTGGTTTTTGGCTGAGCAGGCGTTCAGGGCCAGGTGTGGGATGGCCTTTCTGTGGTTTGGTCCTTGCTTGATCCCAGTGCCTAGAGTAGCGCCTGCACGTGGGAGGTAATTGATACATATTTGTGGAATGAACGACAAGAGTTTGAGGATGGGAGGGAGAGGCGGTGGAGTCTGGCGAAGGTTCGGTGTGGCCGTGAGCAGCAGGTGTGCTGGGTCTCAGAGCGGGCTGGCCAGAGCAGGGCAGGCATATGGGAAGGCGATGCCAACCCCTCTTCTCCTGCTTCCCTCCCTCTGTAGACAATGCGGGGCCTCCCCCTGCCTCTTCACATCTTTCTCTGTGACCTTGATCACATTCCTGTCCCGAGAGAGGACTCGATGAGCCTTGAGGCCCCTTTGGGCTCCAGCTGCCTCACCGGGAGGTGATGTGGTGCACTGGTTGTAGCAAAGTGACGGTTCAGCCCAGACTGTCTTTCCACTCCCCATGCGTCTAACATCCAGGACACCTCACTGACGGCACCATCAGGCTGGAGCTGAGCAGATGCTTTTCAGGCCTGGGCAGTGACTAACACCTGTGTTCTCACCTTTGTCCTCAATATTGGCATCACATTGGACCCAGTGAGGGTGAGAACGTTCTTTCCTTCTGGGGACCTCTCAGGCCAGCCTGTGGTGCCAGCAGATAAGGCACAGGAGGTCTGAGGAGGGGGTACCCCAGAGACATTCTGCACTGGGGCTTCCTTGAAGACAGACTCACCTTGGCTTCCCATCCTTGGCATCCTTGGTGCCATTATAGAGCCCGGCTCACAGCATGTGGCTAACAGATGTCTGATGAGAAAGGAAGTGTCTCTGCCCTAAGGAAGGTTTTACCCCAATGCAAATATGTGGACAACAGGCCCTCAGGGTTTAAGTGCCCAACTCAACATTCACAGTAGCTACTATGTCCCAGGTACCTACTCTGAGCGAGGGACTGGGCTGAGCACTTCCTGTCTGTCACTTCATGAGATTTCCATACCCATCTGAAGAGATCAGAACTATGATCAGCCCCATTTCTATGAACAAGAAAACTGAAATCACACATCTAGGAAGGGGCAGAGCTAGGACTAGATCTCAGGCCTGCCCGGCTGAGCATCCTCGCTCCTCCCCAGTACCCACCTCTGTCTCCAGGTAGCTGTGAAGGGCCTGCTTTGTGCCCAACCCTGTGCTGGGTTCAAGGTGGGGCAGAGAAGGTGAGGGACAGCCTGGCCCCTGGACCTTCCAATCTGGCTGCAGAGGCACTTAGAAGATGAAATAGTCTGTCCGATTCTGCGTGGGGCGGGTAGGCCAGTGAGAGCGCCCGGAGTCCTGGGAGTCCATGATGGGGGGAGGGATGTGCAGAACTGCTGGGGTCTTGCCTGCCAGGCAGCAGCATTTTCCTCACGTTAGAACTGGGGAAAGTCACATCACCAGTAACAGTCTTAACATGGCTTTGTCCAGCTCCAAAGCCTTTCCCCTTTCCCCTGTCTTTCATTGCCTCTTAAATCTAAAGAGGCTTCCTGGAGGCGGTTTCAAGAAGAGATGAACTTTGCAGAGAAGAAAGCAAAGGAAACTGGAAAGCAGGCTGGGGGCAGGGATGTGGAGAGGACGAGGACAGTGACTTTCTCAGAGACCCGGGCCTGTCCTGCCCCACCTCCCCAGAACTTCCACTGGGTCTGCTTTGGAAACACATGAGTTATGCTCGGAATGACACTGCCACCAGGACACCTGCCCGGTGCCCCAAGGATCACCATGTCCGTAGCTTCCTTTCCAGCCCAACTCAGCCTCATCTGTTTCTCTTCCAAACACTCCTTCCTGCTCAAACATTCTTTCTTCTGACATCTGGGGAGACAGTGCACATGATGTTCACGGAAGAGCACAGGCCTCGAGTCAGGCGGGCCTTGGTTCCAGTTCCCACTTGGCCAGGGAACCCCAGACAAGCCACTGAGCCTCACTTTTTCCTCCATCAGGCAGAGCCGGAGAGAGCCAATCGCTCAGGTGGCCATGAGCAGATGTTAGACAGCAGATGGAAAAGCCCTCGTAAGCCCTCAGAGAGTGGAGCTATCCCCTCAGGATAACTCTGAATTCCCAGCCCCCGGCAGCCTTAACACCTTGGAAAAGATGGCAGTCAGGCAGGATCCAGAGGACACTCAGGATTTAAGCTGGTGGAGCCAGGGAAGGAGGTGCCCTGGAAGAAGGGAGAGCAGGAAGAGAGGTGTTGGCTGTGGGAGGGGGAAAATGGATTTATGGAAAAGGCAGAAGGTCCCAGGGCAGCTGCTAGCACCTTCAAGAGCCGGCTCTGCTGTCCCAGGAGGACAGAGCCAGGACTGTCTCCCCGCTGCAGCTGGAACCGGCCAACGCCCGGACCAGGGCCCATTCATCTAGCCGGTCACCGGGGAGCTCCCCTCTGCTGCCCTCGTAGTCGCACCACAATCCTTCTCCTGTGTCTCGGTGGTCTCTGCCAGGTGCCCCACCGGGGAGTGAAGCTCCAGCTGGGCAGAGGGGACGAGCCCAGAGGGGCACAGCGCTGGAGTCAAGAGGCTGGAGGAGCCGCTGCCATCGGCTCTCAGGGCACAGTTGCTCATCTACATTCTCCAGGCCTCTGGGGCCTCCTGTGCTGAGCACAGGCCAGCTGCTCACCACCCCCAGGAAAGAACCCACAGAAGGAACTAGACACGTCCCACAGCTCATGGCTTCACACGTGGGAGATGGGAAGAGATGTACTGTCGGGGAGCAGGGAGGTTCCTGTGGGCTTGCCTCCAGGCTCTGCGAGGCCGAATCATGTCAAGACTGCCTGAGTCCGAATTCTGGTTCCGCCACTTCCTGGCTGGGTGTTCTTGGACCAGTTGCTTCACCACTCAGTGCCTCAGTTTCCTTTTCTGGAAAATGAGGAGGAAAAGTCTCTACTTCCCAGGGTTGTTGTGCAGAGTACATAAACTCCATCAGGGGTTGAGACAGCGCCCAGCACAGGCCACTTCCCCAAGCTTCAGCTCTTGTTATCACCTTCCTTCCAGGCCCCCATGGAGAGAACCGTAGCCAGTTGCTCCCAAGGCCAGGGTAAGGGGGCCTGGAGTCCTGGAGATGGATGTTGGTTGGGGATGGGGCAGGGGTCTCCCTGAGCCACCTGACAGGGAGCTCTGCAGCCAGGACTGCTAGCACTCGGGAGAGGAGGTGGGCCCAGAGCTGGGGTTGGGCCAGGGGCTGCCTGAGGGCCCAGAGAAGCAGAGGAGAAAGGACATGCCAGGCCAGGAGCTGGGGCCACCCTGCCAGTCCCATCCACCCTACCTCCCGCCTTCCCTTCCCCCCTGGTCTTTGGGGCAGAGATTTGTGCTGGTTCAGGCCTGGAAATACCAGAAATACCAGAAACTAAAGTCGTCTCTCTTTGGGCGGCCACAGCACAAAACCAACCAACATGATCCTGCTATTAACCTCGATTAACTTGGAGAGGATTCCTTCTCGGGCTGTCAAGGCCCCTGTGGCTCCAGCCAAGCCCCCTCATGCTGGCCCCAAATGGCCAGGCCAGGGCAGAGGGTGGGCTGTGGAGAGTGGGTGGTGGGCAGTATCCCCGGCTCAAGGGCCGAGCCGAGAACAGGGCGTCCTGAGCCGTCGGGGCTGCGCTGCCCCCGGCCCCAGCACTCGGCCTCCGCTGCCTGTCCACAGACGCGGGCACACAGGAGGTGATTGTTTCCGCCTGACCACGGCGACTGCTCCCCGGGGCAGCCGAGAGCACAGACCTGGGTGTCGCAGAGGTAATTGCCAACCACGAGGCCAAAGCCTGCCCCCTCCGCTCCTGCGGACACAGACACTCCAGCAAGAGACAGAAGGACAGTCACGGGCACACAGAGGCCCTCACAGGGCCCAGGACAGGAGCAGAGCCCGTCTGGTCACACACCCAGCTAGCCGTGTGCACATGCACTACACACACACACACACACACACACGCACGCACAAATACACTCCCTCCCACCACCCACACCCCCAGAAAGAGGCTACACAGCAGCTACACCCCCTGAGGCACAGTTCCTAGGAGGATAAAAACACCCATTCAGGCAGGAGATGGGGCAGGCACTGAAATAGAACCGCCAAGAAGCCACGGGGCAGAAGGGAAGACAGGCAGCAGAGGCGGACAGACCTGTGTTTGAGCCTTGGTCCTATCCCTTCCTGCCTGGGAGACTGGGACCCCCTTCCCCTCCCCAAACCTGCACAGTGCCATCTGTGAAATGGGCACGGATAAAACTCCCAGCGGCAGAGGGCATCCCCTCATCAGCAATGGCTGTGGTAAGCAGTAGGGGCCATTGTCACTATGATCTGCTCTTAAAGGTGTAAGGAAGCAAGATAGTCTCAGAAATGGGCCCAGTCTCAGCAGGGGGGCTGGGGCAGGTTCATAGAGTGGGGGACCCCTCAGCCTAGAGGGGCCAGCTGGGGAACAGGTACAAAAAGGGCTGGGTGGACAGGCCAGCTCTGCTACTTCTGTAGTCTTGCTAAATTAATTCACCTCTCTGAGCCCTTCTTGTCTCATAAAATGACTAAACCTGTGGCGAGGCTGTGAGAACAGGACATGACGGTAGCTCAGAGCACTGAAGCTGGGCTGTCTGCCTGCTCAGCCATGGGCTGTGTGACCTGGGACAAGTTGGCTAATCTCTCTGAAAACGGGGATGATAACAGTACTTAACTGATGGGTGCTGTGAGGATAAGGGGTCAGCACACGTGCAGACCGCGGAGCAGTGATCGGCGTGTGCAAGTGTGTTTAGCCATTGGTCTGGTAAGGACAAGCACCGGCACAGCGTTTGAGTCCTGGCCCACGGGAGTCAGCCTGCCTTGCTCTCTCCAAGATGGAGGCCCCATCTACCCCTCCCCTCTGAAAAGGAGGGTGCAGGGAGGAGCACTGGGACCCAGCCCTGCCCTCCCTCTGCCTCCCACAGGGACTCGGGAGGCGGCCTTCGTGTACGCCATCTCTTCGGCAGGTGTGGCCTTCGCGGTGACGCGGGCATGCAGCAGCGGGGAGCTTGAAAAGTGCGGCTGTGACCGGACGGTACATGGGGTCAGCCCACAGGGTGAGTGCAGGCAGTGGGGAGGGCGCGGGCGGAGGGCAGGGGCCTGGGCCCTGGCCCTCACTCACCCTCGGCTCCCCATGCCCACCGCACCCCAGGCTTCCAGTGGTCAGGATGCTCGGACAACATTGCCTACGGTGTGGCCTTCTCACAGTCGTTCGTGGACGTGCGGGAGAGAAACAAGGGGGCCTCGTCCAGCCGGGCCCTCATGAACCTGCACAACAACGAGGCCGGCAGGAAGGTAGCGTGCACAGCCCCGCCACCCCTCATCTGGGAGAGGGCGGGCTCGGTGAGGTCCCCACTCTCCACCCATGTGCCACTCGGGAAACAGGCTCTCACTAGCACCAGGCACCTCCTGCAGGTCAGTGGGGTGCAGGGTGGTGGGAGAGGGAAGCAGACAGGTGACCAGGTGTTACAGAACCATGTGTGTGGCCCGCAGCACAGCACGTGTGCCCCCAACGTGCCCCATACACACATAACTACACAGGTATGGTCTCCATCCCGCTTTGTCACACACATCACATAATAAACAGCAGAGCTGGACACTTTCTCTGTGTCGCTGCAAAGGTCATGTGCTTAACTGTGACACCATCTGCCACCTTGATCCCGACTGCAAGGTTCCTGTGCAGGTCCAGTGCAGCCGTGTTCTTCTCCATCACGTCACTGTTTTTGTATGACACAGCCCTTTAATGTCTCTCCTCTATCAACTCCGAGTGCCCCAAGGGCTGGGCCAGTGTCTTCAACTGTTCCCAACAGTTTACCAGCCTACCATGGCACACAGCAGGAGCTTAATACAGAGGGAGCACAACAGTCAAACTTCCTCCTCTCCTGCGGGCCTCCCCGCATCCTTGCCCCCGCCTTGCCCACCCCCTAGCGGCCCCTCCCTGGCCTCCCCTGACATCTCCTGATGGCCCCTCTCCCCTCCCCGTCCCCCGCAGGCTATCCTGACACACATGCGGGTGGAGTGCAAGTGCCACGGGGTGTCGGGCTCCTGCGAGGTAAAGACGTGCTGGCGAGCCGTGCCGCCCTTCCGCCAGGTGGGCCATGCACTCAAGGAGAAGTTTGATGGAGCCACCGAGGTGGAGCCACGCCGTGTGGGCTCCTCCAGGGCACTGGTGCCGCGTAACGCGCAGTTCAAGCCACACACAGATGAGGACCTGGTGTACTTGGAGCCCAGCCCAGACTTCTGTGAGCAGGACATGCGCAGCGGCGTGCTGGGCACGAGGGGCCGCACGTGCAACAAGACATCCAAGGCCATCGACGGCTGTGAGCTGCTGTGCTGCGGCCGTGGCTTCCACACAGCACAGGTAGAGCTAGCTGAGCGCTGCAGCTGCAAATTCCACTGGTGCTGCTTCGTCAAGTGCCGGCAGTGCCAGCGCCTCGTCGAGCTGCACACGTGCCGGTGACTGCCGCCCGGCTCTGCGCCCAGCAACCACCCCGTGGCCCGGGGAAGGCCAATAATTTAAACAGTCCCTCACCACCCACCCCAAAAGATACTGGTTGTATTTTTTGTTTTGGTTTGGTTTTTGGGTCCTCATGTTATTTATTGCCGAAACCAGGCGGGCGACCCCAAGAGCACCAACCGGGGCCTCCCTGCAGCCTGGACCCTTGTGGCTGCCACTGACCAAAGGGACCTTGCTCATGCCTCTGGCTGTCCACATGTGGCTGCTGCTGACCACTCAGTTATCTGTATCTGTTTTTCTACTTGTAGACTTAAGGTGGGTAACAAAGAGTGTTACAGCCACATGCCTACTGACTCTGCCCTCCAGGGAAAGGGGTGACCCTATGGCAGGGGTATGGGCGCCATCTCCATGGCAGTGGCACCCCCAGACATACACAGATCCCTGGCTGCTTCAGCTCGGTGGCCTCGTCTCTCAAGCCCTCTGCAAAGGAGATGGGCAGATACCAGGTCCAGGGCAAAGGGTTAATTTCAGGCAGCCAAGGGCAGCTGAGGTTCAACCTCTGTGAGACCCCACAGCCCAGCAGCCAAGCTACCCCTCACAGAGGGAGACCTCTACCCCCTGGTCCCTCCCAGGCAGGAATACGGCTGCGTCCCAAGTCAGAGACCCCAGCAGGGCCTTCACAGCAACACCCCAGTGTGCGTCTCTTCATGGTGCTGCTCCTTGCTGAAGCTAAGAGTGGAAACGTCACACACACACACACACAGGAGCAAAGCCCTCTCCCAACCTTTATTTCACTCCCTTAACCAAATCTATCGAGCAGATACTGTTCTGGGCCCTGTCCTGGGCTGTCTCACTGGACGACCACAGCAATCTCGTGAGGACAAGACAGGGATGCTTGTGCCCATTCTGCAGGAGAAAGGGCAAGGCGCAGCCAGGTCCCACAGCCAGTAGGTGCAGAGGCAGAGCCAGAAGAGCCCTCCAGCCAAGACAGAGCAGGCTCTGAGGGAACAGGAGGACAGCTGGAAAGCTGACGAGGTAAGGTCTCAGCAGCAGAGGCCCTCCCGCCCCCAGGCACCTCGGGCTCTGAGGAGCCCCGCAGAGCCAGCACCAGCAGCCCGGGCCCGGCCCTGTGCAGGGCCAAACCAGCAGGAGCCCAGCCCAAATTTCTGTGAGCAGGACCTGCACATAGAGAGCCCTGGCCTGACCCAACTGCTTCTCAGATGGGCTCCCAACCCCCAGAGGGCCTTGCTCTCAGCCCAGTCTCCAAGCTGCCCCCACACTGGGGCTTCAAGCTCCTGGTTTGATGTCTTAAGCTCTGGGATCCCCTTCAGAGGATCTCAGAAGACCCCCAAGTTCTTGGCTCCAGGGTTCTGTGTCTAAATTCAAAGTCTCAGATCCAGAACACGGGCTCCAGCCTGTAGACGCTCTACTCCAGGCCTGTGTTTTGTGCCTCCTGGTGTTGGCTCCCTCACGAAGAGAGGGTCAACACCCTTGGCCCCCAGCCAAGCTCTCTGCTCAATGTCCACCCAAGAAGGCCAAAACCAAGTGAGATGCTGGACCCACATTCAAATGCAGGGATAATCGTGGGGCAGGCAGGCTCTGATGTGGATGAAAGCTGAGCTGACCGAGTGTCCCCACAGCAGCCCAGCTGGGCTCACTGCTCCTTTGGCGGGCTCTGCTCAGCTGTCTGCTCAGCGCCAGGGAAAATACTACCCCTCACTGCAGAGGCCAGGCCCACACAAAGGAAGCAGTGGAGACCCCTCCCCCACCCCAAGTCCTGTCCCCAGAGCCTGGGGACTAGCAGATCCAGGCTGGATGCTGGTAAGATGGGCACTACCCCAGGAAGAAGTGAGAATGCCTGTGCCCGTTCATAGGCTTCACCTTTCCACCTACCAGGAGGCTCCTCAAAGCAGATCCTCCTGGGTTCTGAAGGGTGTCACCTCGGTGAAGCAACCAAGATTCTTGCAACCTCTGCCCAGCCCGACCACCGCTGCCACCAGCACCCCAAAGGCCAAAGGGATCCACAGACGCAGGAAAATGGCACTTCCTTGGACACACCCAGCTCCAAACTGTCCCAAATAAAGAGGAGGAACCAGCACAGGCCTGACAGAGCCCACCCACCCTGGAAGCTGGCCAGAGGGTCCAAGCCCTGCCCGAAACCCTCTCCACTAGTCTTACCACAAGGCAAAGGTGTCCTCTGAGGCCTAGGGCTGGACAAGCCCCGCCTCTGGCTGCTGCTACCCCCTCTGCTGTCCCTGCGCCATCCCCAATTTTTATACTAGGCTCCTTGCCTTTGTGACATCCCCATGAAATAGTCCGATGCGCGATAAAATGATTATTTCTTTATCTTGCAACTGTGGCAGTGACTCTTTTTGTAGAAGAGGGAGAAGAGAGACCTGGGGAAGGGCATGGGGAAAGCAGAGAAACAGTAGCAAACTCTAGCCATGGGGACCCTCTTTGCCCTTTCACCTTCTGAGTAACTGGTTTGATGGCCTCAAGGAACCCACCCACATGCTGTCTGGGATTCACCTTTGACACCCAGAGGCTGTATCTGCATTTCTCTGATCCAGCTATTCAAACCTTGGCCTGATCCAAGGTCTCAGAATCATTCTAAAGCACTGATGTGGAGAGAAGGGACAGAGACAATGACAGAGGAGGGGCTGGCAAAGTGGGTATTGATTTGAGGAGGTGGGGGACAAATGGAAAAGAATTTAGTTCCTGCCAAGGACACAAGGATTCAAAGCCTGTGGCTAGAAGCAAACTCCAGGATTGGAGCCCAGTTGGGATGAGAAGTCTGGATGGAAAACTCCATATAACTCAAGTCACAGCTGCCAGGGGTACCCGAGGTGGCTTGTCAGGAACCTGAGCCTAGGGGAGTGAAGTCCTCATCCTTAGCAAGGGGGCCATGCACCACTCCCCCGCCCACTGCAACAAATCCACACTAGCCTGGGAATGGTTAGGCTGCTATGTGCTTCGCTCTCCAAAAGTTCATTGGGATATAAAAGGGCCAAAGCAAAATGCTTTTAGGATAGCAGGGGTACACACAGATTTGTAAAGGATTGGGGAGGAGGTCTAGAGTATGGGTGGATAGAAAAGGACACATCTTCAAATCAAGGTCAAAAACAGACAGGAAGGGACTGTTGATACAGAGGGTCCAAGGCGGAGCAAAGAGGTGATGCCCACACCCAACCACTTTCTAGAACTGGGAACAGGACCCAGGCTTTGCCATCAAACAGACCTGGCTTGGAACCCCAGTGCTACCACTGCTTCACTATATGGATCCTTGGACAACTCATTGTCCCTCTTGAGGACTCATTTTCTTCATTCATAATATGGGGCTGCTCGTGCTGCCCCAACTTCATTCATAATATGGGGCTAAATAGTAATAGAACCTATTTCTTGGGGATGTTAAATAAAATATGTCAAGTTCCACAAATGGCAGCTATTATCATAAATATAATAATTCCCTTTTCATGAATGTAGGAGGCAATTAAGGTAGCACTGAGGTTGAGGAGGTCAAAGGGAAGATGAGATGAGGAAGCAGAGACAGTGTAGGGTAGGGTAGGAGCTGAAAGTAGGTGCCCCAAGACTGTGGTCCTACTGTGGCCCCATCCCAGAGATCAGAAGCAGGGGGATGTCTCAGGGCAGAGATCCCCAGGCAGGGAAGGGAGAATCCAAGGATCAGGACATCCAGGGAGCAGCAAGGCAATGGCAAAGCTGCTCCAGGCACCAGTAGGAGGCTGAACCAAGGTCCCAATATGGGTGAGAAGCAGGGCTAGGACAGGGAGCGGGGGTGAAGAAGGGCACAGTTAGGAGTGGAGGTGGGCATGTCAGAGCTGTAGGAAGCTTAGGTTGTCGGGCCCAGGGGCTCCGCCTGTGGGGATGGAAGGCTTTAAGGACTTCAGGCAGATCAGCTTGCAGAGAGGCTGTGTCTAGATCCATCCTTGACAGAGCCCTCAGACTAAGGCCTGAAGGTTTCTGGGAAGGTTGTAAAACCACATGATAAAAGGGACCTCCTTCTCAGTTCCTTCTTGACAGCCAGTGGTCTCAGGGAAGAGACCAGAGGCAGGGTTTAAAGTGGATCTTCGGCCAAGGAAGGACCGGAGAACACAGGAAAATGGAGGGTAGAAGGAAGCACAGGGCAGCGGAGAGGGGTTAAGGAAGGCTGAGAAATAGAGGGAGGAAAGGGCAGCAGGTGGGAGGACAGACACAGGTCCAGAAAGACGGAAAGACACCAGAAGAGAGGAAGGTGCCAAGGGACCAGAGGGCTTCGGGGCAGAGGGGTCCAGCAGTTTCCTAGTAAGAGGAGAGAGTGCTGAGCTTCAAGAGAAGGCATCTGACTTAAGAAGGTCTCAGGGATGTGGGGGAGGGGTGGAGTGTGGCCTAGCCTGGCCCAGGCGATGACTTCATAGGCATCTCCCCCCATTCCTTCCTGAGCCGCCAGGCCTGCTGACCCCCTGCCCGCATCTCAAGGGTCTAGGCCAAGCAGGCGCTGACAGGGGAGAGAAGGGGCCCTTCTGGGCCAGGCCCCCAAGCTTGGCATAGTGCCTGCTGGGGAGGAGGGGCCTAGAGGCCCAGCCCTTGTCAGCATCCCGGCCGGCACTTCGGAGGCAATTAGCAGCCCAGCTGAGCTAATCCCCGGCCTGGCGAGGCCAACACAAACAGGCCCAGGCCGGGTGCACACTCGCCTCCCTGTTTGCTGAGGGGCCCAGTGGTCCGCCAAGAACAACACCAATAACCCGGGGCCTTCTCTAGGTTAAGAGGAGGACCAGGGCTTGCTGAAGAGCTGACAGTACCCGACAGAGCATACTCTGGCCAGGTGCCCTGGCTGCCCCAGAAAGGCAGCCACTGTTCCCAAGACTTTGGCCAGCCAGGAAGAGGAAGCTGGACACAAGGAGCCATGTACTCTGATTCAGTGCCCTCCCCAACCCCAACCCATGCCACCTGTGAGGGAGACTGGCCAACTCAGGCTTGTGCTACCTCAGCCAGCCCAACGACTGAGGCCAGTAGGGGCTGGGCCCTCTGGTCAGGACTTGGGGGTCACAGGCTGCATGCTGGACATGGGAGCCCGGAGGCAATTCAGACCTGGGCCCTTCCCTCAAGGGGCTCATGGTCTAGTGAGAGAACAGACTGTGTATGACCTTGGAGCAGGGCCAGTCTCTAGCCCCAGAGGAAATCGCCCAACTTGGAAAGACTATAGTAGCACCCGCACAACTGAGAAGGCAAAGGGGGACCCAGGAGAAAAAACAGAGGCCCAGAGATTGACAAATGGGGAGATGGTGCCAAAGGAGGCATGAGGGATCCAGAACAAACTCTGGCACAGACTGGTCCTGGTTCAAGCCAGCAACCACTGGGAGAGCCCAAAGACAAGGTCCTGCTCCTGCATCCCCGCTTCTTGATTCCAGCCCAGTTTTACCTTCATCAGCCTGCGGGACAGACACAGGAACAGAAAGACAGAAAGACACCAGAAGAAAGAGAGGAAGGCACTAAGGGACCAGAGGGCATCTGGGCAGAGGAGTCCAGCAGTTTCCTAGTAGGAGGAGAGAGTGAGCATCTCTGGGAGTATCTCTTTTCTGAGCCAAACCCCCATCCTGTTCAGTTCCTCACCCACCCAGGTACCTGTGGACTTTGCAGCCACATCAGGAACCACAGCCTCCATGGAGCTTCTACTAGGGAAAGTGATACGGCCTCCTGCGTGGCCAGGCCCCTCAGGATGCTGTGCTGATCATCAATATCCAACAGCACCACCATTTACTGAGCAGCAATTGGCTCCCACACTAACGCCGCCTACCAGCACTGTCCCGTGTCATGGTCACAAGCAAGTAACAGACCAGGAATACTTCCTGTTGGAAAAGCCAGCTGAGAGGCAGCTGCATGATTTATCCTCACTTTACAAATAAGGACACTGAGGCCCACAGAAGGGAAGACTTGCCTACAGCCAGAGCCCAGGTCTCCAGGCTCCTGGTCAGGATGTAGTTTGTTACCAGGCCCACCACAAGCCTCTTCATTTGTCCTCACCCCATTGCTGGCCTGACCCACCTTTGATGCTTCCTGGGCCAAAGAGCCTCAGAGTCTTGAGCCCACTCCCTCCCCACAAAACAACATTATCTGTCTCCGGCCGGGCTAAGCTCCACTTCACTCTCCTGGGAACCTACACGTTGCTCTGTAGGCAGCTTTCTCTAGGGCAGAGGGTGAGGAAGGCTACAGTCACACTGCTAGGGCTGACAAAACCACAGCTGGGAACAGCAGCCCTGCCTACCAGCCCCTGTCCCTGGCAGGGGTGGCAGAAGACTTCAAGTCCACTTCCAAGCCTGCCAGAGAGGCTGTAGGTCCCTGCCCACCACAGGACAGGGCTGACATCCACAGTCTGAACTCTGGGCTTCTCCCACACCTGGAGCATCAAGCCTGAACCACCGTATCGATGAAGAGATGAATCCTTTTCCCCTTCAGTTCAGCCAAAAAGGGAAGTAGTTTTCAAAAACATCTTTTACTAGGAAACTGAAGGCAAACAAACAGATTGTAAGCACACAGAAACAAGCAGATTCCTAAGCAGGACTTTAACCAGCAGCGAACCAAAGCCCTATAGATGCTGCTCCTCCCTCCTCTCCTCATGCAGCCCCACTCTAGACACCAGGATGCGGGGCCTCATTCCAGCCCCATGGTCCGCAGCCTGCGGAATCTGAGGCAAGTGAGTAAGTGCTAACTCTCCTCCGTAAAAGAGAGATGAAGACAATGGCAGAGCCAAGTCAGGACTCACTTCTAACTCCAAAGCCACTACTCTATACAGCCTCTCCCCCGCCCCGCCATTGCAGCTTTTGGAAGACCATGAAACACTAAATGGAGACATGCTCTGTGGACTGGGAGGGGCTGTAAGGGTCAGTGATGGTCATCGTCAGCCAGCACCCTGGCTCTTTCTTTAAGAATGAGGGGAAGTGTTCACTGGGGGTGTGGGACTGGCACTGTAGGTTCCCAGTCCCATCAGGTTTAGGTGACATGAGAATTTGCTGGGTCTCCCTTCTCCTGGGAGTCTTCCCATCCCTCCTCCTCCCTCCGTTCAACACCTCCTGCAGCCTGGGCCTCCTCTCATCCCCTTCTTGGGCTTCGGCTGGAGCCACCTGGGAAGCTTCAGGAATAGCTGATGGTTATCGCAGTCAGGACAGGGCGAGTTGCTGCCCCTGATTCATCACGGAGCTGGAGCGGGTCCAGAAAAGTGACCAGGAGAATGCAAGGCTGCTGCTATGAATTCAGACTGCTTCAGTCCAGAAAGAGGGAGGCTGAGACAGAGGGCAGCTCATTCAAATCAGAAAGGAAAAATGAAAGGGGACTTTAGACTCATCCTTCAAAAAGAACAGGCACAGGGTGTGGAGAAAGCCTGAGAGCTGCAGTCTCACAGATCTGGGACTGACTCTCTCCTAGACCTCTCCCAGGCTGAGTGACCTTAGATAAGGTAACCCTTGTGAGTCTCAGCGCCCCCATCGATGCTAGCTCAGAAGTTACTGTGGGAACTGGACCACAATGTAGGTGGGTGTCCAGTAAATAGTTCCCTGTCCCACTCGCTTCCCTTCCATCCTGGGACATGTGTTCTCCCCTTCCCACCTGGCCAAGTCCCAAAGTCACACGTCTGATGACAGCACCCTACACACATATGCCCCAGCCCTCTCCTCTCAGCACCAGGGGACACTCAATATGGCCTATGATTCCAAGCTGCTCAGGCACCCATCTGCAAGCTTCAGTATGACAGGAGGACCCCAGCACGGTGAGGGGAAAGGCAGGTTACTCCCCTGCAACTTGCCCTCAAGGATAAGAGCTCTGTCCAGCTCACCCAGCAGAGGCATCAGAAAGAAATTCTCAACCTTTAACCTATGCTCCCAGCCTTTGAGAGACAAAACCCTTGCTTTGTTAGTTCTATCTGCCATTTCAAAATAAATCTTGTGACTAAAATAAGCATTTCACATTACATACACCATTTGTCCACTGGCTCTTCTGATACTTCTCCACAAGGGGTGTCTAGCAGTTAAAAGCTCTGGAGTCAAAAACTCCTAGCTCTACCATGTCCTAGCTGCACACCTCGGGTAAGTCACTTGGGTTTCCTCGGTGATAAACTGAGTTACTGTGAAGATAAAGCACATTGCCTGTCACCCTTAAACATCACCTCCTCGTCCTGGATCCTGAGACGCGCTGAGCCAGGTGTGTCAGGGTGCACTCCCCAGACTTCAGCTGGGCAGAGGACACACTTCACAGAAAAGTGAGCAGGTGCCCCTTTTACAGACTGTGCTCGCCTGAAGCACCTGTCACATTGTGCCCCACACACTGTTGCTTCTATGTTTATATCCACCCCCTCAGACTGCAGCTCCTTCAGGATGGGATCTGGACCTTCTATTTTACATGGCAGGGGTGTCAGGAAGCACTGAATAAATGTCAAATGCCCCAAGGCATGCATTCCAGAAAAAAACGCAACCCAACCATCTGCTGAGCACTAGGCTGGCACACCGTGGGCTGCCGGCCTCATAATGGGCAGCAGAGGAGTGGGTTAGAATCCTTGAAAGCCTCAAAACGTTATAGCTCTACGGCTGTTACTCTGGATTCCTTCTCCAGAACAAAGGAGTCCAGGGAGTAGATTAAACCATCTCTATCCACTACTACCCCTGGACAGCAGGACCCCACTCCCCTGTCAAGGCCCCAGAGAAAAGCCCTGGCCTGGGCCCTCAAGCCCTGGTCCCTATGCAAGGCCCCCTTGGAGGGCCAGCCCACGTGGCTCTGTTATAAACGATGCCCTGACAGCCATCTGACCCACTGTCTCCTAGTCTCCTCATCTCCAAGTTCCTGAAGCCTCAGCCAAAGACAACAGTGAGGACTCGTCTCTTCATGGCCCAGAAGGGAAGGCTCTGCAGCACCTGCGAGCAGCTGGAAGCTGGAACTCAAGGACTCAACACTGCTGGTCTCCCTACCCGTGCCAAACGCATCTGTAAACAAGCCTTCTCGGTGGCTCCCTGCAGCTGCTCCCCAGGGGTCAAAAGGGAGAGAAGCAGGCTACAATCAGGGCGGCCCACGGCTTACAAGTGAGAACTGAGCCGGTCACAGCCTGGTCTAAAAGACAGTCCCTGGGCACAGCTAGGCCTGTGCTACTGGCCCTATGCCCAGAGCCCTGGATGGGTTCGCCCTTGCCCAGGACTGCTGCCCTGTACCAGGCTGCTGGGACCCCGACAGGCATGGGGCCTGTGTCACACTGCTGTAGGTCCCACTGTTTTACAAGCTGGCGGAGAGAAAAAACTTGCTGTGGCGGAGATGCCTGGATGCTGGGCTGTTGTGCGTGATCCTGTTTGCTATAAAACAGCCAGACATTCCTAGGACCTGGAATCGCGCCGAGGCCATGGAGCTAGCCTTCTCGGCCATATATCTCCAGCCGAGGGACAGGCTTGAGACATCTGAGATAATAAAGACATGATTGTCTCAGCCCTGGGGCTTGTCTCCCCTTTGTCCCAGGGCCCAGCAGCCAGCAAGAAGTTTAAAGACATCCTCCCCCTTCTCCTGGGAAAGTACAAATGCATCAGATTCTATAGCCCCTGGGGTGAGCTTCCCAAGAACCGGGCCTGGGATGCCTGCTCTCAGCGCACCAGCGCAGAAGGCAACCAAGGGTCCATTCCGCGGCAGCACATACAAGAAACTGCTACTAAGTGGGGTGGAGAGCACTCACGGGAAACAAGCCATTCTCTGTGCATACAGCGCCAGTTCTCACCGGCCCTATGACACAGGAGCTGTTCGATATTAGGGATGAAGAACTGAAGCTGAGAGGGGTTAACGGACTTGTCCAAAGTCACAGGTATCCAACAGCAGGTGGTTTAAAACCTAGGTCCATTTTATTCCAAAACCTGTAGCCTCCACATTAACTCTAAAACTCCCACCCAATCCCCGGCTTTCTTTTAATACTCCCTTTTCCCTAATGCCCAGCTTCTCAATTCCAAAGCAAGAAGGTTTACCCTCTAACTTTGAAAGGAAAAATCTCACGAGGGAAGCAAAACCCAGACTCCTAAATCCGGAAGCCAAAACAGCAGTTGCCAGCCTGGTTTCTCGAGTCATTTCTACCTCAATCTGACCAAGTGATAATAAAGGAGGGTGGCTTCACAGGGGAAAACGGGACACAAAAGGTGTTGAGGGTGAATCTCCCCCACTTTGTAAATTAGTGGAATGCCAGTCCCAGCTTTCCAAACTACAGGACCCACTGAGTGGAGAAGGGGTGTCACAGGGGGAGGGTATAGCTCAGTGGTAGAGCGTGTACTTAGCATGCATGAGGTCCTGGGTTCAATCCCCAGCACCTCCATTAAAAAAAAAAATGAAAAAGGGCGTCATCCACACAGAAGTGCGTGCTCGAGTAGAGGGAGTACTGGACTCAGAACCAGAAGGCTGTGATTCAATCTGTGGAATCTTATAGAAGCTCACTCTAAGCCAGTTTTCTCATTTGTAAAATAAACACCCGTTCAGCTTGCCTCACAGGCTTTTCTGAAGATGAACATGAAAGCATTTTATCAACAGCTTTACAAATAGATAGTATTCTGACCCATGCATGTTTCTTCCTCTGTTGATTTCTTTTGCATTCCTGGCTCCCCCTTCTTCTCCCTGCCTTTCTTCTGTTCAAACATCTAAACTCACTATGTGTTCAACACCATGCTGGATACAAGGAGAGGCTCACACACAGGTTAAGAAAAGATGACAGGGACATAAGATCAGACATAAGATCAGAGCCAACCGGCTCCCAGTGAACTGAAGAGCCAGGTCTGCTGAGGAACGGCCAGGGTCTGGTTAAGCCTCAGGCTGCCCAAGGCCTTCTCAGCCTGGCTGTGGGGCCCTAGGATTAGAAGTTTAGCTTCTCCCTAATTCAGATGTTCATTTGTCCATAGGCAAGGATATGGACATATGATCTCTCAAAGCTACCTCCAGCCCCAGCATCCCACCCATCTGTCCCTAACTCCCTCATTTTTTCCACCCTCTACCCATGGGCCTTGCCAAACTGGGGAGCTTCAACTCTATTAGATATAAACTTCCCACCTTGGGAGCAAAAGGGCACTAGGAGAAACCAAGCAGTAGGAAATCTTTCTGAATGACCCAGGGAAAAGCAGAAAATTCCCCTCACCCACCCATTCCGGCCATCTATGCTCAGAGCCCTAAGAGGATGTGGAGGTCATCTGGCCTAATGGTGCCAGTGTATGCCTTCAAGGAGTTCTCTGCTTACACATATCCCACCAACCCCAACAGCCTTGAAATAAACCAATTCCCTCCAACTCCCATCTGACACTTGGACATTTCACTCTTCCCTGGCAGCCCAAATTTGATGCTGCTGCTTGTAGGGACAGAACATGTGTGTCTATAAAGAGAATGTCTTGGTCTGCAAGCTCCCTAAAGACAGAATCTACACAAAGACTTCTGTTCACGATCCAATTTAAAGAAAAGAAAAATTAGGGAAAATGAAGATTGATGCTTGGCTGAAGGTTAACTGAAAGATACTCAGTTATTTGAGAAATGAGAAGCAAAAACATTGGCTCTGCAGGGTAGTAATGGTTCTCAGAAATGAAGTACGGGCTTCAGGTATGAGTGACAAGACACTGTCGGGGCAGTGGACTCTCTTCCCAGGGGTAATAAGAAAGGCAAAAACTCAAGAAACCTTGCCAAGTCGCAGGTGCACAACCAACCAGACTTTTCTCGCTATTTCTCTGCCATCTAGTGGCTCCTCTGGAGCATTACAGTCCACCTCGTGGCCATTTCCCTCAGCCCCTCCAGTACCTTCCTATTCCTAACAGTGCCATTTAAACAGCCAGGAATTATGCTGATGCTTTGTCTTCATAAAACTGCAATGTGGGTATTAATCCCACTGTTCAAACAGGAAAACCCAGACTTACAGAAGTCACTTGTCCAGGGTTACACTGAGGGTCAGTGGAAAATCTAAGAAATAAGTCCACCTTCATGTCATTGTATCACTCCTTCTGGAGGAACAGAAGGCCCCAAAATTAAAGATAATCTAAATTTTTCCATAATCCCTACATGCTCCAAGTTCCTCACAGTCAGTTACCATCCTGGCCGAGTAGATGACATAGTCTCCCCTAGCCCCAAGATACACTGGGTACAGCACTGAGAATTGGGTAAATCATCCCACTCTGTTTCTCCATCTGAAAATTGAGAGGCCACACAAAAACATCTCCACAAATGTTCACAGGATCATTATGCACAATAGCCAAAAGGCAGAAACAACTCAAGAGTCTATCAAGTGATGGATGGATGAATTAGACAAAATGTTATCCACACAATGGAACAGTAGCCATAAAAAGGAATGAATTTGACATATGCTAGAATATGGATGAACCGTGAAAACATTAAGTGAAAGAAGTCAATCATAAAAGACCACACATTGTGATTCCATTTCTATGAAATGTCCAGAATAGGCAAATCTATAGCAATAGAAAGTAGAATTAGTGGTTGCTTAGGGATGGAGGGACTGGAGGCAGGGGAAGGAGGGTTTAGGAGGTGACAGCTAAAGGACACAGGGTTTCTTCCTGAGGTGAAGGAAATGTTCTACAATGCATCATGGTCACAGCTGCACAACTGTGAATATATAAACCACTGAAACTTCCAGTTATAAGATGGTAAGTACTAGAAATGTAAAATATAATTAGCATGTTATATATGAAAGTTACTAAGAGAGTATATCCTGAGAGTTCTCATCACAAGGAAACCCTTTTCAATTCAATTTTGTACCTATACGAGATGATGCTCACTAAACTTATTGTGATAATCAATTCATGATGTATATAAGTCAAATCATCATGCTACACACTGTAAATTTATACAGTGCTGCCTGTCAATTATACCTCAAAACTGGAAGAGAAAAAACCTACTGAATTGTACACTTTAAGTAAATTGTGTGTGAACTGTATCTCAATTTTTGTATGTACACACACCCCTCAGAGTGAGAAGGCTGGTCTAGATAAACTCTGAAGGTCCTTCCAGTTGTCTTTAAGGGGACAGAACCATCTGTCATCAGTTCTAGCAGTGGTAACTTGGCCTGAATGGACTCAATTTGGTAATAAGACCAGTCCCATCAAAGGCCACCTGAATTAACTTTGCTCCATGCCCTCCCCCTAAGCCCTGAGCAACTTCTGCTTCCATATGGTGGATGACCTTCTTCCTACCTTAAGGAACCCAAACTGCAGACATCTACACACCCTCTGACTCTAGGAAAGAAACAGGGCAGATGCAGCCCACCTCCAGCTCTGGTCCTTTCGCTTTTTACAGAGCTCCTCCTCCGAAAGTGTGGCTCCAGCCTGATCTCTACCCTTCTGAGAATATTCATTTGCACTTCGAGGGGCGCAGCACATTTTGTACGGATCAGATCTGGAGCTGAATCATGGTTTCCTTATTTTGAAGCTTCATCTTGAGCAACTTACTTAGCTACTTTGAGACTAAATTTCCTGTGAGATGGTTATGAATAAATTCCCACTACCGTTATGGAAGTAGCATGTGTACCATTTGAGGATAACATTCCATAAGCCAAACACCATAATGCAAGCTGAAAGCAAAAACAGGACTCCACATAGTCACACTACATTTACCAGTGTTCAAGATCCCTGTGGGTTAGGAAAGACTGGTCTTAAAAAAAACTAGCATCTAAGACAGGAATTCTATCGAAGCAAATGAGATAACTAAATTCAGCATCCTGGGGGTGAAGTCATTCTCATATGAGGCAAGTGAAGAATTCAAGGTGCCTGTCTACCCTTCACAAGTCGCCAAGGGATGCACCAAACTCCCTCACACCAATACTACTGTGAAGCACTCAAGTTACGGAGAAAAGGGAGCAGTTCCTAAGAGAGTAAGAGATTCAGAATCAAGCCAAAATCCCCTCTCTCATTAGATCAGTGCAGATCTTATAAAGCTTTACAAAGGAGGTCCAGGAAGCTGGTACTGAGGCTCCACTGTGGGTCTGGCACTCCAGACAAATATCCAGCCCTATCCTAGAGCTGGTTAGAGATGAGATGTGAGGAATAATATGATACACTCTCTCAAGCTCCCTGAAAGCCCTTCCTATTCTGAGCCCCCACCCCTCAAATAGCAGCCTAAGACCCAGAAGCCAACAGGGTTCTCTGGCCCTGGTTCAAAGTGAGCCAGTGGTGACGAGCCATGATAGCCTCCATCCATCCCATTTACTGCTGAGTATCTACTGCTTGCCAAGCACTGTGCGAAGTGCTTTACATACAGCACTCCATTTAATCCTCACAACTCTCAGGTAAAGTAAGTAAAGTTACTCTTATTTCACAGAGGAGAATGCAAAGCTCAGAAGGTTTAAGTTACTTGCCTAAGGTCAAAGATCAGGTTTGTACCAGAGCCAAAATTGTTTAACCTCAGTCTTGCCATCTGACAAATGACACCAACTATCCTGCCTCCCTTACAGGGATGTATTGAAGATCAAGTGAAATCACTAACACCAACATGAACTGAAGTTTATTACAAGTTTACTACCTAAAATCAAAACAGTGTGAGGACTCCTGACCTCTAGGGAGAAGATGTAGCTCCCGAACCCCAATCACCTCCCTTTATTTGGGTCAAGCTAATGAGATTTTCTTACCTAGTACCAGGGTTCCTTTCTCCTGATAAGCCCGTATTAGATAAATGGAGAATAATGGTGTTATTCTAAAGGCCATTCTTTGAGTAGGTCAAGAGAAAAGAAAAACGGTGCCAGGTTTCAGAACTGGCACTCCCATTCCCCTGGCCCTGGATACTGCAGCCCAGCTTTCTCACTAACAAACCTGCTCTGCCACCCCAAAGGCCTGCTATGATGAAAACAACAGTCTGCAAGCAATTGAGCAGAAACTCTAGACAGACAACCCAAATTCAAAGGCACCTCAAGATCCTCTAAATCTACGCAAAGGAAAAGGGTATCACTCTCTCACGCTACAGTTGTTCCTGAAGTCACCTTCCCCACAAAGGTCCTACCCAATTAAACTGCCTTTGCAGATGAAGCCTTTCAGACTGTTATGCTTGCCCTCAGCATCACATGATTTTTAAACTGCAATTTTCAGCTTTGTAATTAGTCACACACATTTTTATTTTCACAAGATATGTATGGTTAAGCACACAGGTCCCAGAATCAGACAGATCTGAGTTTCAATTCTGGTTGGAGATGTTAAGCAATTATGTAGTCTCAGAGTCCTTACCTATAAAATGAAGATATTTGTAGTATAAACCTCACAGGACTGTTCTGATTACTAAATGTGATAATACTGTGGGCTCAACACAGTGCAATAAACGTAGCTATTCATTCACCAAAGAACAGGTTCCATTTCTTTTATGATCCTCAATAATTAGAGCAGAGCCCTTCCTAAGTGTGACTAATATTCCCTCTTTAACTCACTCATCTGTTTATGGGGACCCCTAAGAGCTACCTTTATTCATACTACACCTATCCCTAAACAGGGCTCCTGGTTTCTCTCCAAATATAACAGGTATCTCTCATCTTCGTTCACATTCCTTACACCCAGAAATCCATACTCACCCACCTGATCCCATCCCTAACCCTACATGTCTCTGCATGTCCAAATCAGACCCGTTTTTCACCCTTTTCAAGAAGCCTTTCCTGATTTATTTTCACCACCTTCCCTTCCTCCCCTCCAACAACATACATACACAACTAAATGTGATTTCTCTTCTTCCTGGTATATTCAGTTACCCTCCCTTACTTTCATTCTTACTAGAACCATCCTCATCCACCTTGCTATCTAATAGAGGGCCTCTTAGTACTAAGCAAGCATGTAAAACTGATATTACATAAAACAAAAGCATTGGGGAGATCTGTAGTTCTTAATACAATAATGTTTTCTGAACATTTATCCCTTGATGTTCACAAACTGACTTGGACCAGTAAGACCCTCATGCTAGCTTCAGGAATTTGGCCACCCTGAGACAACCAATCCTGGTTCATCCTGGGACAGAGAGGAAACTGCACAGCTGACCTGATCTTCAGAGGTTGTTTTGTTTCCCTGCCTCCCAGGGGTCCTAGAAAGGAAGCAATTTCAGAGATGAAGCACCTAAAACTCTTTGGATACAACGCACTGTGTACATAAAGTACTTCTACGAAATTAAAATGGGAGAAACCCCATCTCTGGGCCTTAGGTTCTTCTCAAAGAAAGCTTTAAACTACCTTGAGCTCCGCCATCCGAGCTGTATAAATATTGCATGTGTACTCCTGTAATTACTAAAACACAAAATCTCCAATATATATACTCAGTAGCACAGTATCATCAGTAAGCACTTCCTCACACAAACCTACTTTCCACTGCAATGCAGATCTGGTAGCTGTTAATATGTGCGTTGTACTTCTGTGTTTACAGAACACATTCACATATACAATGCCATTTAATCCTCACACTCAAACCCTGAGATGTTGAAATTATCATTATTCCTGTTTACAGACGAAGTAAATAGAGTTTAGGCATATTCACTGACTTACCAGAGATCATTCAGAGATCATGCAGCTAGTAAGGCAAGAGTCAAGACTCAGGGCAATTATTTCTCTATAGCACATACCATCATGGATTTCTACATTTTGATTGACTACAAATTCTCTCTTAACAACATCTCCTAGATAATTCAGAAATCTCCCCAGCCCACCAGTGTATTGGCTCAGCCACTATTCCTGCCTCACCACCTTCTCCCTATCCTCTGCCATCAAGACCCCACATAAAGAGTAGTTTCTGACAGTAGGTAGAGTGAGCACCCTGGAATCAACTGCCAGTTTTAACTTAAATTCACCACTAGGTGGAGCTAATCTCAACAATCTAAAGCTTACAGGCTAGGTCTTTGGGAAAGAGCACAGAGGGGCCAGAGTTAAAATATAAAATAGCTCAATAAATGGTTTAAAAGAAAAAAGAAATAGTAGAGTACTGGCACAAGCTTTCCCACCTTTGTGAGGCTATGCCCCAACACTCAGTAGCCCATGATCAGAAAGTTAAGAAAGAATTTTCAGTTCAGGCCATATGGCTCAAAAGCATGGAACATTTGCAAACCCTCACAGGTTCCCCATTCCAGTTCCTGCCTCTGAGAGGACTGGCCACATGACTGCATCAACCTACAGCTAAATCACAAACCAAGCTACAGAAACTAAGACCCTATCCAATCAGATATTAATGCATCAGTATGAGGCTAATACAGAGGAAGACTATTTAACCAGTCTTAAAGAAAGAAAAATCTATCCAGCTGGAACTATATTCACCGACAAGAGAGGGGGAAGTAAAGCCATACAACACTGCCCCACCCTCTGCCCAAAGGTCTCACAAATGATGGGGGGAGGGGGGATCTACAGCAGAGAAACAAAGTGACCTTGTTTTTAATTTAGCAAGAGATTTCATCTCCTAGAAGTCCAATTTAATGTTGGAGTAACTTCAATTTCATATACATTTTTAGCACTAACTTACACTTTGGAATTTGGGCCTGTGTACTCTCTGCAGATGAATTAGAATATTCCTGAGAAGAGTGGAAAGGATAACCATCTCCAGTGAAATCTGTACAGTAGTACACTTGTCTAGAAGTTATCAGGGAAATATAGCCTATCTCTACATTCTAGCTTTGACTTCGAAAACCTTAACTGAGCTCTACAACTCAAACACCTGCCCTCCTCTCAAACTGCTGCCTCAATAAATCACTTAGGAGACTCCCAAGCAGTCTCCGTGCCGGTCCACCAGTAAGACTACATGACTAGGAACTCCGTAAATCCTCTTTCTGATTAAGGATTAAGAACTGAATGCTGGTCTGGGACCTCAAGTTTGGAAAACCTCTTCCTCAAAGGAGATAAAACTGTGAAGACTTGCAGCCCAAAATTACTCTAAAATTCATGTCAGATATAAATAAAACCTTAAGAGATCATCTTGTACCACAGTTCTCAAACCTGGTGGCATATTAAAATAATCTGGTGAGCTTTCAAGTGATGCTCCCCCCAACAACCGCCAAAATAATTGGAAAATAAATTGTGATGCCCAGATCCTATTTCCAGGGATTGCCTAAAATTGCCCCAGGCATTATTTTCTTTTTTTAAAATGAGCTCCCTGGGCGTCATTCACACAGCCAGTGTTAAGAACCACTGAGGTGTGCACTGTTTCCACACACAGCTAGTCTATCTTGGGAACGTTTAAAAACTAGACTGACCCTCAGGTCTTACCACATACCTACAGAGACTTGCATTTGAAACTTTGATAATAACTAAGTACATAATTATTTTATATATAAAGGCCAGGAGAGAGAAGCTGCACACCAAGTTAGGGCTGTCTTTCTCCAATGTTTCCCAAGCTCTGACAAATGAATGTGTGTCATGAACATGCACGTACAGATAAGATTTTACTCTCTTGAGAGCCAATCTAAATCGGATGAGACCACACGGTTATTCAAGAAGCAGCAGCTACCAAAACTGTAAAGGAAAGAAAATTCCAACCAGAAGTCAGGAACTCACATCTATTTTATTCTCTGCTGTATCCTCAGAGCCTTATTAAGTGCTTAAAAAATTTTTTTTGAATTTACTAAATATGAATGAATGAATATATGAGGGGCAGGTAGACTTTGGCCTTGGCTGTGCAGAATCCTCCGGGCAATGGAACGGGAGAAATGTTAAATGTGCTTGACTTTGTATTCCCTTTGTTTGACTCACCAGACTCACCACAGGAAGTCCTCTCAGAAAGGCACTGCTCTCTGGAGCCAGGCTCCAAAATGAGAAAAATTAAGCCAACCTGAGCCCAATCTGAAGCCTGGAGGCAACACCCAATTGACCCACAGTGAGCAAGATAAATGCTTGTTGGAGTAAGCCACTGAGTGTTAGGGTGGTTTGCAATGCAACATTATTGTAGCAATAGCTAATAAAATAGCTTTTTTTAAAAAGGAGGAGCTTTTTAGAAAAACTCAAAGTAATACATAAACATACTTTTAGTATTATAACAGCCCTGGAAAGAAAATATTAAGGTGAGATATGTTGATTTATGTAGTTAAATCACCATGCTCTGAAGTTGGGGGAACCTGGAACAAGGCTTACAGAAAACAAGGACAGCTAAATTAGGAATGTGATTTAAAGCTAATTTCTTTATAGTATCATTCAGATACCCTAACTATGAAAGAGCTAAGCCCGTTCTGAAAGACAATGGAGATGCTACTTCTTGGTGAAATGCTGTCCCTTCCCCACACTGTTATACACAACATTTCCAATGTGCTAGCTGTACCCAAGCAGGGATTAAGCAGGGTCCTTGTACACCAGTTTCCTAGCACTCAGCACCCACATAATCACTAATAACATCAAAATGGGAGGAAAAAAAGAAATAGTCCAAACCTAACAATGAAGAAAAATAAATACTTTATCTATTCTATGAAAACATTATAAAGATAACAATTATAAAACACCATCGATTTAACGACCACTTTTCAGGGAAAAAAGCAATATACGAATTTTAGGAGGTATTCTTATTATAATATGAAAATGTAAGGAAAAATATATCTTATAGTAAAGGAAATATTATAGACATTCCTTAGATTCTACAACCCTTCCTTCCCCTTAGAATATACTCCCCGTACTGCCACAAAATCCAGCTCAAAGTACGCCAACTTTAACAAACTACGGAAACTATTTCCAAGACCTTCAGTAAAACACTGGTATTTTAGAAAAATAGTGATTAGTGTTGTATCAGTCTAAAGATTATAAATTTTGCCACAAGCTAAGTCTGCTAAGGACTGTTTTAATAACCCTTTCCAGCCTCTAGATCGCACTCCCTGCGCAGTATCACTCACTGAGCCAAGGATGACAGACAAGTTTGTTAACTCAAATAGAAAACAATGTTTAAACAGAAAACAATGTTAGCTTCATCCATCTGCCACCCACGTTCTTCTAATATGTGGAGGTCAAATTGGAAATATTTAATTAAAAAACGTTAGCTTCAATCAGTCCTCTTGTCACCATTGTTCTTCTGATATATGGAGAATTCACTGACACAATCATGTGACCTTTATTTCATTTATTCATTCTTGAAACCAAGTTCCCATCCAATTACTATTTTTAGAGCCACTGCTTATTGTGTCAAATACTGCTCTAGGCCAGGAATACAGCACTAATCAGGACGGACCTATATGCCACTGTAGTAAGAACTAAGGATACACAGTCCTTGCTCACAGCATGATCCAGGTTCTCTCCCTAGCATGGTCAATAAGAATTAAGTAAGATAACTGGTTAAAAGAGTATAGCTTAAATTTGCCTCTTCCTAACCCCTTCCCAACCAGCCCAGCTCAGTTCCAATACAATGTGGAATCACGCCAAACATAGCTCCATGCAGAGAACTACCAAAAAGAGGCTACACTGTCATCAATCTTATTAACTGGATTACCTGTTCTTAGTTTCTAAGATTCTCAAATTATTTTAGTGCCCTTAAGGTAAATGAATCATTCTTGTCACCTAAAGAAAATACGTCCCATATTCAAATTCACAGCACAGAATCTGAAATCTAATAGAAGCAGTTTGAGGTTAACCTAGGAGCAGTGGTTCTCAAACTTGGCTGCATTTTGGAAATATCTGGAAAGCTTTTAAATACATCATTGCTTAAGCTGAAATCTACTAAGCAACAAAGTCTGAAAACCACTGATTCAGAAAACTTGGGAAAAAACTAGCTGTTTTCCAACTAATCAATGGATTGGAGGTATGCTGCCATTTCCTTCCAACCATGTGAGCAGTCACCTTCCAGAACATTTCTTCAGTAAGAACTGTTAGGAACCCACTTGGTACTAAAGAGAAGGAGCTTGCAGGCTACCTGCCAAACTGAGGGGAGAAGGCACAAACCTGAATATGAGGAGGGGCAAAAAAAACCTCAAAATGAATTCCAGAAAAGAAATAAAGTACATTAAACCTTTATGCTTTAAATCTATCCTGAAATTTGTTAGAAATTGATGCTAATTAAGAGTCAAGTTCCCAACCCTAAACATCTCAAAAGTAAAAGGCGGAGGGAAAATAACAACCCCCAGGCTGGCTTGTGAAGGGTTTTTTGTTTGTTTTTTGTTTAATACATCTGAAAAGAAGGCATATACAAAGACTTGAGACATGAGAAAGCATTGGTTCAACACTAATGAAATCTACAAGAATTAGGATTTGGGGAGGGTAGAGAAGATTACCTAATATTTTTAAAAATTGGAAACTGCAACCAAAATAAGCTGGTAAAATCCCTATTAACACTTACGAAGAGTCTTCATAAGACTCTCCCCAGGATTTTTATTAAACTAGAGAGCCTCAACTGGCTGCTCTAGGGTTCCTCATATGCAACACAGAAGTAAGGGGATTCCCCTGACTGGTCCCCAAGTTGTTAAATGTTCTCCCCACCCCCACCCCACCCTCAGCTTCTTAATGAAGCAGGTCTCCATCCTCGTAACTTGAAAGAGGATGTGAATCATCCCAGACATCTGTCTTCTAGCACCACCCCTTGGATTTCCTCTATATACCAGGTCTTCAGCTGTGTTCTAGGAACACCATATCATACACTATTAAGCTGCACATCTATGCTAAGCATATTAAGACAATGACTGACAGGGAAAAAAATGTTTTTTAATTACGTACTCAATCCATTTGGTGTATTTCAAAAGGTGCAATACTTTTCTTCATTTATCAGTGAAAGAAGTTAGAAATTAACTTCAAAAAAAAAAAAAAATGAGCAAATGGCAAACAAATTTCCTTGAAAGTCACAGTCACATATATAGTGCATCCTAGAAAAGAGGAGGGGCAAGACAGGTTCCACCCACTTTCACGAGTTTCATCAAATACTGGACCTACTCAAGGGTGGAGAGAAAAGGCAACTTTCAAAAAGGAGTATATTATTAAATGAGGCGTTTACTATACTCCTTCCTAAGAGCACCAGGTGGGGAACATGTTTTCTAAACTAGATCTAGGAAGTGGAATGTGGAATCAATCCGTCCTCCTCCCCTTAAGGGCTGTCCAATGGTTAATGAATTAAAAAACCATGACTTAATAAAAACAAACCCCACACACACTCCCCTGCCCAAAAAGGAAAAAAAACAAAAAACAAAAAAACTTAAGATATCCCAGATTACTCTCCAGAGTGGAACCTGGGAACAGCTTCAACAACCCAAATTAGTCTGTTACAGAGTCATTACAAGCATGCCTTGCTTTTAAACAAAAAATAATAATTTTTTTTGAAACGACAAAACAAAAACTAGTACTGATCACTTTTCTGACAATACACAATTACTCAAAATTAACTAGTATTCAGAGGGGGAAGGGGGCCATACCTATGTGCCTTGTCTCACACGAGTGCATGTGGGTGGTGCAGGGCATTTGTCATTATTGCAAAAACGAATTTTAATTTTTAATCTTTAGTTTGATTTAAACATTGCTTTTAGTATGATGCCGACACCAGCTGTGCAGAAAGGGCTCTGGAGAGACGTTCATAGCAGCACACACCTGCGGCTCTTCTTCGGTTCCGGAGGTTCCAGGGCAGCCAATATTGCTTCGTCAAATACATTCTTTAGGCCTTTCTGAAAAGGGGTAGAAAGAAAAAAACGGCCAGTCTGATATTCAGTATAATAAAGTTGAAGATCAAATTTAAAACATTCAAACTCCCAGGAGTTGGCAAAGAACGAAACATTAAAGACAACTCTGAGTCTCAACATAATCATTTCAATTCACCAAGTTTCATCCAGGCAGGGCGCTGGAAGGACCCAGCAATTCAGGAGCGGAGGAGCAGATATTCATGAGCGAGACAGTGGTCCTTTGAGAAAGCTTTTTGCAGACCAATGTATGTCACAAGAAGCAAACAAGCACATGTGTCACTTGCTCATTCAGTATGAGTTTTGTAATGTGCTGCTGAAACATTTTACATAAAAACAAGTAAGCAGCTCTGCATTCAAATGAAACAGCCGGATATGGAACAGGACTGAGAGGTCGGGCACCGGGCGGTGGCATCCTTATTACATGGAAGGCGCAGGCAAAGATGGAGAGAGCGATTACAGTGGCTGCAAAGACATTCATTCTGAACTCCCTTTATCCCACCAATGAGAACCAAGGGGATTTAAGGAAGCAAAAATGTGGGTACCTGATACATATGAAAAACTACAGCCAGTCAGTGAAACAGGAATAAAGCTTCATCAGGCATTTATACAAACAAATGTATATTTTTAATTTCAAAATTTGAAGGTAACCACAATTGTATGTTTCCCTCACAACAATAAAATTAGAAGCAGGAAAATATAAAGATGGTAGCTTTACATCTCAACGTTAACAAACCTTAAGTCAACTGGTAAAATGGATGCTATTCTTAAAAGATAATGTAACAAATGATCTCATAAAGCAGTAGCAGGTACAGTATCTTTCCCACCCCCAGACTGACAAATACTCCACTACAGCACAGACAGCCAAAGCAACAGCAACACAAAGTTTCACTGCACAAAGGAAAACCAGAAAAGAATCCTCCCTTCCCCATTACACTCTACTAGCAGGTCACCCTTTTTCCATAAATTTTGTCATGCAATTACAATTAACAATTGATCATAAGAGTAAAATGATGTTTATGTTATTTTCTCCATCTAGAACTGGGATCTAGAAGTGTTTTAAGACTCTTCTTATTTTCTCCAAGAGGACATTCTTAATGCCAGACCAAGTTCCCTTTTGCAATAGTAATCCAAACCAAAAAGCTCTGAGCATCAGGCAACTCAAGCAGCAGAAAGTTAAATAAGTCCAACTTGACTACTGATCACAAAAAATATTCTATAAGATATTGCATTCTTGATCAAAAACTAATACAGAGGTTGCTCTAAGGTGGTGAGTAAAAAGACGCAGAGGCTTTCAAACAGGATGGTTTTATTCCTTTGTATTTAAACGATCTTTCTACAGTAGTGGGACAAGAAGCAGCAGCAAAGAGGGGAAGGAGAAAACAGTTTAGAATATACAGCACTTCCTTTTGGGTTGAGTTTCCGGAGGCTCGAGGGCAGCTAGGATAGCCTCATCAAACACATTCTTCAGACCTCTCTACAAGACAGAGGGGAGGAGAGAGAATAGCAGCCAGGTTAGAGGATTAGAAAGACTAGCAGATACAACAGCAGTCTGGATTAAATGGGCTGAATTCACAGAAGCAATGTGCCTCAAGAAAAATAACTGCTAGAAAGCTAGCTCTTAAGCCCATTATCAGTAAAGTAGATAAATGAACCAACTTCTTACCTCAAAAAAGGTTAACTGAGCCATAAATCAATTTTTATGAAAATGTTACATGTTGACTTCTATAACAATCCCACCTTGAAATCTAATATCACAACATTTTAATGAAAATGCCAGGAAAGAAAAATGGATATGTAAACACAAAATACATGCACTGAAAAATTAGGCCTTGTAGAATTCCCTATTATTTCTAATGATAAGAAAGGCGCACACATTTTGGAACAAAATCTATTGCAATGTCAGGCTTCTGTGAATTCACCCCCTGAATAACTGAAGGACACAAATGGCAGACTAACAGGCATGCTACATGTTTCTAGATTCAATGACATATCTGGATAGGATTAATCAGGATTTCAGAGTAAAAAAGTTTCCCAGAACAAAAGGTTCAGACATTTAGAAAAAGTGTTAATTGTCCTGGAAAAAGTTCAAAGAACAGACTCTAGAAACAGCATACACTTCAGTTATTCAGTAATGTTAGAGCAAGTAACCACCACCCAATAGGAAAACAAAGAATGGGGTCCGAGAATGAGTTTTAGCAAGCAGTCCAATGCTTTTAGATGTTCGCATGGATATCAGAGCATAAAGCATGGAGTGAAAACAAAGAATATTTTCAGATCTACAGGGATTAAGATGCAGAAATACACTTACACCTCAGCCAGAACTCCAGCGTGACAGTGTGACTCAGTAGTACTGGTACCAGGTCTACAGACTCACCTAAACTCATCTAAATCTGAAGCCACAGGTTTACCACCCAAAGAAGTTTCACACATTCTTCAGGTCAGTTGGATCCCAAGTAAAGATTTTCCCCCAAGTCCCAGAACACAGCTTCGGCAACAAGTGCCAGCCCCAGGCTACCCCAGGTGTCCCCACCCTATCAGCCTCCCCCATTATAATACCTTAGAGGACTGGCACCCACACATTCCATTAGGTACAAAATAAATGAGAAATAACAATAAACACTTTAAATTAAGAAGCAAAGTGGTTAAAGTTTTCTTCTTTCTGTGTCCTTTACAAAGTAGAATGCTAAACGAAAGTTAAAGTTCCTCTGAAATTCTTTCTACACACCTAGGAAC
The DNA here is from genome assembly GCF_009834535.1 of Camelus ferus. Lineage (NCBI taxonomy): Eukaryota > Metazoa > Chordata > Mammalia > Artiodactyla > Camelidae > Camelus > Camelus ferus. Next base: position 15,136,142 of record NC_045708.1, on the reverse strand, counting down.
AAACTCTGGTCATTGAACATAAAAGGAGAGAGGGAAGGTGGAAAGAGGGAAGGTAGAAAGGAAAATAAATTGTGTAAGGGAAAAAGTGCAGAATGACAATTAGAAACTAGGGCATCCCTTAATAAGAAGCAAATCCTTTCTTGCTTATTTATTGACAAAGATAAACTAATCCCCTACAAGACTAAACTAATCTTTGCTTTAATCACAGTATCTGATTATACAGAGTTCAGTTTTAGAGGAACCAACGAACAGAATCTGGAGTCCTAAAAAGCTCTAGCTCCCAATATGGTACGAGAGACCCTATGTTCTATCCTCTCCTCGTGTGATTTCTCCAAACTTCAAAAGCTGGTTTTAAAAAAAAATGTAGTCACAGAAATAGACTCACAGACAGAGAATACAGACTTGTGGTTACCAGGGGGGTGGAGGGTGGGAAGGGATAGACTGGGATTTCAAAATTGTAGAATAGACTACACTGCATAGCACAGGGAAATATACGCAAAATGTTATGATAACTCACAGAGAAAAAAATGTGACAATGAGTGTGTATATGTCCATGAATAACTGAAAAATTGTGAACACTGGAATTTGACACATTGTAAAATGATTATAAATCAATAAAAAATGTTAAAAAAAAAAATGTAGTCACTAAGACCTTTTCAAATTCCTATTCTCTGCAAAGTGACTCACTATATAAAACCATCCATACTGTAAAAAATCTTATATGGAAGCATCCAAGTTTCTAAAATGAGCTTCATTAGTGATCAAAAATTAGGTCCCCGTGGCCTACTCGCCTCCATTTCGCCCAAAAGCAACCCACATTTAGAGAATGAGAAAATGCAACAGTTATCAGACACAAATGTTCCACAAGATCCTTCTCAATCCACACATACACACACTCTGTTCTGGGATGGTATCAAAACATAGAAGCATCAGGTATTTTTAAAAATCTCAGTCAGTGCCATGTGTGAGAAGATGTAAAATCATCTCAACTTTTAAATGTCTGCTTTCACAACAGAACTAAACTGCCAAGGAAAACTGCATTTGAGAGAATAAAATTAGGCCTTGAAGTTATCCTGTGAAATATCCAGCTATGAACAGAAACGTTATCTTTACATATCCAACCCAGGGCTAAACTGGAGATTATTAAATTATGTCTAGGTCTTACATACTAAATACCTAGTACATTTATAATATGTAACTATATACACCATTTACCTTAGCATACATATTATCAAGAATCCAATAGTGTTTTTTTAACTTAAAAAAATTACCTGAAAAATTAGCAGCAGAAATATAAGTGGATCTGATGTAATTATAAGAAATCTCTACCCTTCAGCCCTGCCTTATTTTAAGTAGGCATGTTTGCTCACTGTTCAAACATCAAAGCACCAATACCAGCAGAATAAAAGAGTCCTATACTAATCACTTCCATAATCCCTTCTTTTGCCCCCAGAACAGTACTCAGAGGGGAAAACTGGTCGATGATACCAAGCAGGAAGAGAGGATGAAACCACATAGGTCAGTTACAACTCTCACTCCAAATACTCTTAACACTGCTCCCTGTCCTCGGAATCTGAAGTCTGCCATCAAATTATGAGAAATGAGGTCCTGGGTTCAGTTCCCCGTATCTCTATTAAAAATGAATAAATAAACCTAATTACTTCCCTCCATTAAAAAAAATTTTTTTTTAAAACCCAAAAACTGAGAAAAGAGTTCCAATTAAGTCACTCAGGAAGAAACAGAAGAGAACCACATGAGGAAGGAATGCCTCCAAAAACATAAAAATAGAGGCACTATATAAAGGCACACTTGAGAAATGGCCAAGGCAGCTTTCTCTGATATGAAAGCCTCAATTATTATGACTAATTTCCTATCCCAGTTGAATTACCCCAGAAATAGTATAGCATCAGTTGTCAGTATTGATAATAAAAGATCAGATATATTTAGATGAAAATTTAAGTCAGCAGGTAGGGAGGGGAATCATTCATATACTCTCATAAATTTGTGCTAATCTGGACCTTTCCTGTATTTTTTTTTTTAACACAGTCCTTGACCACTACAAATGATTTAGTACAACATGGGAGCTCACGAACATAAGAGCTTTACTCAGAGACGAGTAATTTTCTCTATAAACACAGAGACCTCTAGAAGGATATACAGTATGAAGCTGGTCAGTGTCTTCCTGGGCAGCTTTCTTGAGCACTGCAGACCACTGTCAGAAATAACCCCTGAATCATATGCTCTAAGAAATTATTCAACTGTAAATATATACTGGGCTCCACACAGTCCTCACCTGTGTGAGTGCAGAACACTCCACATACTTGACAGCCTTCAGGTCACGGGCCAGCTTTTCAGCAGTCTCTGGAGTGATAGGCTTCTGTTTATTCTTGGCAAGTTTCTCAATAGTAGAGGGGTCATCTCTGAGATCAATTTGGGTCCCAACAAGCAAGAAAGGAGTCTTTGGACAGTGGTGAGTTATCTCAGGCACCCACTAGAGAAGAGAGATTTTAAAAAATACGCCTGCATTAATCCACAAGCCTCCAAAGCTATTTACAAGTCCAACAGAAGTTCAATGACAACCTTTTTTTCAGGGCAAGAATATATTATCAACTCACCTTTTCTTTCACATTTTCAAACGAGGATGGAGAGACCACTGAAAAACAGACTAGAAATACATCTGTTTGTGGATAACTCAGCGGTCGTAATCTGTCATAATCCTCCTGCCCTAAGGGGGAAAATATTGGAGAAATTAGCAACTGAATCTTGGTGCCCTCAAAGCATTAAAATCACAAGTCAGTCAGCAGATTAAGCATGCATCATTAATGAGAAAGCAACTAATAAAATGTATGGTTTTGTAACAGAAAAATTTGAACAACATTCTCACTCAGCTAAAATATTTCAGACCCTTAGAACAGCAATGAATAATTAGTAATTATTTGTTTTATTACTAGTTTGTAGTTTTCAATCTTTGCATCCAATTAGCAACCCAAGAATAATGTAACAAAAACAATAAACTGTTGCTACAGAAATGACTAAAAATCAATTCTTCTCAGATCTGATTAAGAAAAAAATCACAGTGAAACCATCTAAGGAAACAAATCTCAGTAAAACCCAGCTGATAAAATCCAATGCCCATCATGACTACCAAAGCAAGTTCACATGTTTAGTTAATGTGTACATGTTAAGACCAGTACCTGAAACTGAAAATGCATAGAAAAAAATAATTCAACAAGAATCAATGGGTGCTAAATCAATATAGGGGAAACTTTAATGAAAAACAGACTATTTGTATGGTCTTAACAATTACTTATAAACTGCAAGGGAAAGAACATAACTACACTGTGAAGAAACGACATCACCTTGACTCAGCGATCAGGGTTACCATCCATCATCAATGAGTGGCAGAGGAGTACCATGTACCTCTAGTAGATTTACACCCTGAGAAAAGACATCACTAAGGCAGTATTCCAACCAAGCTAGCATAGCTTGTATCTAATCGAAGAAACAGACAAAAATCCAAAATGAGGAACATTTTTATAAGGGGAGGAGGAAAAGAGGATTCCTGGGCTTATATTTTATTAAAATGTCATGAAAGACACCCCCTTCCCCCACCAAAACAAAGTGGTTGAAGAACTGATCCAAATTACAAGAGACTAAAGAGACATGACAATTAAATGCAATGCATAGTCCTGTACTAAAAGCAGAGAAAAAAATGGACTTGGATCAATGGAAAAAACTGGAATATAGATGTTAGATTAGAGTATGGTATCAATGCTAAATTTCCTGAAGTTGACTACCACATTATACAAGCGTCTCTTTTCTTAGGAAATACATATTTATTCAAGGCTAAATAGCAACTCACTCTCAAATAGTTCGGAGGGGAGGGGGGAAATATGTTCATATATGTTGAAAGAGAAAAATAAAGCAAATAGGGTAAAATGTTAACAATTCGGTAAATCTGGTTAAAGGATACATGTGGGCTCCTGGTACTATTTTTGAAACTGTTCTGTAGGCTTGAAATTATTTCCAGATAAAAAGTGTTTAAAAATATTCAAACATTTCCAAAACTGTGAAGGGAAGGGAGGAGTCACAGATGAAGGATTTAACATTCCAATTTCAAAACTGAGCTACGGGGGAAGGGTATAGCTCAAGGGTATAGCTCAAGTCCTGGGTTCAATCCCCAGTACCTCCTCCAAAAATAAATAAACCTAATTACCTCCCCCACCATCCTGTCAAAATAAAAAATAATTAAATACAATAATCGATTTTTTTTTAAACTGAGCTACAAAAATCCTTTATATTAAAAGAACAGTTAAGTACTTAATGACACGGAACTGTATACTTAAACATGGTTAAAATGGTAAATTTTATTATATATATTTTACCTCAATAAAAAAAATTTTAAAAGGAAAGTTAAATATTTTGTATGCTGGTGAATTTTTTTTTTGCCAGGCTTGAGAGAGAATATAAGAATTTAGGGTAGCTATCAAAATATGATAAAGATGTTACTATTATTGCCATTTAAATAATACATCATAAGTAGACAATAAAGGCATTGTCAGGATAATACTCTACAGAAAGTGAAGGTTAAAGGAGAAGTCAAAATAAAGGATGCTACATGGGAGAGGGTATAGCTCACAGTGGTAGAGTGCATGCTTAGCATGCATGAGGTCCTGGGTTCAATCCCCAGTACCTCCTCTAAAAAAAGGAAACCTAATTAATTACCTCCTTCCCCCTGCAAACTTAAAAAAAAAAAAAAAAGGCAAACAAAAAATAAAGGAGGTTACAAAACAATAAAATCACCATCATTACCTCCAGCGTTTACCAAAATTTACGATAGCGATATGCTAGGGTTAGAATCAAAGGATTTAAAGGTATGCACTAAGATGTATAACTCTGACTTCTTAAATTATAATGTACAATTATAGACACAGAATGGATTAAAAAGGATAGAATGGACTACAGGAAAACGAAATCAGCAAAACTCCTTAACAATTCTCTCAATCTAAACTGCCTGAGCTCTAATAACAGTTGAAGCTTTGAGGCATCACAACCAAAGCCCCAATAAGACAAAAAATTTTTAAAATAAGACGAAACAGTTAACCAAGCCATGTAAAAAGTATGGATGTTCACATATCTTTTCTTAGCCCCAGTCCCTATTCAAATGGAATATATTTCACAAAAATTAAGCCTGGCATAGACTAGAAAAAGCTCCATTTTTTAGTGATTCAGCCCCCGCATCAAAAACAGATCCAAGTCTGTATTCTTGAGCACCACTAGGGGCATCTAAATGAATATCTAATGTTTTACATGCAACCTACCTTCTATTCAGATGGATTGGTGACAGAAAACAAAATATAGTCATTCTTTTTTAAAACCAGATTCAAAGCAGTATTGGTCTGCCCATTTACTTGCAATGAACAAGCCCTCAAAGCTATAAAATCTTTCTTTTCCTTTCCCAAGGAGAAAAAAAAAATTAGAAAATTGTTCTTTAAACAAAAAGTAGGCTACCTTATATCTACATCTGCTACAAGTGCTACATTTAAGGAAACAGGATGATTATAACCCCTCAGATGTGCAAGATTCTTCAATATCCAAACTTAATTTATCCAGCTAAAATGTATCCTCTAAGTATGTCACAAATAGCCATTATTCACTCAAAGCAGAGGCAGCACTAGCATTTAGCATCCTTTACAGTACACAACATGATCAAGAAAATTTCACTCTACTTGTGTAAGACAGGTTTTGACTACAAGTCTTAAATTGCATCTTCTCTATCAGTGTACCAGCTCACCACTTAACTTCTAACACTTGTCAAAAAGCAAGAACACATCTCATGGTTGCTGGTTTTTTCCCTTGCTCACAATCTCATATTTAAAATTCAAACTCAAGAGGAACTAAGGTCAGTTTGGACTGAAGACTCTGGTGAATATGAAAAATCTGAAATGATCTCATGGTACAAAAAATAAAAATACTGCCAAAAAGCAACACTTCTAGAGAATTCTGATAAGACATGATAAACACAGGAAGAAAACAAATGTTTCACAGAATTTACCACTACAGATTACAACTTAAACATTTTTTTCTACAATTACTCAAAATTTAATGGCACTCAGTGATCCCTGCTTCATCTGTGCTATGAAGCTTACTCCTAAATAACTTCATAATACCTTTTATATCATGAAAAAAAATCCAAAAACAAACAGGGACATTGTGGAACTTGAGATTCCTACCATTTTCTGTATAACATCTTTAAGAATCTAGACTATTGCATGTTAATGCAGAATTTACCGAAGACTCAAATCTTAAGTTCAAACACGTCTGGAAGATTCTATAGCAGCACTATAGACCAAGGTGGCTATAAATATCTCTCTGGAGAGCACTGTCATCCCTGATAATGTAATTGATCAATAACTGCAGAAGATTGGCAGATACTAGAAAAAACCTCAATGAAAGAAAGGAGTTTTTTAAAAAAACAAAGAAACAAAAAACCAGAATCCACTATATCAGGTCAAACTGTACCACTATCACTTGTTCTGAACATTATTCATCTGCTAAGGAAGAGAATAATATTAGTTGTGCACCAAACACATTCCCAGTCACTGTGCTGGGTTTTTTAATAGCTAGTAAAGTGTATGAATCATAAATACATACTTTTTAAAAGTGACTATCATTGAATCTTCACAGCACCTCTGAGAGGAAAGTATTTTAAACATTTTACATAGCAAGGTCATTAAACTCCACACAGCTAAGTAACTTGTGAGCTACCTAGATAACTGGTCTACCTAGCATCCCAGTCTAACCTTCCTCTTGCCTGTTAGCATGGTAATGCCTGACGTGATTGTGATTACAATGATTAAAATTCAAAAATGAAGATTTTTCTGAAAACCGAACCTAACAATTAAGAGTATATATATAAATAAAATGAGGAATGGGGGAAAACAAATTTAATTGCAAACATATATGAACCCAGCCATATTCCAAATTAACACAGCCACATTGAATGGGAGGATGGAGGAGGGTGATGACAAATCCAAGTAACTTTTGAACAAGGAACTCTGTATGCTATTAGACCAAAGTTAAAAAAGAACTGCAAACCAATTTTAAACTCTTACTAAATATTTGTTTTTCCTAGTGGGATGGTATAGCAATTCCAAAATTATCTTATGTGTACTACTGAAAGTGAGTAAATATACTGATCTTTAAGGGGACCTAGATTCTAACTACAGAAGAAATGGAAATGAAAATATGGAATTGGAGAAGGCAAAGAAGACTACCGGAGTTGAACTGAATTGGAGGTATCAACAAAAACTCACTATCCAGATTAACCAGACTAATGTTATTTTCTTCGCTAGTAGATGAACAATATTCAGGACAAGTCACTGTGGTGCAGAACAAGTGCTGTTACTGTGTGTTTACAGCTGTTCTGCTGTCTTCTCTCTGTCGAGACCTCTGTAGTAATAAACATATTTACCACCTGGATTCCCATTTTGCAACCATTGTAGGAAAAATTGATTTGGGCAAGAATTGTCCGTGGTTATTAAATCTAGAGGGGGTGTTATTTAATGACAATAGAATACTTACACCGTTTTAAAGTATCTCCTCACAAATTATTAGCTATAAAAGGAAAAATTCTAAACATACAGTAGGAAAACTGGACAACAACTTAATCAAATGATCAAAATTACTTTTACCAAAAGGATACCCTGAGGTGGACACAATATTACTAATTTGGCATTCTAACCAAACTGCATATCCTGAAGCTATTCATGAGGCAATGGACAAACTCAAACCAAGAAACATTCTATAAGTGGCCTGTTTCCTTAAAAAATGCCAGTGGCATGAAAGGCTGAGGTTCCACACTAAAGGATACTAACCAAAGAGAGTGACAACTACATGCAATGTGTGATTCTAGGTTAGAACCTGTAAGAAAAATTCCTATAAGGAACCGTATTAGGACAACTGACAAAATGAGAAAGTTGACTAGGGGTTAAAGTTTAAAATGTTATATATAAATAATGTTAAAGTTCCTGAATTTGGTAAATACACTATAAGAGAATATCCTTGCTCTTAAGAAATATACACTGAAGGGGAAGGGGGATGTATAGCTCAGTGGTAGAGGACATGCTTAGTACACATAAGGTCCTGGGTTCAATCCCCAGCTCTCCACTAACAAAAAGAAAAGAAAAAAAAAAAAAAAAACACGAGAGAGAGCTATGCAAAAGCATTAAGAAATAAAAGGGCATGATGTATGCAACCTACTCTCAAATGGGTTAGAAATAAAAACAATATGCAGAGGGGAGGATATAGCTCAGTGGTAGAGTACGTGCTTAGCAAGCACAAGGTCCTGGGTTCAATTGCCAGTACCTGCGTTAAAAAATAATAAAAATTTAAAAAGACAAATATCATATGATATAACTTATATGTGGAATCTAAAAAAAAAGTGATACAAATTCTATTTATAAACCAAAAACAGACTCACAGACATAGAAAACAAACTATGGTTACCAAAAGAGAAAGGGTGGGGAGGGATAAATTAGGGGTTGGGGATTAACAGACACACATTGCTATATATAAAATAGATAAACAACAAGAACCTACTGTATATTACAGGGAACTATATTCAATTTCTTGTAATGACATATAATGGAAAAGAATCTGAGAAGAAAATACATATATATGTATGTATACGTATAACTTAATCACTTTGATGTACACCTGAAACTAACATTGTAAATCAACTACATTTCAATACAAAAAAAAACCTGATTACATCTACCCTGTCCCAAAAAAAAAAAAAATACACACACACACACACACACACACAGCTGGAGAATGTCAAAAAAGGTTAAGAACTGGTAAATCCAGAAAGGAGTTCTTTGTACTAGCAACTTTTCTGCAAGTCTGAAATTAAATCAAGATAAAAAGTGACAAAAAAGTATGTGTGTCAAAATATTAAGATGTTTCTACAGGGAAAGATCATAATATGAAAGAAAACTGAAACTGGATCACATATGTTAACAAAAGAAGTTAAACAAACTGTGGTGTGATCTGCCACACAACAGACTACTGTGTAACCATGAAGACTATGACACACAGTACAACATTAAGAGATATCACCATGTTTTTCTTTTAAGAGATAAAGGCGGGTACATGAGGGTTGGAGGAGAATAATATCCTTTTTTCCCTATGTATAAATACAATGACTGTATAAGAAAGGCTCTGTTTAGGACATACACGAAGATATGATTATCTCTGAATATAAAGGCTTTTTCATTTTCTCCTTTTGTTTATTTATATTTTGATTTTTCTCCTGTAGTAAGTAAAACTGTATCTCTGTAACAAAAAATAACACTTAAAATTGACATAAAAAGGAATTAGTGGTGGGATAACAAGTATTCAATATAGAAAAGAGCCTATGATAAACATGTTAAGTGAAAAAAACTAAATCTAGAACTATATCTACAAGAGAAAAACATGTGCAGAAAACGACCAAGGTTACTATGGAAATTCATTAGCAAGAATTTAATGTTGTGACCACAGAGGCAGAAATAAAGCTATGAGACAGAAGAAGAGCCCTATCTCTGATCTTATATGATATTATTTAAATATATCTATAAGAGTTGTAGCCAAAGAGAGGAACAGTATAAAAAGAATTCAAAACAAAGCAACATTGTTAACAGGATAAAAGCAACGAAACATGGTCAACAGGTTAAAGGAAGTCAGAGGCTATCTCAGTGTGAATGTAAGCTTTAGAAGAAGGAAAATTGAGTTAATGGCATGACTTGAACCAGGATTCTGAGATTAAGGCTTTTGGAGAAAGATACAGAGTTTCCTGTTAGGTGTGTTAAGGACAAGAGATTCAATCTGGATGCCTACAGCCCCAGGTCTCCAGTGCCTGTCAAAAAAAAGATCTCTGGCTTATCTTCTTCCACCTCTCAACCAGTTGAGATGGAAACCCCCAAAGTTGCCTGGGATATTTAAAAAAAAAAAAGTTTCCTTAGTGAATGTCTTTTAATCCTTAGAAATATTCAGAATCTAATGAGATTCACAGAGATGAAATAAATCAAATATTATTATTGTTAATTTTCAGTTACATTTAGGAATAACCTATTCTTACTTAATACTTAGTGTCTATATTTAAAACAATCACCATTTTGAAGTTTAAAGAACATGATAAATTAGTTTTCTGATTCCAATTTATGTTTAATTGAATAACTGATCTTCAGTCTTTTTGTTGAAAATGTTAAGAATTTTATGAAAGTTGTAAATAATACTGTTTAAGATAAAACAATCACAGAAAAGCATAAGCTATCAAGTTATATATGTAAAAACTTGGGAATGTTTCACTTGTCAGGTCAAGCAAATTGAATTGCTTAAAAGAAAAAACTGAACACATTAAATTTATAAATGCAGTCTAAAGTGCTAGAAGAAATTAACAGTTGTAAATGAAACTGACTGGGATTAAAGTCTTACCAACCCAAGTTACATAAACCAGTATTAATCAAAGGCCCCTTAGCTAGCTTGAGAATGATTTGTTAAAAGTGACTGTTTTAATAAAAACTTTAATAAGTTGTGCAACTAAATGTAAAGGCTTGCCCACTCCCAAGCTATTTACTGAAGATAAATAAAATATGACCACACAAAGATTTGTATACAAACGTTCATAGTACCATTATCCTTAGCAGCTTAAAACTGGAACTCAAACAACCAACTCGTAAATGGGTAAACAAATTATGTTGTACTCACAGAATGGAGTACTACTCGGCAATAAAAACTATTGATACATACAACACAGATGAATCTCAAAAACATTACGCTAAGTGAAAGAAGTCAAACACACAAAAAAAGGCTACAGATTGTATGGTTCCACTGATATGAAACCCTAGAAAAGCAAAAGCACAGCAACAGAAAACACATCTGTGGCTGCCTAAGGCCGGGCGAATGGAAGGGACTGACTGTAAAGGGCACAAGGGAACTTTTTTGGGTAATGTATCTTGACTATTGTCAACTATACAGTCAGCAAAAATAATCAAGCTGAACACTTGAAATGAATGTATTATACTTCAATAAAGCTAAAAAATTAAATACTGATTAAAATTTAAAGGCTTATAACAGAAACAGACTCACAGACATAGAATACAAACTTGTGGTTGCCAAGGGGGCAGCGGGTGGGAAGGGAGAGACTGGGATTTCAAAATGTAGAACAGATAAACAAGATTATACTGTATAGCACAAGGAACTATATACAAGATCTTATGGTAGCGAAAAAAATGCGACAATGAATATATGTATGTTCATGTATAACTGAAAAATTATGCTCTACAATGGAATTTGACACAACATTGTAAAATGACTATAACTCAATAAAAAATGTTAAAAAAAAACATAGTCTTATTAAAAATAAATGGTGAAATTTGAAAATAAAATTTAAAATTAATTTTCAACCCCAAGTAGACATAAATCGTCTTCTCTCTGCATAGACTGCCTCCAAGGGTACATAGAAACACAGAAAAATCCCTCACCTACCATGAAATGCAGGTTCTTATTTTATTTTGTCTGTTTTCCAAGTTTACTCTAATACATCATTACACTTAATAATTTTTAATTCCTAAAAATTATAAAAGCCTAAAATACCGCTAGAAAGCCACTGAACTCTAAACCTGTTTACTACTGTCTCTTGATTTCACCCACCCAATTAAATCTAGACAGTTCCTCAAAGTGGGCAGTGTAATATGCTCCATAAGAGCAATATGTCAGCTGGCAGACAGTGAGGATAATCCACAAAAAGCGAAAAGGTTAGAATTCCAATATACTAAAAGGATAACTTTCCAAAATTTTCTTTGGCTAACTGAGCTGGTAATAACAGAAACAATAGAGAGGGAAGTCAGAAATTAAGATGTGCAGTCATTGTTAAAACAAGAAGGAAATAACAGTGAGGAATTGGGAATACTTAAGGAAGAAAATAATTTGTTCCTTAAATTTGAAAAGTCAACCACAAATGTCAATACTGTGAGCTAGATAATTGGTTTGCCCTCAAAATATTTTCAAATGTAGTATACAATAACAAGCTGTAATATAAGAAGCTACTTCTACATGTAATATACAGACACACATACTAAGTAAGTCTTCAAATTTCAGCGTGATAGTACAGCTTGGCAACACACTCTGCTCTCAGTCTACTTGATCTCCTTTCACTCCATCTACCCAGCGTATTCCAGATGCCTATCTGCCACTCCAGGTTTGAGACTGTCTCTTGGTCAAGCATTGACCATCAAGATATTCAATCTTGCTAACTATTAACAAAAGGCAAGTGGTTTGCTAATATCCTAGTTTCCCAAAATGTCCCAAAAAAGACACCAGCAAGTGTTATAGTTACAGATCAAAACATTATAAAAGACATCAAGTTTTCACCTGCAGTATCAAAAAGTCCAAGAGTATATGGCTCTCCACCAATCATAACTGTGACTGCATAGTTGTCAAAAACCTGAAACACAAAAATACGACATTGTTAGCGTGCAGGGGGATGGTCAAAATGGGAAAGGACAACTCTTAAGCTAAGACAATGTTTCCTTCCTAAGACTCAATACTCCCTTAGTCCATCTTTCTCATATCACCAACCTTGCAAACTAAGCCCTTGCATGACCTATTAGGTTCTTGGAAAAAGTGACGAGGGATGCATTCTGGAAAGTCTGCTCTACCCCAGCAGCCTGGACAAAAAGCCACAGAAGGGTTACAGGTGTCAGAGAAGCAAAGTCCCCTGGCTATACAAAATGACCCTGTTTAAGTTTGAAAACTTTTGAGACAGTAGCTTAAAGTTTATCTTAGCTTGAGTGTTCGATCTGACTTCCAAGAAATTACTTCTTCATAGATCACTTCCTTTTAATCTAGAATTAAAATCTCCTAGGTCCACAATAATCTTTTTCTTTTCAGGGTTCAAGACAAGAGCAGCTTGTTGCAAACATGCCCACTAGAGAGAAATAAAGGTTCCCTCAAGGTACTCAAGGAAAGTATCCAAGAAAAGGCTGACAGATTATTTGTTGGGATTTCATGAAAAAAATTCCTGTTTTGAGATATAAACCACATGACCTAAGATAACTTCTTTGAACTGGGTATACTTAAGGATAGTATATGGGGGGAATATATATAATGTGTGTATATATATATATACACACACACATATATATTTCTTTTAAGGATAGTGAAGGGGGTATACTATTTGTAAATAGACTGTAAAACCTATCAGAAACTCAGTATATACTAATACTCGTTGTAATAAGTTACTTGTGAAAATGGGAGGTGATGGTGCTAAATGAAAAAAAGATACAACACTAATTCATGGATTCCTCTGAATTAATTTACAATTTAAAAGCAATGCTTTCCAACCAGAAGAAGGATGTACATTTTAAGATCAGCCCTGCTTAACCTTTTAGATATCTAACACTAATTTTCTGGTTCATGTTTTACCCGGTTGTTGGAAGCTTGTTTAAATGTAAACAAGAATGGAATGGAAGCAAGGGCTTGGGGGAGGTGATAGTTAAATGAAAGTCAGTCCTTAATAATAAGAACAAGGATACGTAAAGAATGTGGTTAAGCTCTCAAACCATTCAGGTTATTTTCTTAAGTCATATCTAACCCTCTCCCAAAGATCCACATACAAATAACATATATAAAACGCCCATAAGCCCACTATAAATAGAACACCTAAAGACCAAACTCATAAAATAGACTCAGAAATCATGTTTACAAGAAAATAATTTTAATGGTGACACCGACACATTCTGATAGCTGCCCTCACTCAAGATCTACAAGACTGGTATACTTCTGTGAGTCCCCTAAATGTCCCTTTCAACCTGAGAACTTCTTTCACCAAATGGGCCAACTCAAAAATATGACTTTGTATTCAATTTTATCTTCAAATTCTTCCCCTCCAAGAAGCCTAATCTTTCTTCCTACAGCCTGGGCCTACTTCAATCACCTTATCCGCCCTGGGACATTACAGACTGTCAATTACAATTAAACTTAATTACCAAGCCTTTAACCTGCTACCCTCTTAAAGATGCTCTCATCTCTGAAGATTAACCTAAAGTATGCATACATTTTCTTCCTTGTTACTTACAAACAATGCTAGTCCCATATTAATCATACATAGGTGCTTCTAACCCCTAAAACAGCTCACTTAACAGAGGTGGATGTTGTCAGGTCAGGCCAACCCTAGCTTCCCTCTCACCACTGAACATCTATGTTTAATATAATCATACCACTGCATTGGTCAACCAACCTGGGATAAACACTAGATCCCCAAACACATTATTTCACAAATGACTGTTACTCTAAATAACTCTCTCTCACCTCAGTATCTCTGTTATTCCCATTCTCCCACTACTCTTTCAAGGGGGTGATAAAAAGCATTTGTAGGGGAGAACCCCCAAAGGCTTCTGTTGATGTTCTCATAACAAAAACAGGTCTTCTCTGTCCCTGAAAACCACTATGGAGCTCCATTACTGCTAGAACAACAACATAAGCTTCCTTCTACTCCCTACAGAGAGTAACTAGAGGCATATAACTACTTTCCCTGAAGTTAAAGACCCCCAAAAGCATCCCAAAAGACCTCCAAGCACTGATTAATCATTGGCTAAGATATCAAAAAAAAGTCACCTCATTCCAAGATGTAGGGCATACTTCTCCAAACTGAGACCACCACTCTTTAGAATCTTGTCTATTGGAGTTTTGCCTCCAAGCACTTCTTGCAAACCCTTGTGTCACCCCTTCTGACTTTCCACTGATTTTTCAGCTGTTTAATTTTAAAGTGTATATAATTTACCCATGAGAAGTCAAGATCTTTAAAAACAGGAAACAAAGGCAGACAACAGAAAAAATTCAGTACACACAGAGAAAGTTTTCAAAAGGATATCAACTTATAATACATTTCATTAACAGATGAAAGCTTTATACTTACAGTCGGTACATACTCAGATGGAAATTTGTTTGTTGTGTAGGATATCAGGAGACATGTTTTACCAACGGCACCGTCACCCACAACAACGCACTTAATTGTCTGCATTGCTGAAACAGTTTTGTATCCACTTTAAATATTTCAAATTTGATGATGACCTACAAAAAGATTAAAGATATTCCTCTTAATTATTTGTACTTATATATGTACTTTTTTTCCTTCAACTAGCAACAGGCTCACTCATTCAGTGCAAGAACCTAAAAAGAGAAATAATGACTTGCAAATAAGAGTCAATTTTCTACGTTTCTGATGCCTGGTTGTTTTCAACTTAAGTGTTTTTTAAAAAAAATCAAAAGTAGTGTATGTAAGGAGCAGCATATTTCTTTGTATAATGAAAAAGAAGCTATTTCAGAATGAATCCCATGTAGTGTGTCAAGTGTTATTTTCTGCAACTCTTCCTTCAGTTGAATGTGCCCCCACATGTGTACACATATTTTTATGTACTAGACTGCACTACAAAGGCCACTGTTTCAAAGAATGGTCCATTTACCCAACCACAGAGCTACAGTTACTCAGGCCATAACCAGTAAGCAGCAGACCACCACCACTTCCGCGCCTCGCGCAACAGATGAGCAACATGAGGAACCAGACAAAGAGTGGGGTGATCCCCGGTCTCAGCAGCTGTTTTAGCATCAAGCTGCCTAGTTACTAACTCAATATTCACGACATGAAGAGGCCAAAACCTACATTTTTATAATGAAAAAGTCAAATCACTCTAAAGCATTCTGACTTAAAAACAGATACAATTACTTTAGCTTCTCTTACTGTAGTCCTCCATCCTAAGGAGAAATCGATTACAAATGCACCAAAAATTTATTATATTACATCAATTCTGAGATACTTGTTTTTACATTTAAACATTTATAAAAATAGTCCCTTGTTACCAGCGATTTCCCCCCTACATTTTGAAATATATGAAATTGGGATATGTGACAGCTTAGAGACAATAAAAAAAAATTTAAACAGTTTTTCTGAAATAAAGAAGAAACACCACCCTCTGAATACCTGTATTTTAAGATAAAGTCCTATTTTGCTTATAATCCTGAAAGGGTTACATTTTCTTGTTAGCTAGAGCTGCCACCTCATTAAACATAAAAATGTCATAGAACCATCTAACTGTGGATGCCAGGCCTATATGCTCTTATGAGTAACCTTCACAGCTCTTAATCGTGATTTATAAAGTCTATTAACATCTCTGTATATACATTAAGAGTGAGTAAACTACAGGAAATACACACTCTCCCATTCCTCATCAAAACCATCTTGACTACATTTCTCTTTATTTAACCTCTTTTTATCTTTTCCCTTCTCTTTTCCCTGTGATGCACTAAAGAACGACTCATACTAGCATATTTATACTAGGTTAAGGATCTTGATCCCTAAACTAAATCAAATTACTTATCAAAATAACCACACTAAACTGAGTACTAAATTAACTCTAGAGAATTATTCTCGAAGAATGTCTTTTACATAGTAAACAATCTTATGGTTACCAGGGGGAAGGGGGTGAGAAGTGATAAATTTGGGAGTTTGAGATTTGCATATGTTAACCACTATGTATAAAAATGTAAAAAAACAAACTTCTTCTGTATAGCACAGGGAACTATATTCAATATCTTCTAACAACTTTTAATGAAAAAGAATATGAAAACGAATGTATGTATACACATGCATGACTGGGACATTATGCTGTACACCAGAAACTGATACACTGTAACTGACTATACTTAAACTAAAAAAATAAAATAAAATAAAATGAGATAGAATTTTAAAAAAAAGTATCTTTTTACTTAAAAGCAAGAAGAGGAAATGGGAATAGCAGTCTTATGGTTCCTTGGTCCACCTCTGAAAAACAGGATTAACATTCTGCTAAAAAACAAGGTTTTCTGTACAATTTTTTTCCAATTCAGAGTGAAGAAAAAGAAAGGTAAGCAAAGAGAGTTCTGATCTTCCTACAGTCTATTTTCCAGCTGCCTAAAAATCGATTTCAATTCAGTTTATATCTTCTATTTCCTATGACCATTATTATGGGGCAATTTTTTTACATAAGAGTTTAATCACAAACACTGGACAGAAAGTAAGGTTTGATCACTGTAGCAGAGACCGCTAGCAGTCTGCCAATTCTTCCTCTCTCCTTTTGTAACAGCATTTTACTGAAGTACATGGCCCCTAGTAAAGATTACATTTCCTAAATTCTTTTGCAGCTTGATGTGACCACTGTGACCAAGTTCTGACAAATCGGAGTGAAAGCGATGGATGAAACTTTCATGACTAGCCTTAAAAGCAAAGGCGAATAGTCTCTCCTGTCCAGGCCTTTAGGCTGTAATGCAGACATGATAATGGGGGCTGAAGCAGTCACAGTGAAACATAAGACAGAAATTACATGCTAAGGATGAGTAACACGATAGGAGGAGCCAGTCCTGGACTGCCTGCCAGGACTTTTACATGAGAAAGAAACTTCTCTTTCATTAAGCCCCTAGTATTTTGGACATCTCTGTTACAGCAGCAGAACTAAAATCCTAATTACTACATTTCACAGACTCAAAGAAGTCAATGATTTTAAAATACATCCTAAATTTAGAGGTGTTTATAAATGTACGAGAAAAACATCTTAGAATCTAACCTACGATGAAAAAGAATATGAAAACAAATATATGTATGTTCATGTATGACTGAACACCAGAAATTGCTGTACACCAGAAATTGACAATACTATAAGCTGACTACTTCAATAAAAAATATATATATATAAACATCTTAGAATAAAATTATAGAAATATTTGGATTTATCAAGTGACTTTACAAACTTGACCACTTATGAGACTTTGTCTTTAAAACATCTAAGATAAATGCTACTGGTAAAATTTAACTGTAGATAAAATCAAATTAATTGTCACCCCTAAATACGAAGTTCCTTATTCTTCATTCTATATATGGTATTATTCACTTTTAAGACTTATAACTCGTCAGGTTTTAAGTCTTAAATCATCAGGCCATTTATAAACTTGAAACTTCCAATAAGGAAGAACTACCATTTCTTGAATTCTCTAGGAAATAAGAAAGAAGAAGTTGAACACAGAAAGTTTCCATGATTAAAGACATGAATGAATATGACTGCCACATGGCTAAATGAAAAACTATCACAAGCTGTGATGGAGAAGGTTAGAGCTGGTCTAAAACATTCCAAAGAAAAGAAAAGCTATCATTAATAACTGTATTAAAAGAGAATAATTTAAATCTGATTCAAGCTGAACTCATTTTTTATATTATAGGTATATTTGGAAATTCCATCAAAATGAACTGTCTTCAGGAGACCATTCACAAACAACAGCTTTAGATACTGGTTCTTTATACAGCAGAAATCTTAACTGTAGTACCTCTCTCTCTGATACAAGCATAAGAAAATGTTAAAGATGAGATCATTCTGCCCACCAAGAAACTTCCAACTATTGAGTAAAACATAGATACAACACAATTTGTATTAAGAGAAGTCTACAATGTAAGTTTAGGACCAGGGTAATAATATTTCAAATTGGCTACTAAATTTTATCCTTTGAATGTGTAATTTTTTTAAATATCTCAGCATTCTTAAGAACAAAATCACTACAATTAAATGCCAAATTTTCTGAGGGAGATCTTTAAGCTCTTCCAATGAAAGATAATGAGTGAATAGAACTTGTGTGAGAGAAACGTGCTCTGCAAACAGTTTGGCTAAATCACAAAACAACATTACTATTTTGAGAACTTTTAGAACTGCTCTTTTCTGAGCAGGAAAAACAGCCCCCAAGCCAATCAGGCCCTGCTTGTGTATCCTGCTTAATAAGCCTGAAAGAATTTCCAAACTACATAAACTTAATATATAATTATAATTTTCCTAACTTTGAAGTTAGGAAAGTCCTAGGTTTTAATCACTGCTCAACACTTGCTAGTGACCTGGGCAAGCTTATTAATCGCTTTTTGCCTAAATTTTCTCATTTGTAAATAAATAGAACTAATCATGGTTTATATTAACACCTTGCAAAGTAATAAAAACTAAGTAATATAAAAGGACCTGGCTCTAGCACATACTCAATATACATGAATTCCTCTACCAAGTGTGCTAGTTAAGTCAATCCCACCACACCTATTTTTGTCCAGTGGATCAAAACTCACTTTCTTCTCTCTTTGGTGGATTGTTACCTAATCAAAATTTTTCACACTTCGCACAAAACAGCCATACCAAAAACATAAGCTAAAATGAACTAAATACATTTGCAGCTATTTAGCTAGTGACACAAAAATCAAGAAATCCACTCAAATATTTCTTCTTCAACTGAAGACTCCTATATTAATTCTTTCTGTATTTCCTGCATTATTTCTGTATTTACAAAGCAGTCTCTAAAACCAAGTTACTTAACAGGTGTTAACAAAATAATTTAGAAATAAGAATGGACCCTACCACTATCTTTAAACAGCAAATTAAATGCCTTTTCAGTTTATAAATCATCGCTGCCCACATGCAAATTAATGAAAATCCGACAGCTGTTAACCTGAAACAATAAAACAGCCAGTTGTTTTTTTTTTGAGTTATAGTCAGTTTACAGTGTTGTGTCAATTTCCAGTGCAGAGCACAATTTTTCAGTTATACATGACCATCCATATAGTCACTGTTGCATTCTTTTTCACTGTGAGCTACCACAAGATCTTATATATATTACCCTGTGCTATACAGTATAATCTTGCTTATCTATTCTATATATACCTATCAGTATCTACAAATTTCGAACTCCCAGGCTATCCCTTTCCACCCCTCTCTTGGCTAGCAACCACAAGTTTGTATTCTATGTCTATGAGTCTGTTTCAAACAGCCAGTTATTTTATCTTCTTCCTGTTGGAGATACAAAGGTATTTCTCATCTTGTTGGAACTACAACTGAAGGGTGTGAGACCTCCCCCTTCTGGCCCCAACTCCATCTTAAATGAGGATTCTGCTTAACATTGTTAGTACCTTTATAATCTCTTTTTCCTGTTATGCTTGAATTCAGCTTCTAAATCAGCAATTCTACAGCTATCACCTCGGACAACCAGATTCAGAATTACCTGGAATGAATTTGTTAACAATTTTGATTCCTGGGCCCTCATCCCAAATCTAATAAATCAGAACTCAACACTCCCTATTTAATTCTAATGCACAATGAAGTTTGAGAACTACTGTCCTATATGATAACAAAACAGTAACACAAGAATAAACTAAGGTAAACATTAATGGCATTTTAGATCACCTAGAAGTCAATTTCTTAAAGTAGAATCCAAATTATCATTGTGAATTATCTGTATCTATCAGGCATTTTACATACTTAGTAATAAAAAAACTCAAGTTGGATATGGAGAATCATGAACCAAGATACTTCAGAGGTGCTTCAATTACTAGTTCAACCTAAAAGTGTTTGCAAATAGTGATAGTGGCAAACATTTACATAGCACTTAACTATGTGCCACATACTCTTCTAAATGTATTACACATATTCATACATTTTATCCTCCCAACAACCTTATGAGATATGTACTATATTACCCCCATTTTACAGGTAAGAAAAGCAGGGCTCAGTGAAGTTAAGTAACTAGGCCAAGGCTACTGAGCCAGTAAATGACAGAACTGGAATTTGAACCCAAGTAGTCTGTCAAGCCCCTGTTCTAAAACTCTATACTGTACCACCTCCTCCTGAGAAGTGACATTAATAAAAACAAACATGATCACTGCAAATGGAGTGACAAGTATGTACCTATGACAGTTGCCAGCACTGGGAAGAGGAAGGCAGAGGAGGAAGTGAGAAACAGGAGTTAAGTTCATTTCCTGTTTCTTCACCCTGCAGACAACCACTCATTTTTATTGGGGAGAAGGGAAGCAAGAAGAATTAGTAAGATAGTGTTTGCTCTTCCCCTTTCTACCTATATACCCACAGGTCCTCCATTTCTTAGGCTTCCTGACCTGACAGCAGTCTATTAAAAACTAGTTGTGGGTCCCCAGTTAAGATCATGGTTCAAGAATCAGACTGGCTCTACCATTCTAGCTATGTGACCTTAGGCAAGTTATTTTACTTCTCTGTAACTCAGTTTTCCCTTATCTAAAAATGAAAATAGTAATACCTTCCTCAAAGGGTAAGTTAATAAAATTAGACAATATGTGTAAAGAACTTAAAACAGAGCCTGACATCCAGTAAATGTTTAGTGAATGTTAGCACCTACTTTTGAATGACTAAAGACACTTTTAAGTCAATGTAAGTTTTAAAATAGTAACAATTCCAACCTACTTAAGAAAGGAGCACATAAATTTTTTTTATAATAGTACTCATTTGTCTTTACAACAAATGCAGTCAAATTTAGAACTATCATTACAATGGTGGTAATTTCAGAATCGAGTTCCAATTTTATTAAGATTATTCTGCAAAATATCTGATGTGTATTATTAATTAATAGTTTCATGTATTAAAATGTCACCAGATGACCCACAATGGAGAGGGAGTAGGGGACCAGTGCAGAGATTTTGTCTTTTGCAATATATATAATGCCAGCTTCAAAAACATGGAGGAAACTAGGCCAGACATGTTTGTTTAAATAGGAAGTTAACATAGGATATACAACATCAAATCCCTTAACAGCAAAGAGGTTATGTATTACCAATTACCATTCTGCTATCCAGAGTGGCTAGAAAAGTTATTTTCCACCATTAACTAGACACTATCCCTTTTTAATAATGAAGTTCATTTGTACCAGAACTCAGAATTAGTGTTGGGCAACTTAAGGCATAAAAAATGATTCCACCAATCATGAGGAAAATAAACTGTGAAATAAGGTGGATCTTCTACATTCCTTTGCAATACCTATCACTCCATCAGGCAGTCACACCAAAACCCTTGTCTACTAGGTTCTTAAATGCTTTGGGGGTCCAAATCTGAGATCTCTTTGAGAATCTCAAAACTAAAGCCCCTTTAGTTTTTTCCTGGGGTTCCTGAGCTCTAGATTTACAGAGGCTATGGAACTCTTTCTTTAGAATCATTATTATTGGCTGGTTGTCAACTAAACTCCACCAGACAATCCATCCCCTGAGGAAAGAACCTGTAGGAGAAAGGGGACACTCCCAGATACAGCTGCCCTATCTTCCCATGCCCCATGGTTCATTCTAGGCACAAAACACAAAAAGCATATGAAAATTTTTGAGATTAAGTATTTGTTAATAAGCATTTTTGGAAATGATGTAAAATATTAACAGTAAACAGCATGAGTGAAAGCCATGTCAAATTTTTGGTAATTCACTGTTGTAAAACGTAAGTGTTTGCTCTTTGTCCAGGAGCTTCCTGTCACAGAGCTCCTAAAACCCTTGGGATTCCTCTAAATGATAGGAATTATCTTTCTTAATTAATAATGAGCACTTTCCTAATAATGACTTAGGATGGGGGTCCTAGATAACCTTGGGATGGGACTGCTCATTAGAAAGATGAGAGGGTTATAACTTTCAACCCTACCTACCAAGCTCAGGAAGTGAGGGGAGGGGTGCGATACTAGAGACTGAGCTCTGTGAAAACTGCTTAAGTTTTAGAGAGCTTCCAAGTTGCTGAACACATTGTGCTGGAGGGCACCTGCCTAGGGAGGGCATGGAAGCTCTGTGCCCCAAGCCCCAAATTTGTAGTTAGCCAGGCAGAAGAGTAGAGAGCCTGGGTACCCCATTTGCAACTGCTGCCAAAGTGGAGGCAATCTTGTGGGACTGAGCCCTTAAACTGTGGGGTCTGAACTAACTCTGGGAATTAGTGTCAGAATGAAACTGACAGAAGTGATGTCAGAAAAAAGACATCATATTCACACTAACACAAAATACACTAAAAGTAATGCTCTCTTCATTTGAAATACATTTCCCCCTAAAGTAATCCATTTTCATTCTTAGGATACAGGAAAGAGACACTAGAAATCAAGAGAATAACAACCCTGAATTTTACAAGCCTTCCTTAGCAATCCAGTGTAAAAGCTAGTCTGGTTACAGGATTAGAATAAATAAAATCAGCACCACTTGTCTCTCCTATCAAATCCAATCACTTTAGCAAGAATGATTTATATAACTGTTTGTAGTCCTACCAAAAATCCTCCATGTTATCTTCCTCCCCCTAAACAAACATTTTAAAACGAATGTTTTTAAACCCTGAAATAAACATTTAGCTTCAAACAAAATTTAAGAGAACTTAAGTTTACCCAATATTGCTTAAAAGAACCAAAATAAAGAATAAGAAATTTTTTTCAGAATTAGAATACCTCTTAATGCATTAACTGAACCCCATCATTTCCTAAATGCAAAGGACTTGTCCCAATGCCAGACAGTTAACACCTATGTATCCTGACATTCTTTCCCAACTCTTCAGACTTGAGGCAAATACAAAACAAGCCACATAAAGACAGTTCTTTTTGAACTTTATAATTTGCCTTCAGAGTCCTCAGTAAACAGGAAATAATCTTAGAAAACTTTGACACTCACTCAGAAAGTCAAAGCAATTCAGCTACTGCTCAACCTTACTTGCCCTAATAAAAAATCAAGTCAGTATGATCAGCCGTTTACCTCAGTTTTCAATAATAAATTTATGCATTCCAATTTTAAAATAATTTTAAAATAAAATTGGAATTCTATAAAATGATTTTCAGTTAGTAAAAAGAAGACAACCCTGTGTTGGGAGAGACAGTCCCCCATGGGTCTCTCGTGCTCCTACAAAGCTTGCTAAGTATGCTAAGAATCCAAGGCCCTGGCCACTCTACCCAGGCCATGCCATACGGTAGTGTTTGCAGCAAACAACCTTGAAGGATACGGTAATGTCTCCCTCTGGGACAAAGAACAGGCTTGCCTCCTGCTTGCTATTAAACAGTACGTTCCCCAAGCTCAGTGTTCCTCAGCTGTGAGACAAACTCACTGCATCGCCCACATGGCAGTCTTAGAGGTAAGGGAAAGAACCACACAACGCACTGATCTAATGCTGCTGACTGTGGTTTAAGTAATCAAATTCTTTGCCTATGACCCAGGAGTCTCATGTCTTCTGCTGGCTTCCATAAAACAATACAACATGTTAGCTTGTAAGGAGAGTAAAATAAAATCTCCAACCCTGCTTACTTAATTGATTGAGCTTTGTGAGAGAATGATTTTGTTGTGAACTTAAGTCGTGTCAATTAAACAGTTTTTTAGAATAATTATTAGAGTAGAGGTCAGGTAGGAACACCAGGTCTTAAATATTTTATTCATTATCCAAATTTTTTCTTTATAGAAAATCCTTCTGAGGGGGAAGGTATAGTTCAGTGGTAGAGTTAAGTGCTTAGCATGCACAAGGTCCTGGGTTCAATTCCCAGTACCTTTCTTAAAAAATATAAATAAAAAATAAATAAACAAACAAACAAACAAACCTAATTACCTCCCCAGCCCCTTCAAAAAAAGTGCATTGAAAAAAGAACCTCAAAAATTTTTTTCATTTAAAGAAGAAAAAAGAAAATCCTCCTGATATAACTGACATTTTTTCCATCTTCTCCTCCTCACCCAAACCAACCAGCACATGTTCCCTTGGAGCTGACTGGTTGTTTCAACTGTTTATGTTCCATCTTCTAAGTGTCTATTCTAACAGGAAGAAATTAGCAAAGGCAAGAATCCTATCATTAAGAAAGGTGGTAAAATAAAAATGGGAGAAATGTATGAACTTGCTTTCAATAAAGCTAATAAAATTTTTAATTTTTCAAAAAATAAACAACCTGAAAAAGGATACGAAAACGAATATATGTATGTATATGCATGACTGGGACACTGTACTGTATACCAAAACTGACACACTGTAACTGACTGTATGCCAATTTAAAAAAAAAATTAAAAACAAACCTTATTTTGTTCTCTCCTATCCTTAAACAGCTGTGAGTAACCTTATTTTCTCTTAAGTTCCACTTATTCACATCTAGAATTAGGTCATCATAGAGAGCTACAGGACAAAGTCTCCATGGTACATGTCTGAGAGCCCTGTTGGTGTTTTTCTCTTGTTGATTTCTGATGTGAGACTGGTGAATAGATGCAAAACTGGTAGATGTTTCACCAAATACTAGTCAAAGAAATCAGAGAAGTAGACTTGGGCAAAATCTAAATGATAATACTACTACAGCTTTTGATTGTTGGAAAAGATACTGGGGTTTTTCCCCCTCCCTTAAATGTACTTTCCAGATGTTGCATAAAACAAAAGTATCTTTGGGTTTTTGACATCTCAAATTCTTCATGTATCTCTCTCCCACAAAATGGTTGCAAAACCCCTAAAATCTCCAGCTGCCAATTAAATACATTAATATACGCAAAGTGGTGGGTGGCAAACAGGCATTCATTAACACAAATACTCAATTCCTCCATTTTCTGCCACTTGTGAAAGAAATTGGTAAGACACTGTGAAATTACAACCTCCATGAGAAAAATAGAGAAGTGGGTGTCAAATAAAGGTTCTACTGGTCCTTGAGATGACAAAAATGAAGCAACTGTCAGGGGAAAAAGTGCTGACAGCAGCACTCAAAATCAAAGAGTATGATTCCATGTGGTAAAAGATGTTTTCAGTAGTGCTACAAGTTTGTTATGTCAGCTTCATTTCTGAAAATGACTTCATTCCAAAATGTCTGATCCAATGAGAAAACAAGTCCTTATTTTTGCTACCATGTTGAATTTTCCTTCCTCAAACTGGCAAAAACTAAGGGACGCTAGCCAAAGCCATCATTTTATACTATATTTGTGATCAAAAAAAAATTTTTAATCCAGTTAGTAAACACAAAAACTTTATAATTTTTAAATGTAACATTTCAAAGTAATTTGGAAAAATTGAAGAGTATGCAATAATGTATGAGTATTAAGTATTTGATTGGAAGACAATGGAAATTATAATAAGAATTTCCCTCAAAATATTCAAGACTTGTAGATTTACTCATTCATTCAAACCTTTATTAAGCACCTAATATGTGTCAAGCACTGTCCTATACATAGTCATATCCCTCCATGCCTGGAACAAAGTTCGTGTCCTCTTGGGGCAACAATCCTAAATGGCATATACGGAAAATAAGCAAATAAGCAAATAAGCAAAATTCCCCCCAGTTTCCCATATTCATAACATTACTGATACTGATATCCTCATATGTAATTTTCCCATTCTGATCTCTTAATTAAGGGCAACACAATTCTGTTCTCTTAATTAAGAAAGGGCAAGAAGATATTAAAACACTCACACCTCCCCTTAGCATCACGCAAAAGACCAAAAACAACAGACAGAGCATTTCACTTATCCCAAATCTCAAATCTGAATTGGCCACAGCTCTGAGGTCTACACAACCTGGGGAAAAGTCTCAGCCAATTTCTATGCATCTTACTCTGCCCATCTAATCAATTGCAAATTGCCTGATACTATTTAAATCATTCAATATGGTTTGGTGCTAATTTCAATGTCTATGCCTTTATTCACATCTCTCCAAACCTTGCATGTCTAGCCTTACAACTCATCCAATTTCTATTCTAACATTCTACCCCAAAATCCAAGACACCTTCCCTAATTATTTCAGCTATCAAAAACTGCCCAAATTCTCTGAACTCCCATGAGAAGGCCTTCAGCTCTTAAATCTCATTTTTCATACTCTTATCCCCTTTACTCCCCATGCTTTAGCTACACAATCTCATTATATTCCTCAAACATGCCAGGTGCTGTCCTACCTGCAGGTCTTTACAGTTGACAAGTATCATTCCTCTGCTCTTAAAGCTGCTGACTTCTCATCCTTCAGATCTCACCTCAAATCATCACCTCCTCAGAAAACCCTCCCCTAAGCACAATATCCAGAGTACCATCCAGCCCCCACCCTCCTTACTTCTATCATATCACTCTGTTAATTTCCTTTATAGTATGATCATAATCTGTAATTATCCTGTTTATGTTATATTACAGTAAAGGAAAACAGAAAAAAAAAGGAAATCTTTGTTAAGGCAGGGACTCTGCTGTATTCCCAGAACATAGATCAATACTGGACACAGTAGGTGCTTACTGAACAAATGAAAAACACAGCTGAGTACTTAATCATGTTGTTCTTATTCATGTAGGCTTGTGTTCATTTCAACAGATTTTAAGCTCTTTGGGAGAAAAACTAGGCTTCTACTTTTTATCTCCCTCTCAAGGCACTTAATACACTATTGAGTATATATTAAGGGTGAGAAAAAAACATTTTTTACTTTTTTAAATACCTTGTTGACTGAAGTAATAACATGAAAAACCCTTGGAATTTTTAAAGATAAGCAAACATGAATTACCTCACCTTCCAAAAAATAAAATTTTTAAATAAATTTTTAAAAAGGCAAATATGGGTTCCAATCTTAGCTCCACATCAATGTATGTGATCCTAGTAAGTTATTTCACTTCTATGTCTTAATTTTCTCACCTACACAGTAACACCTAACTCACATAACTGCTATAAAGAGAAACGAGATAATATATATAAAACAACTAATACATCACCTGACACAGAGTAAACACCTAATTTGGCACCTTATTCTTATCCCCAACTAAAATTTGCAAAAAAAACAAAACAGCCCTATGACAGACTGGAACCACCATTGTTAAATGAAAGCATCTAAATACTATAAACCAGAGAAAACTGAGAAAAATCTTTGCTTCCACTTGACTTGGTTATTTGCTAACTTGATCAATCCTTTCTGAAATCCCCTCACTTTAATCTCAAAGAACAGTTTAAATGTCTTATTTGTAGCAAGAGGATTCAGAATGTTACAGAAAGGGTTGTAATCCATCTTTAAGAGATAAAATAACATTAATCATACAACAAATACTTATCAAGGCTCTAACATGTCCAAAGAAGACAATATAGAGTGGTAGTCAAGCACAGACAGAATCTCTCAAGTTAGTAGCCCTAAGCTCATATCCCCATTCTTGTCTGACTCTGGGCAAGCTACTTAAATAACCTCTTTCCAAGACTTTGATTCTCCATTTGTAAAACAGAAATAGTATTAACACCACAGGTTGTAAGAATTAACAGAGTCATTCCTCTGTACAGCACTAACACTCAAATATGAGCTTTTTATCATTGTAAAGAGACCCAGATAAGCAGCCAATTCAGAATCTGATTATCTAAGCAACCTTCTATAGGGGGTTGTATTTATACTAGGTATAAAGTAAAAGTCAATCATGTACCCCTGAAAGCAAAATGTGGTTTTAGTTTAGGACATAATACTCAAGGCAAATTTTTGCTTTCAAAAAATATAAGAAATAATAAGAAATAAGGCTTCCATGTCTAGGCCACTACCTACCAAAATTTAACATGTACTTTCTTTGACCTGGCAATTCCATTTATAAGATTATCTCCAAGTATGTAAAGAGGTAGGTGCAAGGATATTTACTTGTGCCTTGTTTGCAGGAGCAAAAGACAGAAGACTACTTAACATGCACACCAACAAGGGAATGGTAATAGATTATAATATAAAGTAATATCATGCAACTACTAAAAAGAATGTGCTACAATGCCTGTTAAGGACTAAGCTGTGTCCCTCCACCACCCCCACCAAATTGATGTGTTGCAGTCCTAACCCCCAGTACCTCAGAATATAACTGACTGTATTTAGAAACAGGGTTTTTAAAGAAGTAATTAAGGTAAAATGAGATCATATTGGTGGGCCCTAAATCCAGTATAACTTGGTTTTTATCAGAAGACTAGCACAGAAAGAGAGAAGACCAACTGAAGACACCAGAAGTTGACTATCCATAAACCAAGGAGAAAGGCTCCCAGAAGAAACTAACCCTGCCAACACCTTGACTTTGAACTTCCAGCTTTAAACTTCCAGCCTTCAAAACTGTAAGGAAATAAATTTCTGTTGTTAAAAGTCACCTAGTCTATGGTACTTTATTATGGCAGCCCAAGAAAACAGTGCCAATACAGTGCCAACATGGAAGATCTCCAAGATATACTGAGTTTTTAAAAAGCAAAGTGCAGAACAGTGTGTATAACATGCCAACATATGAGGTTTTTTAAATATACTCACTGGTGCAGAGACTATCTGCAAAGACACTTACAGGTACAGACACTATCTACAAAAACATATCTGCTAGACAACAGTGACGCTTCTGGGAAGAGGATATGGGTGTGTCTGGGATGGGCAGACTTATTTTTCACCATATTCTCTTTTGTATTTAAGTTCTCACCATATGCATGTAGTACTTAATTTTAAAACTTATCTACTAAAATGAAAAGAACACCAAGACATATTCAATAATTAAGAAAAACACCATCAGCTAAACTCGTCTAAAAGTTATCAAGTCCTAATAAACAAAACTCACCAAAATCCTTGATCTAGTTCATGTGCATGGGTAGTTTGTTTTTTTTTAATACCCTGCACTTGTATTCTAAAAGCCATAATATTCACACATTATTTATCTCAATAATTCCAATTCTTCATAATATAAGTAACCAACGTCTTTCAACAATTAAAACATTTTTATTCCTCTTTAAAAAACAATTCCACTTCAAATAATTTATCCAAAATGAAGATACTTTATCAAACAATAAAATGTTATAACATTACAATAGAAAGTGATTAAGTAACAATACACCAGAGGATGAAATGTTACATATTAAAAACAGTTGTGAAGACTACCTACATAGTAAACAATGTTAAAAACAAATGCAGAAAGAATAACTGCTGGGCTGGAGTGAAAGGGTGAGTGGGTGTGTGTCAGTTAAAGAGAAAGAACCAAGTGCCTAACAGATCTTATCCAATCTTCACTGCATCAGAACACAAGTTAGAACCTAGAATGTGTTACAATAGGCTTCTGTTCTTCCAAGAAACAACTACATGTATTATAAAAGTCAGCAAGATATTTAAGTGCCTATTACAGCATTACATTGGGTAAGGCAGAAACCCTGACTGTGAAACATTTCAACAATTTACTGAATGCCTACTCTATGTCAAACACCATGCTAGACAGCTTGACATACGTCACCTAGTATATTTCACTGATTATAAGCAGAAGACACTAACACAGTTGTAGTAGTCTGATTGTTACAAAATTACATTATAAACTACAAGTGCCATAGATTTTCAAAAAGTAATAAAATACGGCTATGGTCTAGAAAAATGAGAACAAGCCTCCAGTTAGATGGAACACCAGGAGAAAGGGCACTAGTAGTACCAGCCTGCGAAGTGAAACACAACACACACACACACACACACACACAAAGGACCAAGCCACAGACTCTGAAAGCAAGGAACTTTCATTTAACATAGGTGTGGGAACAGGAGGCTATCATTTCTTTCTGATCCATGAACAGCTTTGCTTTTTGTGTTTATCACTCTTGCACCTATATTCCAAGGTGAACTATCAAAGGTAACCAGATAAAGTAAAAGAACTCAGCTAAGAAACTACTTTAATAATCCAAGATTTCCTACACTGCTGGTGGGAATGCAGTTTGGTGCAGCCACTATGGAAAACAGTGTGGAGATTCCTCAAAAGACTAGGAATAGACTTACCGTATGACCCAGGAATCCCACTCCTGGGCTTGTATCCAGAAGGAACCCTACTTCAGGATGACACCTGCACCCCAATGTTCATAGCAGCACTATTTACAATAGCCAAAACATGGAAACAGCCTAAATGTCCATCAACAGGTGACTGGATAAAGAAGATGTGGTATATTTATACAATGGAATACTAATCAGCCATAAAAACCGACAACGTAACGCCATTTGCAGCAACATGGATGCTCCTGGAGAATGTCATTCTAAGCAAAGTAAGCCAGAAAGAGAAAGAAAAATACCATATGAGATCACTCATATGTGGAATCTAAAAAACAAACAAACAAACAAAAACAAAGCGTAAATACAGGACAGAAATAGACTCATAGAGAATACAGACTTGCGGTTGCCAGGGGGGCGGAGGGTGGGAAGGGATAGACTGGGATTTCAAAACTGTAGAATAGATAAACAAGATTATACTGTATAGCACAGGGAAATATACACAAAACGTTATGGTAGCTCACAGAGAAAAAAATGTGACAATGAGTGTGTATATGTCCACGTATGACTGAAAAATTGTGCTGAACACTGGAACTTGACACAACATTGTAAAATGATTATAAATCAATAAAAAATGTTAAAAAAAAAATCCAAGATTTAAATGAAGGACTTGCACTAGGTAGTAGTTAACATGGCAATAGAGAAGTAACAGCCGACTAGTTTGGGGGTGGAAGGTGGTTTTGTTTAAGGAGGTGGTAAATTATGAAGAAGTTTTTTTTTAGTTTGGAAAATTACAGGATAGGTTTGTACCACAGATAAAATGGAGAAGTTGGAAGAAGAAAGCTTAAGGTTAAGCTATTATGTTCTTAAAGCACTCATGTAAGAAAACATGGAAAAGAACAGACTTTTCAGAATCAGTACATAATAATTTGGTACGTCAAGGATGAAATCATGTGCCAGCCTGTATCAGAAATCCTACATAAAAGCATACATTTGCAGCAAAAAAGTAAGTTACTATACTTACCTAGACAGCACATACACTGTAAAATGAGTGACAAACTGAGAATCTTTCTTTGAACCAGTTGAGATGTCAACTACAAAACTATGACCATTTAGACTTTGGTTATAACTAATGAAGCAGAGGTACCTACATTGAGATTCTCATACAACCTATTTTGTAAAGATTCCAAGATTCTGAATCAAAGCAGTCTACCAATTTTGATGTAAAATCTATTGTTAATGAGGTGAATTTCTACAGAAGCATTCAACTGTGCGCTTGAATAATTTGATAAAGAATAAGAGATGCTATAACATTTGCACCAAATTCTATGTCAATGCAGTACAGCTGGCATGACTGCTGATGTTTCAGCTTGGCCGCACAGCAGAGTAACAGCATATTTCTATTCACTAAAACAGATAGAAAAGAATCAGAAATAATAAAGGTAAGAGTTGCAAAGACTCTGGAAAACAAAACAACCAGTATGTGCTGGCAACAAATCTGCCTTTTAAAGCACTTTGACATCAAGGGCCACACCATCAAAGCACAAACTTCTACTTTGACTATCAATTGTTTCCATGGAAATTATATATATACAACATATTTTGGAGAGCTAAGCTCCAGAGGCATTGCAGTGTAATTTATTTAATGTCTATTTTTAAAGACATCATAAAAAATTAAGCGTAACAGTACTTGTCACTGATTATGGCTGACCACAGTTGTTCCCCCTACCTAGAATGCTCTTGCCTGGATGACTCATTCAGTCTCATCCCCTAAAAATCTTTGCTCAAATGTCATTCTGCTGTGAGAACTCCTCTGACTACCCTTTTTTTTTGGGGGGGGGGGTAAATTATTTATTTACTTTTAGAGGAGGTACGAACCCAGGACCTTGTGCATGCTAACCATGCACTCTACCACTTGAGCCATACCCTCCTCCCCACTACTTATTTAAATTGGAACTAAAGTTCTACCAAACCCTGAAGCACTCCACTGTACCTTGCCTCCTCTTCTTCATTTTTAGCCAAACATTTATCTCCAACTCACACACTAGTATGTCAGTTTCATGGGGAGAGATTTGTTTTGGTCTATTGTATTCACTGCTATATACCCAGTGACTGTCACAGGGCACACACTCAAAGAGTTGTTGAATTGACAAGATAGTACTGGTTGGAAATGCAGTAAGTCAGAAGGAAAAAAAAAAGTGTGCTTTGGACTCAAAATATATGCTTTAGTGGGTCCTTGAAGCACCTAAACCCTCATCTACTACTATTTGGATTAAAAAAAAATTTTTTTTGATACCCTCTGTAATGTAAGAATCCAATTCCTAACACCTAAGTAAGTCCACAGCCTGAACTAGCTAAAGTAGTTAACACCAAGTTTAAAGGCCACACAGTATCATTTGCAGGAATAAATACTTTGTATCATCATGAGCAACTTTATTCTGTTCTGGGAAAGCACAATTCTAAAGACTTTTAAACTAACACACAAAAAGGTATCTTCCCAGAAAAAGCAGGATCCCTACAAAGTGTATCCCATTGTGTACTCAACTGTATCAGAGTGAAATAGTTAACATAACCAATCTTACACTCAGTCGTTTTACAATTAAAATACCCTTCTAGCGGGGAGGGTATAGCTCAAGTGGTTGCATGCTTAGCATGCATAAGATCATAAGTTAAATCCCCAGTACCTCCATTAAAATAAATAAACAAATAAACCTAGTTATGCCCCCCCCAAAATAAAATAGTGTATAATAAACTTGAGGAATCACATCATTGTCAAAGAATTGGCTCCAGAATTTAGGTCTTCACAAAAATCTTTGCCACTGATTAGCTCTATTTTAAAAGCTGCTTCTACGCCTTTTCCTTTTTTTAATGTTTTAATATTTGTAAAGAATCACCTCATCTTCATATATTAAAGAGAGACTGAAAGCAAGAGAGACAGATTTATGTTTTACAAGAACAGAAATGATATCAATTTCTCCAATTGAAAGAGGCAGAGGTAAAGAATTTGGTGTCAACAGAAAACAAACTTTTGTATCTTTAACATGTCACATCCAAGATATGAATTAATCTTGATCCTAAAGAAAAGTTATTCAATTACCAAAAAATAGTAATTTTTTTAAAAGAACCAAGACAGCCCAACCTAAGCCACTAACCCCAATCCTGATACACATTATGATGCCTTTCCTCACTCTCCCACCTCTCTCAGATAACTGGTAACACAGATAAGTGAAATAAATTTTCTGTTCCTGGCTCTGATTTAACTAGAACCAAGGACAAGTTTTTAGGAGAATATACCATCATTTCCACGCAACCAGGAAAAAAAATTAACCTAAAAGATGGGACCTGAGGTGGGTTTTTGTTTTGGTTTTGATGAGGAGAGAAGATTGGATTCAGCAGTAAGTATGACAGGAAAAGGCAAAAGAAATATGTCAAATTATAAATTACAAAGAACTTACAGATTACTATCACAGACTCTTAAAAAATTTAATAAACTTATACATTATGAATTTCCAAGATGGGGAAATATTAAGTAGGGTTTACAATTTATCTGACATCCACCCCTATGAAATCATCTTCCAGGTATTCTAAAACACACTAAAGAAACAACACATGCATTACTCGTAAAATTTAAATTACCTCTTATTCCCATTTTCACTGGTTTATAAACTCTTAGGATGAACTAACATTCCCTTTGGCTCTATGATGAGCAGAACAAATAAATAATAAGACCTAAAATAATTCAAACGTTCTCATAGCTTGTATTTGTAGTATGTACACTATTTGCATACTTTCCGAAACAAATAAGGGTATTAGGCATTGATTTAGACCCCTAACACCCTAACATTCACAGGAACTATCCATTCTTTCCTAGTTATCTGATAAATGAAAAATTACATTTTAAAATCTAAGATTATTTTTAAATCTTACTGTTAAACTTCACAATAAAAATATGGTTTTCTGGAAAAGTAATAAAGTGATATAGATGGTTTAATTCAACTTCAGAAGATTCTAAAATTAAGCTCCTCTCAAACAGCATTCAGCTGCTGACATAAATATAGTGAAGTTGCATTAGAATGAAAATCCTTGAAACCACACAATGATTCTTTAAGAAGATTTATTCTTTCACTTCCTACTCTCCTCTTCATCTACTTTTAAAGATTTAAAAGCAAACAAACAAAAATCCTTAAATTGTCTACCATCAAAGCAAATGGACTGTAGCTGAAATCTTTTTATACTTTCTTCTACAAAATTTATCGTCTTCTCATACTCCTTAACACTAATCAACACAGTATTCTTTTATTCTACCTCATCTCTCCCTCTGGTTTCATCTGCTCTTCATTTGCTGTTATTCTCAATCTCTTCTGTTTTCACAAGTAGTAACAAAAAGTGATCATCTTTTTAGCTGAAAACGAAGGCTGTGGCTTAACATTTGACAGTAGATGGCTTCATATTGCCACTTGGGACACAGAGACACAGACGTGCCTAAGACATTGATCCCCCAGCTCTCCTGGGGCTACAGCACCTCCAGCCAGCCAAGAGCTGCCTTATCCATTTACTCCACTGTAGCATACAATATTCTTCTGTTTCCCTTGATTTGAAAAGGGTTAGGAAACTGCCCTAGAGCATACATCACACAGGGATATTGCTGGTTAATCTCTCCTACATCAAACAGTATAAGACAAAAGAAAAATTAAAGAAATTCAATCGTTTTTAAAATAGCAATAATTTTTTCAGGATGGTAGCTACATAAGACTAGAGTTTAGTAATTAACATTTCCCTTGAAATTGGAAATATGGTTTATTTTAGTAAAAAAAAAAAAAAGAAAATATTTTTTACATTCGACCAGCCAAATGCCAACTTTGTATTTCATCTGTTTTCATAACCAACAATTACGTGAATAATCCTAATCATATGCTCTTCATAACAATTACTTTTCCATAAAATGTCACTGAGTTCAAATGTGTCACTGAACTCAAGTTCAAGCGGTTCTAAACTAGAATTTAAGATTATTTAGTTACTACTAAGTGGGCAATGACTCTTTATAGCAACTAAACAACACATTAGTTCCTGATAATGAGCACAGACAAGAGGCAATTCTTGACAATAGGCAAGAAACTATAACTCATTCCTTTGAATGCCATATGGTTTCAAATTCACTTTCAGGTTACAACCCCTGCAGTAAAGTCTGATACACTGCCTAAAAGAGACCAAGTTATACTTAAATAGGGGGGAAAAATAAAAATAAAGCACTCAATACTTTTTCTGAAATCTAGCAGTCCTAAAGAGGGTGCTTCAAACTTTAACATGCATAAAAATCACTCAGAGATCCTGTTAAAATGCAGATTCAGATACAGTAGGACTGGGATGGAGCCTGAGATTTCTAATGAGCTCCAAGGTACTGTTTATACTGCTCGTCCACAGACCACATACTGCATACTTGAGAACTTGCACCCTTACTTCTATGATACTGGATAAGATAATGTATAAAAATTTAAAGAAGACAACAATCCCACTTTAATTTTCATGGTTTCATGAGATTAATCTGGGAGAGGGATGGTTATTAAAATGTTGATGTTTGAGACAAATGCAGGTAACTTCTCAAAGGTAAGGATATAAGAGAGGTTGTAATGATAAAAGCAAACACCTACAGAGCACTTATGTGCCAGTGAATTGTCTTAAGTACTTCACATAGATTAACTGATTCTCCTAACAACAATGTGCGGCTGAGACTATCACTAGCGCTACTCTACAGAAGATAAATGGAGTCACAAAGACATTTCTCAGATTGCATAGAGCTAATAAATGCCAGAGCCATGATTTGAATCCAAGCAGTCTGGTTCCAGAGTCTACACTTTTGATCAGTACACTAGCAGTGTCTCTCTCAAGAACACACAGCAACAGAATTAAAATAGCAAATAGAAATGGCCTACTCTTGGAGAAAATGATGCAAGTGTTAAAGTGTAAAGCATTAAAAAGAGCACAATGAGCAACAGAGTTCTTTTCAGGTGACTGACCACCAAGTCTTAGTGAATACCATTACTTAACAATATGTAGTTTTTTGCTATCTTAGAAACTGTTTTGGACTTCAGCAAAATAGCTAAATATTTGAAGGAAAAAAAAAGTCTCAATTTGTTTTCATGGAACACCATTCTGGTGGCAAAAACGGGGTTTCACTTCATGGAATAAGCAGTTTGAGATCAATGTCCCTGGGGCGACTAGTGAAGAGTTTTGACATCCAGGACATATAATAGCAGCAGTGGCAGACATAGCTGAAATGACAAGGAATGAAAATTGCTGTAGCAAAAATATTTTGGACTGAAAGGATGAGTAACTAAAGGTAGAAATGTAAGGGACAAAGCATAACATGACCAGTAATTTGATACTGTTGAGGGGAAGTAGTAGCAAAATTAAGCTGCTACTTCAAACAAAGAAATAGAGGAAGCAAACAAACATTAAACCCTAAATAATTTTTAGGAAAGTCTAAGAACTGGTCATCAGAAAAGATTTTCTAAGCAATGGTTAATTGTCCAGATAGCACAGCTGCAGAAGATACAGGACTAAACAGATGGATATGATCAAGCAAAAGTGAGTTAGCAATCATCACTTCAATGAGCCCAAATGTGAATATACCTGACCAAGCACAAAAGTCTCAGGAAACACAGTACACAAGCCTACAGAATATACAGAAAGAGACACTGTTAACCCTCAGACATCATCACATTCATTTATTTGACAAACATTTCTCAAGACACACCATGGGTTTGGCACTCTTCTAGGTGCTTAGGGATACAGGGGTAACCACACCAGGTCAAAAACCCTGCCTTCATAGATTTACATTCTAGTGGGGGAAACTGAATACTGAAATACTGGAAGAGAATACGGAATACCGAAAGCCTGGAATGAAGCCCTTTAATACAGAATATATAGATCTATTTATGGGACATAAAGTAACAAAATATTAACCCCTTCTTCCCCTGCAGAGGAAGCCCTGTAGCCTGAAGCGTTCCTCATCAAGCAGTCCTTGTCCTCTCAAAAAAGACCCCAAAACAATAAATGCATTTAAAGTGTATCTACAAAAGTACAATTTGACTTCTACTTCCAAGAATAGCTATAAATACTACTCCCAGACACGCACAGTAAACTATACTTCGAAGTTTTCCTAATGCAACACCTCTCGGATCAAAACATTTTATTAATGTAAACATTTTAAAAATAACTAGAAATGCTTCTTTAATAAACTATAAAATTGTAAGTGGGGAAAGTATCCAAATAAAACAAATCTTAAAGTTATAAAAAAAATCAAGATTTAGGCTTTGGTGGGCTTTATGAATCTCACTGACATTTAAGCCCCTGACTACCCTAGGCTGTAACATCTGCCTCAGATTCCCAAAAAATTAAGTTTAACTGAGTACAAGTATTGGGTTATTAAGTGAAAACATTTTTAAGAGAATGTGCTACCTTTTGGGTCTTGAAGAAATTACTGGGAAAGAGCTCATTTTTAATACTCCGTTAATTACCAATCTCTTATCTCCTTGCCTCAGTCTAAAACTAAAAACTGTAAATTCAAACTATTCTGCCATACTTTAAAAGGGAAGATGAAAATTGATACATGTATATTTAAACTTCTTAAGTACAGAAGATTCAAGAAATATGGCAGCAGGGTTAAGTGCTCCATTTTTATATTCTTAAAAAGAGGTGCATTATGGCAAACAACAGTATTTCAGAAGATCCAAGCTCCATCCCTATCCAATCATCTACCAACACCTACACGCTACAGAAAGCTGATTTAAACCTAACACTTCGTTTAAGTGTTTCTTAACAAGCAATCAGTTCTCTCTATACAAATGAAAAACAATAGGAATGTACTTGTTCCAACATGAACTATCCTAGTAACAATGCATTACACAATTGGAGCTCATTTGCTTTACAATGCTAACATTTTTCTGTGCTACTGTACCCTGTAGTCAATGAAGGATACACAATCTAGGATGTACCTAACATTTTGGAAAATGAATACTGTCATCCCCACAATCTGAAAATGTTACTCACTTAAGTCTTTTTGGTTAAAAATCCAAAACTCATTTTTAATTACAAAAAGTAGAAGTGGCTAGTAAGCAAAGGTTAGGTGTAAAATGAACTGATTCTCTTTTTTCACCAAACCCTTGCCACAAAAAGTGCACGTTAGTCGACTTAGGTACGTACTCTAAATCAGTAAGTCAAGGGAGAAATTAAACAGCCTGGGAATGTCATTTTGGACCAAAGAAATGCTTCCACAAATAAATTCGTTTCATTCGAGTACAGTCAAAGGGATCTTTAAAGTTACTGCCTACGCAAGTGGCTGTAGAAGGTGTTGTCTTACGCTTTATTCCCTGGCACAAGCTGATCTTGAGATTTTAAACCTTCCTGGCTTTTAGCGGCATACAAGATGGCCAGGATTTCAAAAGATCCTCTCTGAATACGAAACGTTGGGAACAGGCAGGATATGGCACTGGATGACCCAACCAAGGCTACAAAATACTATCTTAATTTGGTGAGTCCCTGACTTGTAGGAGTTAAAAACTCTCACCCCTTATACTGCGATGACGTAATCTTCTACACTGCTTTTCTCTTGGACTTAAAGGGGAGGAAAAAAACAAACGAACAAAGAAAATCTCCTCCTAAGGAGAGGAATTAGGCAAACGGCAGAGGGATGATTTCGGGAGGTGGTTAGGTAACTCCCTGAAAGGGAAGCTTCAGCTGAATAGGCAGGGAGAGAGCTGGAGAAGCAAACGGAAATGGTATTAGGAACTCGACCTAAGGCAGGAATAAAGGAGACCGGAGAAGCCGGGACCAGGCCCACATCGCCGGACGAGGCGTCCGGCAGGGGGCCGCGGAGGAAGGCGCGTCGCAGGCAAAGGCCGGAGCGGTCTGCAAGCTGCCGACTCCCCGGCCACCACTTCCCCGCCGCGCTCGCAATCCGCTCCCCTCCCCCCGTCCGCCGCAAAATGTCCGCGGCGGCGCCGGGCGAAGCAGGAAGTCGAAGACGGGACGCGGAGGCCAGACCCGGCATGGGAGCCCAGGCCACCAGCACCCCCGCAAACCCCAGGCGCCCGCGAGTGACTCCGCGGCCCACGGCGCCCCGGCCCGCCGCCTGTCCTTAGGGGTCCGCGGGGCCGGGGGGAAGGGAAGCCGGGCGGCGGGATGGGTGTGACCCCTTCCTTCCGCCGCTGCCCGGTGACAGCCCAGCTCCGGCCGCGCCCTCGGCCCGGCACCCCGCTCCCCGGCCGCGCACCTCTCGCCAGACGTGCGCCCCCGCCTTGCCCGCCGAGACCCCCTCCCCGCCGTCCCCCGACAGAACCCGGACCCGCGCTCGCCCGGACGGCGCCGCGCGAGCCGGGCGCTTCCCCGCCGCGCCCCGCGCTCCCAGGCTTCCCGAGATCCCAGAGACGGAGTGTCCCCGCGGATGAGGGGGGCGGGGGGCGTCACAAGGGGGACGGGACTGTGCGGGATCCACTCCCGCAGGGAGCCTCGGGCCCCGCACTCACCTCAGCTCCTCCGCCGGGGCGTTGGCAGCACTGCACGGGGTCTCCTCGGCTGCCGGACAGGGGCACGCGCCTGACGTCACCACGCAGGCAACGCACAGTTGGGTGCCCGCGGAAGTGGGAGGGACCGAGAAGCGAAAAGGGGACGAGAGGTTCCGGGAGGGGCCTGAATTCATCCCCTGCTCTGGCTCCGACCGCCTAACGCGCATGCGCCTGCCAGCACGACTAGCTCCGCTGGGGCTCTGCACCTCTTTCTCCTAAGGCTGTACTGTATTTGTAATAAGGCTATAAACGGTCGCTTACAAAGCGCCTCCACTAACATCTCTTTTGATCTTTGCAACTTTGCAAAGTATTATCATCCCGATTTTGCAGAGAAGACAGTGGCTACTCAAAGAGGGGCAGTGGCTTGCCACACGGCGTAGTGGATGGCCTCCTGACTCCCCCGGCCTGTATTTAGCCTGCCTTGGCATGAGAGCTAGTGCTCACTTCTCATCTCTACCTACACCCCACTGTCCCTCTCTCCAGCCACGTTGGTCACCATTTGGTTTAGAGACTTCCTCCCCACCACAAGGCCTCGCACTCGCTGTTTCCCCTGGCTGCTTCCTCTTCACCAGCCCTTCCGTTGGCTCTCAGCCCTCAAAGTCACTGCCTTCCTGATCATCCTGTCCTCACAGCACCTGTTTATTATCTGTCTTCCCTGCTAGTGTGCAAACTTGGAGGGAGTAGGAACCTCCTCTGCCTTTTCTCAGATGTTTCCCAGGGTTAGAGGAAAAAACTCATCTTAATAATAGTTCATTTATTGATGACTACCACAGTTATTTGGCCAAGAAAGACACCTATTTCCAATGTATATGATTTAATAGTCATATTTTCTTTTGGACTTTTTTTAAGCCAAATGAATCTTTCATTGGGATGTTTTCAGACAGTGAAATAGTTGGAAAAAAATACATAAAAGTCTTTACAAACACACCACTGAGTTGAGAAGGATAGAAAAGGGCAGCAGCTGAGTTTCCTCTCTCCATTTTTAATTACATGAGAAGAATAACTGCATTTTTGACTGTTTACTATAGGTATGGTGCTAACAGATTTGCATAAAATAGTAGCTAATGTAAAATTCACAACCACCTTATGAATTAAGAACTATTACCCCACTTATCGATGCATGAACTGAGGCTCAGAGGTGCTAAGGGACTTGCCCAAGATCACCAAGCCAGCCAGTGGCAGAAGTGGGACTTAGACCCAAGAGGCTGGTTCTAGTTAACCAACATACTACCCAGCAAGTTTATACAGTGAAATCAGAAGATAAGCTTCAAACAAGTTTCTGCTGTATAGCATAGGGAACTATAGCCAATATATTGTCATAACCTAAAATGAAAAAAGAATATGAAAAGGAATACATGTATGTATATGTACGACTGAAACATTACACTGTACACCAGAAATTGACACATTATAAACTGACCATACTTCAATTAAAAAAAAAAAAGAACACACACCAAAAAAGAAAAGAAGATTAAGCTTCAGCTGTAGTCCTACCCCCAATGACACCAACCATTATCACTTGGGTGTATACATTTCCAGATATATGTACATATATGTATACACATTTATTGCACAAAAGCAGACTGTCTACTTTTCTCTCTCAAAGCTATGTCATGAACATATTTTCATGTCAAATAAAGCACCATTTTTAAAGGCTGCATTTTACTAAATGGGCATTACAATATTTCTCCAATCTATCTCCTATTGGAATTTAGGTTATTTTGCACTACCATAAATTTTGGACTACTGTAAAAATGCATGAGCTTAGTATCTTAAACTTGAGGGAAAACTGGTTGTTTTCTTCCCCTGCAAGACTGGTTGGCAGTGACCTTTCCATCATCCCATCTCACAACGTCCCCAGACAGTGTCTGCCCTTTTCATCAGCAGCAAAATCTTGATGGGGTGTCACCCAACCACTTGGCTTTTCCTGCCTTTATTCTGAGGACAAGGACTCACTCAGCACTTTGTCTATTATACTGTCATGTTTTTTGTCAGAAGGACCCTCTCCAACCTTTTCACAGTTCCAAAGGCGACAGTGTTACTATCTGACCCCATTCTACCCCTTTTCTTGCAGCCTGCCAGACCCTGGCCCCCTGGTGCCCCCTCCCCACTGCATCACTGGCTGCAGCTGCTTCATATTGGCAGAAGAGGCAGCCTGTGAGTCTCCAGGTCTCCTTCCCCTGTGGTGACCAGCCCAGTGTCCATTCCTTCTTCCTCTAGTAACAACACTTCCATTTCTCCGGGAGCAGCCCGTCTCCCAGTTCTCAATCCATGTGGTTCTGGAGGAGATGACTCTACCAACACTGGCAGGAATAGCCACATGACCTATGCTTGGCCAATCAGATCATTTTAGAGAGCACTCTTGCCACAGCATCCCAGCAATGGGCATATGACGCAATGAGAACCAGTAAGATTCAATTCAAGGCTTTTGGTCAGAACTGTCTGGTTGAATGAATCAATCTGCTGAGGGCAGGATGTGATCACGGCATTGCTGGCAGCCATCTTCCTGCTGTAAGGAGAGAGACCACCTGAGAATGAGACCAAAACAGAGAGGGAGAACAGAGCTGAGAGATGGGACCGTGAAACCAAGTCCCAATGGCATTGTTTGAGCCCTTGGATCCAGTCTTGCCTCAATTTTCAGTCACATTAGCCAATAAATTCCCTCTCCTGCCTGAGCCAGGTGGAGTAGGTTTCTGTCATTTGCAATTACAAGGCTCTTGATGAATCATTCTGCCACCCCTGCCACTCATGTCTTCCCCAGTGTGGTACTTGCCACCAACCTCTATGTAGATGATTCCCAAATCTCTACCTCCTCCAGCCCAGCTACTCAGAAGTCTTATCAACACGACTGAAATCACCTTCTAGTTCCCACCTGCTTCAGGTTCTGCAGTGCCTGTATCTGATTTTGGCCCTTGCACCCTTGTACATCCAGGATTCCCAACCTTTTCTATATCATAAATCCTATAATCATGAAATTAATACCCAATTTCTAGAGGCTTCCTTTAAGAATCTCTGTTTTAATTCATTTTATACAGCACTGCCTTGATCTTCCCAGATCTCAGGTCTTACTAAGTCACTTCCCAGTTCAGGAACCCCCAGTGTTTTCTCCTTTGTCTTCAAAATAGAATTCAAAGTCCTTTAGCCAGGAATTCTGTGTCCTCTGTGATCTGGCACCAACTTGCCTTTCCAGTTATTCTCCTTTTCCTACTATATGTAAAAATAGATTTAAAAAGACAGATTTCTTCTGTATAGCACATGGAACTATGTTCAGTATCTTGTAATAACCTTTAATGAAAAAAAATGAAAGTGAATGTATGTATATACATGCATGACTGGGACATTATGCTGTACACCAGAAATTGACACATTGTAACTGACTATATACTTCAGTTTGAAAAAAAAAGTTATTTCCCCTTTCCTTCTGTATTAGTCAGGATTCTCCAGAGAAACAGAACCCATAGAAGATATAGAGAAATAGAGAGATAGGTAGATAAATCTACATCTATCTATATTCCCTATTAGATCTATATCTATCTATCTAAAGAAGTTTATTATAAGGAATTGATTGACATGGTTATGGAGGCTGATAAGTCCCAAGATCTGCAGGGTGATTTGGCAATCTGAAGACCCAGGAAAGCTGATAGCATAGTTGCAGTCAAAGTCCTATCACCCGAGAACCAGAAGAGTCAATGTTTCCATTGCAGTCCAATCACTAGCAGGCTCAAGACCCATGAAAAGCAAATGTTTTCATTTGAGTCAAAAGCCAGGAAAAATTCTTCCTTACTCAAGGGAGGATCAGCCTTTTTGTTCTAGTCAGGCCTTCAACTGATTAGACGAGGCCCACCACAACAGGAAGCACAATCTGCTTTACTTAGTCTACTGATTCAAATGTTAATTTCATCTGGGCACCCCATGGTCAAGTCGATGTGTAAAGT
The DNA here is from genome assembly GCF_009834535.1 of Camelus ferus. Classification (NCBI taxonomy): domain Eukaryota; kingdom Metazoa; phylum Chordata; class Mammalia; order Artiodactyla; family Camelidae; genus Camelus; species Camelus ferus. Next base: position 15,092,109 of record NC_045708.1, on the reverse strand, counting down.
TAACCACTACACTTCCATCACACAACTTATGTTGCAGCTAGACTGAATTACTTAGCACTGTGCATAGAGGCACCATTATTTCTGGCCTCTGTGCCTCTGCTCATGCTGTTCCCCTTGCCTAGAACACCTTTCCTGCTTATCCATCCTACCTATCAAGTCCCACTTTCCTTCCCACCATGAACAGTACCTTTTGCCAACATTGACCTTGTGTCCTTTCCCATCTCTGTGACTCTGCAGATTCAGTGGTTTCCTTCTCTCTCTGTTAAACTGCTATTCTTCTCTTCTTCAAGGACTAGCCTAAACCTCAGCTTGGAAAGCTTCCCCAACAACCTCAGGCAACCAATTATTCCTATTACACTCTGTATTTAAAGCAAACTATATTGGTATCATTTGTATCTATGCTTACTAAACCATTAGTCCATAAGCAGGCAAGGGTATTATGATTTTTGTTTCCTTTTACCTTATTTCCTGGCACTCTGCCGGCCTGCAAAAATATTTGATAAATAATGCATGAATGAGCATACTGCCACATCTTCCATGATGTCTGCTCTGCTTCCAGCTGGCAAAAGTGATCTCTGCCCCTTCTAAACTATCCTATCACTCAGCTGAGAATTTCTTCAGGCCTCACCCTGTTCTGTCCTTTTTATACATGCTTTCTCTGCCTGACTGTATGCTCCCAGGGGCAGCTTCCATTTTAGGTGCACCTTCATGCCCCTCACAGTGCTCTTCAGGTACCTTAAATGTGGTGAGCACTTAGACACTGGCTGGATGGGAGAAGCCTCAAAACCGCATTCATTGCCAAATGCTGGAGACCACAAATCCACCACCATCTCCCCCGGACCTGCCAAGATTTAAGAAAAGAGGATCGATATTAAAGAGGCTCTCCTTTGTGGCCTTCAGTCTTCAGATTTACATGAGAAAATCCCAATTTAAGACTTTCCCTGTGATTCATAGGTGATAAAACTATAAAGAAAATCAAGGAAGTGATTATTATTTTAAAAATCCGGCTACTGGCTGCCTCTAAAGGAGGTTGCAATCTAGCAGAGACGGGGGTGTGCAAGGTTGAGGGACAGTGTTGACATGTTCTATTTCATGACCTGGATGATGATTACATTGATGCTTCCTTTATAATTATTCATTGTAGTGTGTGTTAGTTTTACGTGCTTCTTTTTCTGTGAAACAGTTCATAAAAATTAAGGTTAGAAATAAATGAAACAAAAATAAAGTCTCACTGTTGTTCCTAGAAGGTTGATGTTGTTGTGTAAATTCCTATCACTTACATTCAAGCCTACCCTTCCATACTGATTTACTGGCTGACCTTTCCCTCCTCTGACTGGTCATGGCCCAGGCCTTGCTAGCAGCCTCTTTCTGCCTCTAGGACTCCAGATGTGCTCCTGCTTTGGCCTGCCCCACCTTAAAGGGCTAGATCTGCTGCAGCTACAGCCTACTCCATGGGCTTCGACCCCACCTCCTACCCTTTCTGCAGCTCCTCCTTCTGCTCAGTCTCCCTCCTCCATTTGTCCAGGGACCTGGACCCTTCTTGGAGTCTGAGAAAGGAGATGAACTAACCAAACCTGTTTCCTACTTGCCTTTTCTCTAACTGGCCCAGGCTTGCCTTCTTCATCTCTGTTACACATCTCTGGTGGAGATAAACTGGGTCACTGAGGAAGGGTGGATGAGATGAAATAGGGAAGACAAAAATTTAGAAACAACTGAGCAACACCTTCCCCAGCCAGTACGGTTTAGTAAGAACCCAAAGGCACATGGCACAATGATGAAGTTTTAGCTTGAAAATGAACTGAGAATCGCTCATGTGGACTAACTGGTCATGGGTACATTGTCACCAATATTCAACAGTTAGTGAGTATCTATTATGTACTAGGTACCTTGGAGGCAAAGGTGAGCAATATCCCCCTGCTTAACCCCTTCAATGGCTTCTCCTGACTCTTGTCCATCCTCCATCCTCCTCTGGACCATGCGCTCCCTCACTGGGCTCCAGCTCTGCTGCCCTCTTTGTTGTTCCTCAGATATACCTGAGCCTCCTGTGCCTACCTCAGAGCCTTGTCCTCGCTGTTCTCTCTCCTGGTCTGCACGAGCCTGCTCCTTTCCCCCCACAGGTCCTTGCTCAAATATCACCTCTTCAAGAAGACCTTCTCCCCACCCAGCTTAAGTGGTACCCCCAAACCACTCTCACATCTCACCACTTTATTTAGTTCATGTCACTTATCACTATCCAAAATGATCTGTCCTCTTTATTTTTCTTATTATCTGTCTCTTCCCATTAAAAAATAAATTCAAGGGCTTCCTTCACCACTGTACCCTTGGTGCTATAATACACTGCATACTCAATAAATATCTGTTGAAAAATTCAATGAATGAAGATACAATTCCTGCTCAAAGAAGTAAGGTCTCATAGTGGGACAAACAATAATCAAAATAAGTGCTAAGACAGGGTATGTACAAGGATCTGGTGGAAGAAGAAGAGTATTCACAATAGTTATACCTAACATTTATGAAGTACTTCTTATGTTCCAGGTATTGTTCTCAGTATTTAATATGTATTATCTCATTTGAAATTCACAAGAACTCTGGAATATATAAACTATGATCTTCAACAAAAATGAGGCATGAAGAGGTTAGTGACACGTGTTCAAGTTAGTAGATAAAGAAGCTGGGATTCAAACCCACAGCTGATCAGAGAAGACTCCCCAAAGGATCAAGGTTTGATCGAGTCTAGAGGACTTTCACAGATGGGTCAGGCCAGGGTGGGGTGGGGTGGGGTGGGGTGTGCTGAGAGAACAAAAGGATTCTTGGCACAGAATCAAGACAGGTGTGGGATCTGGAGCTCAGAGAGGTGACATGACTTGTCTGAGATCACACAGCACCTAAGTGCTGGAGTTATCTTTGCTAGAAACATCCCATTTGTTCTCCTAAGACGGGACTTCAAAACACTAAGTATTGGCCCCAACTGAAGGCGGAGTTTTGGCTCAGAGGAAGTGAAGGGGAGGCCCTGGCTGCTTTGGTGGTGTTGGCGGCTTCCTGCCCAGGAGACACACCCAGCTTCAAAATCACTATTCTGGGCAGTCAGGTTGTTGCTAGGCACCAAGGGGGCCCTTGAGCTTTCAAGCAGAGCCAGCCAAGGGCAGTTAACTTCACCTCATTGCAACGTAAGGTGCAGAAGGGAGAGGGAAGCCAGCCATCCCAGTGAAGCCTGAGTGAAGGCTTCCCCTTTTGGGGGGGTCTTATTTTCACCATCATCTCCAGCCTCAAACAGGAATTAATAATCTCACTCCCTGCCTTCTCCCCAGTGAAATGCTTAATTGTTTCCCATGAATTCTAGTTATTTGTGTTCACTAGAAGGAAGCACCTTGAATCAGGGAACAACCATGTGTCTTCTACAAAAATCAGACTGTTCCTAGAGGATCAGCCACGTTCAGATCCTGTGATGGAGGTCAAGAACATAGAGATTCTCTCTTCACAGAGCTCACACTCTGCTTGGGACACAAACTAGGCACAACACTCAGGGTGATACTTAGAACAGGGCAGGCATGGCACATTGGGTGCGCAGTGGATATTTGCTGAATGAACAGGGACTTAGAACTAAAGGGAATGTGTTATAGGAGCTCACAGGAGGGTGTCAAAGGCTGATTCAAGACAGTTATCAGAGAAAGCTTCATGAAGGTGACCCTGGCTATCTGTGTCATAAAGAATAGAGGAGAGGGTATAGCTCAGTGGTAGAGCACGTGCTTAGCATGCACGAAGTCCTGGGTTCAGTTTCCAGTACTTCCATTTAAATAAACAAACAAACAAACTTAATTACCCCCCAAAAAAACCCCAAAAAGTAGGTAAATAAACCTAAATCTATCCCCAGTACCTTCATCTTCATTAAAATAAACTTAATTACCTCCCCCTCAAAAATAAGTAAATAAATAAGCTCATCCTCCCCCTCAAAAATAAGTAAATAAATAAGCTTCATCCCCCCCACCACAAAAATAAATAAAACAAATAAATAATATGCTTTAAAAAAAAAAAAAGAATGAATAGGAGTAGGCTGGCAAAGATGGGGGGAGGTGTAGGGGAGGGGCATTTTGGGCCAAGAGAAAATGTCCAATAAATGCATGGCAGTGGGTGGAAAGTGCTTAGTAAAATAGTCAACTCATTGTCAAGAGCATTGTATTAAGCTGCCTGTGGAAACTGACTGCAAATGGTGCTCCTAGGAAGGCCAGTTACAGAATCCTCTAGCTGCTGCCACCACTGTGGTGGACTCCTCATGGCCCCCACACCCCCTGGCGTTGGCCTCCTTTCCAGCAGCCGGGACCTGGCACCCACTCACTGCTCAGGGAGTAGCTGCCCAACAGATGACATATTTTTCCATGGCTCCAGCCAGTTGCTGGGAATCTCATATTACCTTGTGGTCCCAGCACTGGTTTTCACCAGCAGTCATCTGGCAAGGGCACTTTCCAGTAACTAGATGAATTTATTCTTTTGTGGAACTGGAGTCAAAATAATCACAAAGGGAAAATGAGACACATGAGACATTTTAGAAACACTTCCTTCTAGCTCCTCTACACTGTCCTCTTTCATCACTCACAGTGTTTAGGGTTCTTCCGAACTGGGGTCTAGAATGACTGAAGAAATGACGATGACTGTCATTGGTGACAACTATGTGACTGAGTAGAGAAAGCACAGGAATCACCTCAGGGAGTGAGACTCTCCACGGAGCCCTTAAAACACTTGAAGCTGGTTTACTCTTTAATATCCAGGCAGTGTGACCTCGTGGCAAGGGCACGGGGCTAGAGCCAGACGAAATGAAATGGAGATGAACTCAAGCTTCTCCTCTTACTGGGTTTGTTTGGGGTAAGGAATTGCACCTGTAAATCCACTTCCATGGGAAAGCTTGGGTACCACAGGGCTGCTAGGAGACAGTGCTGGGCAATTGTGAATTGTACCAGTTCTGGTTTCAGTTCTGGCCTCTCTAAATCTCACTTATGCTTTGGGTTTGACTCTATACCTAAATCCTCCATCTTGCATTTTCACTGAAAAGTGTCAGGTTAGCATTAGCCATACAGAGTACCATGCAGCTGCTAAAAAAAAAAATTTTTTTGACAAAATACACCTCTGTATGTTGATAGTGAAAGATTGCTAAGGCTTACTGGGCAAGAAAAAATACATACTAAACATGCATAATATATATTTTGTGTAAATAAAAAGGGATATACATGTGTGCATGTATATCTGCTTACATAGTTTATATTTTTTGGAAGGATACATAAGAAACTGTTAGTGAGAAGTCTTTAAATTTTCCTTTTACACCCTTCTATACTGTTGGACTTTTCTACACACATGCAAATGTGTATAGAAAACCTTAAAAAATGTCAACAGGAGTTACCCAGTAAGTGAGATTATGGACCTTTTTTTCCCTTAATTTTTCTGTCAAATGAATCTAAGAAATGCTATTTTAAATTGTAACACAAAGATGAAAAAAGCTAAAACAGAAACATCTTGCACACAGGAGATTCCAGACATGATGAAGCCCAAGGCTAGGGGGACAGAAATCCAAGGCTCAGATTCTAGCTCTGCGATTTACTGGCATGTTACTTAACAGCTGGTTCTCATCTGTAAAGCAGGTATATTTACATACTCACATGACTGTTAGGATTAAATGAATCAAGAATTCATCTAGTCTAGGTGCTGGCACACCACACAGGAAACCATCCCAATAAAATGTTCTAAAAGTTGGAGGTATTGTATTACTCTTCATAACAAAGAGCTTCTCAAGATTTGCCAGAGTAAGTGGCATTACCCAAACACATAAAGGAAATATAAATACCATACAACATGGGGAATATAGCCAATTTTGTAGTAACTGTAAAGTAACATCTGGTTTTTTTTATTTTTCAAGTGCATACATTTTATTTTTTTAATATATTTTTGTTGAAGTACAGTTAGTTTATAGTGTTGTGTAAAGTAACCTTTAAAAGTTGTAGGAGGAAAGGAAATAGCTCAGTGGCAGAGCACATTGCTTAGCATGCCTGAGGTCCTGGGTTCAATCCTAAGCACCTCCATTAAAAAAAAAGTCCAAAAAAATTGTATAATTTTTTTTTAAAAGGAAGCAAAGTCCAATTTATGCCATTCTTCCTGCACCTTTCTCAGTTCAATATTAAGCTTAAGAGACCATGGACCTGAGGGTAACCTGTGGCATGTCTGGATGAACTCTCCTATTAAATCAGTGGTTCTCAACCAGGGGCAAATTTGCCCACAAAGAACACTTGGCAATGTCTGGAGACATTTTTGGTTGTCACATTTAGGGGGGTGTCACTGGCATCTAGTGAGTAGAGGACAGAGCTGCTCCTAACGTCCTATAATCCATAGGACAAGTCCCCACAAAAAATAAGTAACTAGCCCCAAAGTGCCAAGGTTGAGAAAAATCTGTGCCAAGTTCACTGAATTCAGGAAACCTCAGCTGTCTTGTCATCAAATCCCTAAGGTGAAAGCTTTTTGGTCCACCTGGAAACTCTAGTCCTTAACTTGCATGCTAAATTCTAGGCCATCAAAGCATCTGAGACTGGTGCAGGTCAGGAAATTCCTTACCAGGCGTTCCTGATCCCTGCAGACTAAAGGAAATACCTTTAGAATGTTCAGAACAAACTGAAATACTGGAGATACTATGACCTTATTAGTTACTAGCTCCTTTATCAATGTTATATTTTACTCTTAGAATTAAGAATAGGAAGCTTAACCCAGTAAACAAAAGGTAGAGTTAGTTCCCTTACATCTATGTTCACTATTCCCCAAACACGGCACACCCTTGCATTCCCATGCTTTTGCAAAAGATGTACCTTCTGTCCAGTGACCTCTCACTCCTGAAGTTCAATTAAAATGCCACTTCCCTAACTTGGCTATTTCCTCTTTGCTTTTAACATTCAAAATATATATATATGAAATGTGTTTTCTTAGTGCTGTCTCAAAACCAGATGCCAAAGGAAAGACTAGTTTTACTCTAGCATTTCTAACAATTTATTTTGATGGCTTCTTCCTCTCCTTAGAAAACATACACTTCCTTAAAACTGTTTTTATATTTATATTCTAGCATCTAGAGTGCCCCAAAGGCACAGGAAGTACTAAACAAACCTCAGCAGAATCCACATGAGTTCCAGCACAGAGCTCACCAACCCCATCCCAAAAGATTAGTTTTCAAATTGGCACCAAGTTTGCTACAGGAACAGATCTACAAATCCAAAAGCCAGGCCAGAGGCAGAAAGGTTCCTCAAGACTGGGTCACACTAGGGAAGCAGCTGCTGTTTACTCTCTGCCTGTCACAACCACAGCTACTGCTCTGATGCAGCTGTCAACCAAAGTATAGGTCTCCACCCACAGAAAGCCAGGATGACCTTTGTCTCAGGAAAAGCAGAACTGTCAGATGATTTAGAGTGAGTCCCTTTGCTGGAAGATGAGCTGTAGCACAAAGGTGATGGAGCTGGAGAAAGAGCAAATTGAACAGCTTTGCCTGAGAGTCACTCACCTCCGATATCCCTGTTTTACCCTCTCAGTCTTGCCCAATTTAAATTCTGACTTCGAAAACAAAGGCCAGGCCTGTTCCTATTCCCCAGCTCAACAAATGCCATAGTTCTTTTCTCTGCCTCACATCTACTCCTGATAATTATCTCACCTTTCTCAGATGCTGACTGCTAAGAGCTAAACTGGTAAATCACCACAAGACATTTTTATTAAAAACCAAACTTTAATATTTCAAGGACATCCCAAATGAGTTACTGGTGGGGTTACAGAAGCTTCCATTCATGCCACCACAGCAAGAATCAAGAATATTAACATTGAAGCAGTCACCTCTCTGGATACATAAAAACAATGTATTAAAGCATGTCACAAAGTGCAAAAACGGAGGCATTCAGCAGAGCAAAAACAAGCAGCAGGCTGATTATCCTAACAAGAGGGCAGGGAAACTCATTTTGGAGTTCACGGTACCAGGAAACAGCTGCTTCAGCCAAAAAAGGTCCAGACGTGGGTTTTGATGGATTCTTATTACAGCTAGTCAAAGGCAAGATCAAAGAAAACTGAGGTTCAGATTTCCCATGACTGCATTTGGATCTTGCAACAAAGAGAGCCTTTGGTTACTTCTCACATGTAGGCTGAGCAAGGAGGAAGCAGTGAGACTTAGCCAGTGATTCTGACCCCAGGCTGACAATCCTGCGCCCGCACTCTGAGCTCCTCAGGGAGGACAGACTGGAATTGCTCCTGTACTAGCATTTCCACAATCTGCTCCTTTGTGTGAATATCAGGCCTCAGCCACTGTCCAGCAAGCTCCTGGAGATGTCTGAGGACACCCCTGGGCCCAGCTGCATCCTCATAGCGGAACTTCCGGAACCTCTGCCTGGAGGCTGCTGGGTTGAGAGGACTCCTTTGTGGCACGGTCTCAAGATCTTCTACGGAGTCTTCATCAAGGCTCTCTGGTGGAACCTGGACAAGAGGAGATGCTATTCGGATGTCTTCTGGCTCCTCAGCCATCATCTCATTTGGTGATGACCTTATTTGATCAGTCCGAATTTCTCTATTTCTTTGCGTCTCTGGGTACCCTTCAGTCTCCATTCTAGAACTCTGGAAAAGGATTTCTCAAGATCCTAGGCAAAGAGAAAACTCAGGGTCAGCAAAAGTAGACCACAAAGGATGTTAAAACTTCCTTGATCTCATGGAGTTGCTCCAGACCTAGGTTCCATCAACTTTCCAATCCTAACAGGGTTTCTTAATAACACTACTAGAAATTCTATTTTTGTATCCTCTTGCTGGATCAAGTGACACAATTGAGAAAATGCATCAGTAGTTTACCAAACTGAAAAATGTAGATTCTCAAAGCAGAAAGGATGAAGAATGTTAGCTCTGCTAGCTGGAGAATCTCTCATCCACTTTTTCCCCCATTACAAAGTATTTTGCACTATCTTAAAACAAACAAACAAAAAAACTATATACACATATGATTTGTATGGGGAAAAATCTTTTAAATTCATGGTTGCTTGCTTCCTCCAACCATTTTTATGGAGAATTTGCTCTGTCCAAAAGCAAATTATGAAGAGGTGCTAAAATAGAGGAGAAAGGGTCTGTTCATTTACATCTCCTCTGTTGTCTTTCCTACCTCCCCCCACCTCTTTCATGATGATGAAAGAATAGCAAGTGTTAAAAAAAAAAATACTTTAGGAGCTATCATTAGGATGGAGACTGAGGGGGAAAAAAAGGAAAAAGCCTCTATATTAAGATCAAGATCCTAAGCTCCTCCAGTGCATGGGAAATTGAACTTGTCAGAATCCTAGCAGCACAGACTTCCAACTTCTTGGATGCTTGACAGCTCCGGGATCAGCAAACCAACTGTAGTCAGAGGAAGAGGGGTGGGGGTAGGACAGGCAAATCAAATACCTGTGAGATGCTAGGGGAAAAAAATGTTTTGCTCCATCTGGGTTTGGACCCCAGTTCAAAGAGGGATTATTTACAGGAAAACCACATACTATGTTAATTTATTTAAAAGGAAAAAGAGAAACTTCAGATGACAGCACAGAAATGACTACGCTAATTTTCACATCAACATATGTCCAATCAAAGCTTATAACCCCTATAATGAAGTCACTTTACAACGATCATCTTTTTTTTATTAACAACCCCTCCCCCAAGAACTAGTCCTTCCCTACGTTATATAACAGAAGTGTTGATTTTTAAAATCCCTCATACCTCAGAGATTCTCTCAAGTCTGTTTCCTGGGTAACAACGGGCAAAAGCCAACAATCACAACACTGACCAGCTGCCCTGCATTAACTGGTTCTTGGCTCCTAATCACCCCTTCTCTAACATTCCCTGACCCATTTTCAAGGAGCCTTGAATTGTTTAGAGACCCTAAGCTGAGATATTCTTGGAGTATACCAATTCTTCTCATATCACTGGGGCTTTTGCTCAATCAACAGAGTGTGCTCATCTCCAAAAGTAAGTTGTTACTAATACAGGGTGATGAGAAGGACAAAAGAAAAATATCTCCATAACTCAGGGGTACCTTGAATAAAAAGGAAATATAATTACTTTAACCAAGTAAAGGATGGATGAAACACTGTTAAGAAAGCAAAATCTGAGATGACCTAAGCCATCAACAGGGAAATGATTAAATAAAGTACTGTCAGCTACATGGTGTGCTGTGCAGCCTTCTAAGGAATGAAGTAGGCCTATGAGAGCTAATATGTAAAGTTGTCCATCATGTATCACCCACGACCAAGGTGTAGATCAGTATGAGTAGTATGATCCCATCTGGGGAAATTAAGGTTATGGAAGAAATTGCTTTTTCTCTGAGGAGCAAGGACAGCAGAAGAGGATACATTTTTTTTCTTGTATCTTTCTGTATTGTTTTCTTTTTCACAACAACTCAAGAGGGAGAAACCTTTTCAGGTTTTCCCCTCCAGCCCCAAAACTTTCTGAGTGAAAACCCCTAATCCACTTAGAAAAACACCGTTTTACTAATTCTTCTAGTTCCTAGCACCAGAGGTCTTTACAACCCTGACTTCTAGGAATAATCTCAATTGTCAGTAGGCCAATTCTGAAGGTTGACTCTGAAAGATGGACCAGATCAACGATTTACCCAGCTTACAAATCCTACCAGTTTCAGAGGCCCACCTGCCAGACAGAATGCTTACCAGCATCAGTTAATAAAGCCAGTTTACTGAGCCCTTATTTCTATCTGACACTGTTCTGGGCATTTTACAAACATTCTCCTCTATGTGGTGCTCTTAACCACTCAGGTGAAATTCTTACCAGGGTTTGTTTTTTGTTTGTTTGTTTGGTGGGGGAGGTAATCAGTTTTATTTATTAATGGCGGTACTGAAGATTGAACCCAGAACCTCGTGCATGCTAGGCATGCACTTTACCACTGAGCTATACCCTCCCCTCTAGGTTAATTTCTTGATACCAATCTCTATTGCCCAGTTGTCTCCATTAACAGCAGCCGCGGCCACTACATTTGTTGAATTTTACGGGCCAGACACTCCGCAGCAGCTTTCCCTCATACAATGCTCCTGATAACCCAACAGGTCCGTTATTGTCATTTCCATTCACAGAGAAACAAACTGAGGCTCGGGGAGAAGGGACTTGCCCAAAAGTCACAAGGCTAGGAAGTGGCGGGACCACTCAGTCCAGTACAAAAGTCCCCGGCGCCGGGGCGGGGAGCTGAACCCAACTCCTCTCACCACCTAGGCACGGTTCAGAGGGCCGAGGTGGGGCGCGGAAAAGGCGCTTCTGGAACTCCAGAACTGGGACGTCCCCCTCCTCCGGAGCTGAAGCAGGGCCCAAGGCCATGCCAGGCTGGGCACCCTCAGACCCCGCGGGCAGGGCCTCCCTGCTCCGAGGGCCGCTCGCTCCCACCCGACGGTGCGCGGGGTAGGGGGCAGGAAGGGGAGTTCACCTGCGCAGGTGCCCCTAGGAGGGCGGAGGTGGGGGGGACAGGCGGGAGAGGCTAGCGACGAGGCTCCAAGCCCCTCCACCAGCTCCGGAACAGGGAAAGCAGCAGCGCGGCTCCGAGCTTTGCCGCCCACCGCCGGAACCGGAAGTCGCGCCCCTCCCGGAAGCTGGAAGCGGAGGGGGAACTAGATTCGAAGAGCCGGGTCGCTCTAGGCCTTGGCGGTGCTCCGCTGCTTCATGACCTTAACCCGTGCGGCTTTCCTGGCCTCGGGCATTCCCCAGTACTCCGGATCGTGCGGAGCTTTGGGTACGGCCTAGGAGCTTTTCTGCTTCGGGGAAGTCCTTTGTCTTTCTGAGCCGCAGTTTGCCCAACAAAATGGAAAGAGGATGAAGCGGGAATTGAGACATTTCTGGAGCCTGCCCGCAGCTGAGTCAGCGGCCCACCCTGAGGTTACACCCTTGAGCCTTTGCACCACCCAGAGGAAAGAAACCAAAATAGAGGGCTGGCTGGCAGTTGTTGGGAGACAGTGGTCTGTAAGGCTTAACGTGGTATCATTCCAGATAAACAGAGGGCACAATCTATTAGGTGTCTCCGTGTACCCACAAAGACCCACCCAGATAGTGGACATGTGCCCGTGGGACTTTGACAGTCTGCTCAGGAGGAGACCCTGTGTGTGTAGGAGGCCAAATCTTGGCCCTGTGTGTCTCTTCCCCAAGACTTTCCAGTTGCTGACGGTTAAGAACTAGAATTTTGAAGTCGAACTAAGCTGGTCTGGGTTTGAGTCTAGGTACACAGGTTAAATAGCATAAATACTTCCTGTAAGAGGAAGTGTAGAGATGCTAACCAAGGCAGTTTTCCTAACTCGCTCTTAATCCTGAAGGGAAGGGACTTGGCTGTCCCATTCTCCTTCCAATGTCCTATCTAAATGGGACAGGCTAGGGAATTAAGAGGGGCACCTCAGATTGAGGGGTATAGTCCAGTGGGAGAGTGCATGCTCAGTATACACGAGGTCTCCGGTTCAATTCCCAGTGCCTCCAATATGGGGGAGGAACAAAAACAAAAAAAACCCAAAAAACAACAACAAATAAAGAGGGTCACCTCAATGCCTCCTGCTGGGTTATCACCCCAGAGCCAAGGAAGATGTGCCTTTTGTCTTCATGGCCACCAATGCTCTGTAAACTTCTCGATGACCAGGTACTCCAGTTGGTGGTTAGAGAACCAGAGCTCCTCACCATGGCCCTACTCCTCCTCTCTTAGCAACTGTGAGTCCTGACACAGGAAAAAATGAGGGGGCAGAAGAGTATGGCCATGTCCCGGGTCTCGGTTGTGTCCCTGGAACATGCCCCACCAAGTGAGGGTCCTTGGCTTTGAGCAGGAAAGAATTCAAGAGTGAGCCATAGTTGAGTAAAAGTAGATTTATTTAAGAGGGACGTACACTCCATAGACAGAGTGCAGGCTGTCTTGGAAGGCGAGGGAGCAAAAGAGGCCACAAGGGGCGATGTTGCTAGCTTTTATATGCTAGCAAGCTCTAACCACTGTGAAGGGGTGGAGATTCCCAGGAATTGGGCCATTGCCCTCTCCTTGACCCCTCATGTCCAGCCTCAGAACTGTCATGGTTACTGTGGGTGCGTCATTCACCATGCTAGTATGTTACAACGTGCATGATGAAGCTCAAGGTCCACTGGAGGTCAAATCTTCTGCTATCCTGGGCCCCAAGGTCCACTGGGAGTTGACTTTTCCACCATCCTGGCACCAACCTCTGTGTCATTCCTCCAGTGGCTACATCTTGCCCCCTTCGCTCCTGTCTCACTTCCCTGACTTACTCCTACAAAACAGTTTCCACCTTTTATGTCCTCTTAGCCTTGGTTTCCCCATCTGTAAAATGAGAGGATTGGACTAGATTAAGGACTTCCAATTGTCATCCCTGCCCACCTCCAATTCTTAGATTCTTTGGGAATGCTTCAGAAAACTGCTCAGGCAGGAGGGATGGGGAGGTGGGAGGGAAAGCCCTTTGGGTCCTAGAGCAGCTCTAATTTTCTAGGTCTATAAATTTATATGAAAAGTATGTACGTTTGGGACAAAACTTAAACTTTATATTTTGCCCCACATCCTTCATCTCTCCCCACCCTCCTGTTCACTCTGTCTGCTTCAGGCACACTGGCCTTCCTGTTATCTTGGAAACCTGACAAGCTCATCTTCACTGCTTTTGCTGATCTCTGCTTGTAGCACTCTTTCCTGGATCTGTTCTTCCAGGCTCTAGCTCAACTGTAGTCTCTCCAGAGCTACACTGCCCCCACTTCTAAAGGCACCCATCCAGTCCTATTATAGCCTGTTACCCTGTTTTTATTACCTGTTCATTTTTCTATCTCATCCACTAGAAGGAGGGCCCACAATGACAAGGACCTTCACTGTCCTCTTACCGTGCCTCCAGCACATAAAACTGAGCATAGTCTGGGTAAACATTCACTAAGTGAATCAATGGGTAAATGAATGAATAGAGAAGGCTTAGATTTTATGATAAAGCTAATCTGGTAAAGACCAGCAGGAACACAGGTATGGCTTAACAAAGTTATGTTGGTTTATTAACTTGATGCAGCAAGGGAGACAGCACCCAGAGGAGCCAAACAAATAAACAGGGTTATCATAGAATTTGGGGGCAGCGTGGAATTTAGATGAAAATGAAGAAGCAGTGTTGATAGGCTCAAAGGAAGCCTGGCTGTGTGGAAAGGGGTTAACATCTATCTGACTTGGGCTGAGAAGCGAGCTCATAGTCCTATTTCTTTGGACACCACAAAGTTAAGATCAACATAGACTAGAGTGTCCAGAAACCCCTCTTCTGAAGCTCTGCACCTGGGTTGGTGATCCAGGCTGCTTCTCTATGTCGAATCTGGCTTCGCCCCACTAGACAAAGAGAGATGTTCCATTCTCACTGACACGATTTCAAACAGTAAAGTTTCTGACAGCCTCTGATTTTAGAGAATAAGATTTCTCAGCACTGTGTCTTTGGTGTTGACAAAAGAATATTTGACAGATTCATATTTTAAATGTTTTAATTTTTTTATCAAAGTATTGTCAGTTTACAATGTTGTATCAGTTTGTGGTGTACAGCAGAATGTTTCAGTCATACACGTACGTACATATATTCCTTTTCATGTTCTTTGTCATTATAGGTCACTACAAAATATTGAATATAGTTCCCTGTGCTATACAGTAGAAACTTACTGTTTATCTATTTTATGTATGGTAGTTAGTATCTGCAAATCTAAAACTCTCAATTTATCCCTTCCCACCCCTTTCCCCCCTTGGTAACCATAAGTTTGTTTTCTATGTCTGGGAGTCTGTTTCTGTTTTGTAAATAAGTTCATTTGTGTAATTTTTTTTAGATTCCATATATATGTGATATCATATGATATTTTTCTTTCTCTGGCTTACTTCACTTAGTATGACGATCTCCAGGGTCCATCCATGTTGCTACAAATGACAGATTCACATTTGACAAGAATCCTTTGATGCCTCCTTAATCATTTGGATTTGATGGCCACTGAATGCTCCAGTCTTCCCATCCCAAATTGACCCCACCTTTCTGGGCCCCACACCACTCTGGGTCTCCATTGGAACACTGAGCTCAAGTCGCCATCCCTGCTTCCCATTCGGACTGTGGCCTCTTGAGGGCCTGGCCTGAGTTGGGGTAATTTTTCTCTGCACATGCCTGGCACATAATACCAGTAGGTGCTCATTCCATGTCCATTGAGTCTAGCTGTTTATAGGTTTTCTAAATGGAAAGAAAAAGAAGTGGGTGGAAAAGAAAAAGTGGATGGAAGCATATCAAAATGACAGAAGTAGCTATGTAAGAGAGGTGAGAATGTGGGTGATTTTTACAAGTCTTTCCCAAACCAGAAGTTTCTAAAACATAGCCAATATTAATGTTCTGAAAAAGGAAAAGAGAATGGAATTTTGACTCTTATGATTTAAAAAAAGGTGATTTTTATAAACAACAAGGTCCTACTGTATAGTATGGGGAACTACGTTCAATAGCTTATAATAACCTATAGTGGAAAAGAATATGTACATATAAGTGAACCACTATGCTTTACACCCAGAAACGAGCACAACATTGTATATCAACCATACTTCAGTTTTTTTAAGTGAATTTTTTAAGGTGACCATAGTTTTTTTTTTTTAATTAACAAAAAAAAATTTTTTTAGTTAAAGTATACTTGAAAAAAATGAAAATTTACACTTTAATGTTTTAAAAATGAGAACTAAGTTGTTGACATTATGTGATTAAAAAGAGCATTGCAGGGCTGATCCTTTATCACTTTTAAGAGAAAATTGAAGTATTAACATTGTGCATCTTCAAAAGGTGGATTGTTCTTCATAATTTAGAAAACAAAAACAAAAATTGTTGGTGTTTATACTATAATCATTACTCAAAAAATTAAATTTTTGACTGTGTAGTTTGTAAAGGATTTGAATTCTTAATACTCGGAAACTTTGAAAAAGAAAATGGAATTATTGATGGGATTTTTAGCACTTTTAGCCAAGATTCCTAACTCCCTGTTGGCCATGCATGAGAAGGGTGTCATAGCAGCTCTCAGCCTCCCCCTAAAGCTGGGTGAGGGCACTTGAAGGCCCATTGCCCGACCACAGTGTGGAATTTTACATGTTTGACTGCCCTTTATCCTAAAACTATTTTGGAAAATTGTCCAAGGGCCCTTCCCTGACTTGCTGGGAGGAAGGAGATACTGCAGTGCCTTGGGAACACCTGACAGTTGCATAGTCATCTGGCATTGTCTCGGTACAAATGATTAACAGGTGCTGGTTCCAGACTTTCTCCCCACCTTCCCCTACACCCCAGTGATACAGAGGTCTCTGCTCTTCTTGACTCAATTCCTTCTTTGCCTTCACTCTAGCCTTGCCAGACCAGTTCTTGGGCTTTTATAGGAGCTAGAGTTGGGGTAAGGGCTGGAGGAGAGGGTTTGGAGGGGAAAGAGTTAAGATTCCAGGAGTGGTTTTAGGAGGAAAATGTGGAGTTGTAATGTGTGGAGCCAGTTGTAATGTGTGGAGCCAGTAGATGGGAAAAGAAAAAAGGAATTTTAAGAAGTACTGTTGACTTAACACTTTGGAGAGCAGTTTGGCCATTGGTAAGTTTGAAAATGAGCATACTCTCCCACTCAGCCATTCCATTCCTTGGAACATACCCTAGGAAAACTTTCACATGTGCCCCTGGAGATATGTCCAAGGATGTTCACTGAAGCACTATTTGTAATCACAAAAACTGGCCCTTCTCTAAATGTCCACCAGTAGGTGGAAAGGATAAGTAACTGGTGTTGCTGGGCAACTGAATACTCCACAAAACCAGCAGCAGTGAACTAAAGATAGACAGATCCACCATAGATAGACCTCAAAAACATAATAGTGGATGAATGAAGCTAGTTGCAGAATAACCCATATGGCTTGAAACCATGCATCTATTAAAAAAAACAGAATAATGCAATATATTGTTTATGGATATCTATATATATGACAAAAATATAACAGCATGGAGTGAAAGAATAAATACCAAACTTGTTTTATGAGTCAGGAGATGTAGGTCCATGCCACTGTAACAAACACCCAAAATCTCAGAAGCTTTTAACAAGAGTGTGTTTCTTGCTTGTGCTACATGTCCATCATCGGTCAGCAGAGAGGCTCTGCACCACATCTCCTCACTCTGGGACCAGGCTGACCTGTAGTCACCAGTAACCATGGCAAAGGGAAAGAGAATTTGGCAGATTGTCCTGTCTTTCAAACCTTTGGCATGGCCAGAGCAAGCCACATGGCCAAGCCCAGCTTCAAGAGGACAAGCAACAGCTATCCTGCTATGTGCCCCAGAGGAAAACCAGTAATACTGGGTGGACAACCCCACACCCGTGATGATGAAGACCCCTGGGAGGAATACAGAGGGGTTTTCTTGTACTTCCACCTAAACTGTAGCTATTATTTTAGAAAATATGAGGGCACAATGTGACATTTGTTCATTCTGGAGGGAGGCTATCTAGGGGTTTCCTATATTATTCTCCGTGTTTTATCTTTTAAACTTTTCAAAACTAGAAATGTAATTTTTAAAGGGAGGGGGCAATGGAACAACGATAATATTAAAAAAATGTACTTCATCCTTGTGGGGACCACATTTCCTTTCATGGTATTCAGGAGGAATGTGAGTAAAGGAGTTCAGTTGTTTTTACGTTGCTTTTGGAGGCATGGCAGCAATCTTTTGGACCTCAACAACAGCTCATTGGGCTCTGACCTGGGTCTCCACATCGTGTGTGTGTCTGTGTGTCTGTCTGCTCCCCGCTGCAGCAAGGATTCTCCCTGAGCTTGTCCTAGTCACTTACCTCTGTTTTCCCAGCCCTGAACTTCCAACAAAGAAGGTACCCTAGTAAAGGATTAATGAATGACTCTGATATGCTCATTTCTAGCTAAATAATGAGCCATTTCAGGGCAGGAACCATGTCGTCTTCCCCTCATGAGCCCTCATTGGGAAGAAGGCATGGATGCTTGTTGAATGAATGAATGACTGCAATCCTCCTTCCCCAGCCCATCAATGGAAGCAGAAGACACATGACCCTTCCCGTTCTACCATGAGCCTCCCAAGGCTCTGGCAAGGACACTATTTCCTTAGACTGTACCATGGTTTTCTGCCTGCATTGAAAAGCCAATGATTGTGTGTGTGGCTATATAGGGTGACCAACTTCCTGGGACTAACCCAGTTTTCACCACCAAAAGTCCTGTGTCCTGTCCTGTCAGTCCCAGGCAAACTGGGGTGGTTGGTCACTGGACAGCAACTCCCTTCTCTCTGGGCCTCATTTTTTTCTCATTCTCTTATAAGAGGATTCAATCTGGTCTTACCTTTGTATATCACATGTAAGATTTTAAGAATGGCCCAGAGGGGAAGAGATGAATCAAAGAATGAAGTAGGACTCAAGTTGGAATTTTCTGAGATCTTTATTTTTTACAAAGAATGTGGATGGGCACTGCCACCCCGGCCTTGATTCTAGTGGCTTGCAATGGTCTGAGAAAAGAGGGGGGAAAGTCAGAATAGTCTAGTTAGGAGCCATATGGAACTGAGTTCAGGTCCCTGCCATGTCCCTCATTGGCTATGTGACCACAGGAGAGTGATCAGACCTCTCTGAGCCTCAATTTCCTCATCTATATAAGGTGGGTAATCATAGTACTTAGCTCATGGGAGTTTCTGACTAAACTATTAGCTCAGGTGTCATCACAGTGCACATGTTTAAGTAGTTTATAAATGATGGCTACTACTGTTATCATGAATAATATTAATCCTTTCTGACCACTCATTCCCCGATGAGGTTTGTACTCTCACTGGGGCCTGAGCTTCACCTATCACACTTCATCATTTTGCTCATTGAGCCTTCTGTCCCCAGAAGGCAGCCATTTGACACTTCACTCTATCCTCCATGATAAGAAAAAACCTGGACCAGAGGAGGCACTTCAGAAACACTCGTTGAAATAAGGACGTTCAGCAGTAGTTCAAAGCTTCACCCAGAAGCCCTTGAGATTCCCGGGGCCACACTGTAGCAGAAAACATCCTCAAACCCCTCTGGAATGTCCCCAAGGGCCTGCCACCTCCCAACCACTGACCTCCTAGGATCGGGATCTGCTGTTCTCCCCCATCCTGCAGGCACCTCTCCAAAGAGCCAGCGCCTGGAGCCGCAGCAGCTCGCCCTGCCCTGCTCACCTCCTCAATCCAGTCAATGAAGGCTGAGATCCGTGTGAACACCGTGGGCTTCTTGAGGGTGTTGCAGCCAAAGGCAGAAACGAAGCTGGTTACGCCATGGACCTGCCAGGAGCCGTCCTCTGCGGGGCAGTTGAGGGGTCCTCCAGAGTCACCCTGGAATGATCAGAGAGAAGAAGGCTGAGCCGTGACTGAGCTTCAAGGAACTGGTTATGACCTTGGGGATTTTGAGAAACTCCCATATGACTTGACCTCTCCAAGCCTCAGTGTGCTCCTTTGTGATGGGGAATGATATCTATCTTACAGGATTTTGTGAGAATTAAATGAGATGATAAATATATGATCTTAGCACAATGCCTGGTAGAGAGGAAGCAACCAATAAACGGTAGTTCCCATTATTAGTACCACAGTTAGTTATTCATGCTGTTACTCATATTCGCTTATAATACAATTATAGTATTGCTTAATTATAACTTCAGGACCCCAGAGTTGAAGGTGGCTTTGGAGGTCATGTCATGGTGTCAATATCCCTTGCTATACTGATGGGGAAGCCTGAGAACCAGGGAGGGACAGAGACTTGCCCCAGATAGAGTCAGTGTGTGATCTGCGATGAAAATCAAGAGACCAAGGTTGTGTGTCTGGGCTGCACTGACTTCCTCCAAGTCCTGTCTGGCCTGGAGGCTGGATGGGGCCAGCAGGTAAGATCCTCCTCTGCCTTTCTGGCAGATGGCAGAGGTACCCCAGGGCCCTGCAGTTCCCATGGAGTGGCTGTAGCCCCACACCACCTCGGGCAGGTGAGAGCTGACTCACATTGCACCCGGAGCGAGTGTCCCCGCCGGCGCACACCATGGTTCTCTTCACGGTGCTGCCCCACCAGTCCCACTGTGAGCAGTGCTCGTAGTCCACCACGGGCAGCAGGGCCTGCTGCAGCTTGTCCGGGAGCGGCCCACCAGCTGTGGGGATAGAGAGGGCTGAGCAGGGGCCATTGGGGTACAGGGCTCGGACTGGGATCCAGGAGTCCCTGAGTGGGGTGGGGGGTTTGAGAAAAGGCAGTTCTTCTAGTCTGATGGGAACTTTCCTCCCACCAGCTTATATGGTCCTGCCTGCTTTGTCCATCAGAATGTCTCCAGCTCCTGGCACACAGAAGACATTAAGAAACTTTCCATCAAACACATTCAGGCTTGGGAGGATGAGGGGAGAAGGCTGCTGCTGGAGAAGGAATGGGAGAAAAGTGCAAAGATGTTTGTGGTGTTGCCCTCAGCCCCCTGCCCCGGGCTCTGTCTTCCTGCCCAGTGTCCCTTTGGCCGGCTAGAGGGCTCAGCACATACTGTAGAGACGGCCCCAGCCGCTGATGTAGCAGGGTGTCTCATTGGGCAAGATGTCACCGGCGGGAGGGAGGCAGGCGAGCTGGACCTTGTCTCCCAACTGGGCGCTGCGTGAGAGCTTGATGAGGGCGATGTCATTGCTGGGGAGGAGGGAAGAGGTCATGAGGAGCCTGGTCCTCCAGCCAGACCAAGCCCCACCCACCCCAGCTTGCTTGGGATGCGCCCGCTGCTCCATCTCTCTCCAGATCCTATGCATCCTTATTGCTGAACAACTTTAGGAAGCCCTCCTGGCCCCTTCAGCCCATGCTGACCCTTGCCCTTCATAATTGTCTTCAGCTTAATTTACATTAGTGGTTTTCACACACCAGCTGCACTGGAATCCCTGGAGGGCTTGTTAAAACACAAACACTCCCTCCTTGCTGGAGCCCATCAGAGCTTCTGATGCAGTGGGTCGGGGAAGCCCCAAGGATTCACATTTCTAACGCATGTCTGGGCGATGTTGCTGCTCTAGCCTTCTCACAATTTGAGAACCACTGCTTTGTCTCCATCTTCTGCTTGCCACTCAAGTTATTGTTTTTGGGTCTGATCTTCTCTCCACCTACCCCAGGAGCTCTGTAAGGATGGGTCAAAGTCTTGATCATTATGGTCCCTCACTCCTGCACTGCACTTGCAGGATTCTGCACACTTCTTTGACCCTCTCACCAGAAAAAATGCTGACACACAATTTTGCATATGCTTGAGGGGCTTAAGAAGCCTTGCTTGCTGTTCTCACCCAGTGATTGCCTCCTTGACCCTCACAACCACCCACAAAGTCACCCTTGACAAGTGGTCAGATTGAGGCCTCGAGAAAGGCAATGACTTTGACTAGCTCAAGCCATACAGCAACTTAGTCCTGGAGCCTGACTCTCAGTCCAGTGCTCCTCCTTTTGTCCACAAGCCAGGAACCCAGGGTGCTCTGGATGAACATCTGTTGAATGGAAGAAACCTTGGATTTGGGAGTGGGGGTGCCCGAGGAGTCTTGGGTTCTGAAGCCAACCAGCTGAGTGGCCTTGGGAGAGTTCCTGCCCCTCCCTAGGCCCTGCTGTCCCCTCCATGGAAGAGAGGTTTGATGCAGATGATCCTCAAAGGCTCTGCTGATTCTGACCCTCAGCATGTGGGACCTGCGCTCAGGCTGCTCAGAATCTGTATGGGGTCACAGAGGGACCAGTAGAGGAGTCACTGGGTCCCAGGCCTGCAAGTTCACTCACCCACAGGCCACGCAGTTGGAGTTCCAGAGTGGGTGCACGAAGAGGTCCCCAGCATTGATTGGGATCACCTGTTCCGGGCCCTCTTCCTCTCCCCGGTCATACTCGCCCAGAACAACCTGGTAGGTCAGGGAGCTCCTGCCGGTGGAGGTGAGGTCAGTCCAGGCCTGACTGGCCTCCCTCCTTTCCCTCCCACAGTCATCCACTGCCCCAGCCTGCCTGGGTCTCACCCAGGGGCAGGAACAAGTGAGAGAACTCACGAGACACAGTGGCCTGCAGTTACGACCCAGTCAGGGGCGATGAGGCTGCCTCCACAGGTGTGCCTGTAGGCTCCGTTCTTTTCATACTGCAGGGAGACCTGGTGGCAAGGCAGGGAGGAACCTGAGTTGTGTGGGCCCCGCGGTGAGGGTTGCTACCCATGGCTGTATAGGTTGTGCACTGTACAACTCTAGAGGGCATCACTCACACAGAATGGCAGCTTCTGGAAATGTGCAGTGCCCAACCTACACAACTGTACCATCTATAACTGCTTTCATGCTACAATGGCAGAATCCAGTCACTGCAATAGAAACCACATGGCCAACAAAGGCTAAAATATTTACTAGCTCATCCTTTACACAGGTTTGCTGATCTTTACTGTGGACCAGGGCCATCTCTTAGAACTTTCTGTAATGATGGAAAAGTTCTATATCTTCACTGTCCAGTATTGTAGCCACTAGCCATATGCAGCTATTGAGAATTTGAAATGTGACTAAGCACTGAACAACTGAATTTCTAACATTTTGTAACTTTAATTAATTTAAATTTAAATGGGCACATGAGGCTAGTGGCTACTGTGTTACTGCAATGAGTCTAGCCCTTTGTGCCTCCATCCACTCACCTCTCTAAAGCCCGTCATCCCTTGATTGCTCTCAGAAATTATAGCTCTGTTGTATAATTTGAGGAGTCTAGAAGTGAGTCCCTCAAATCTCCCTGCTTAAACACAGTGCTGAAATTCCACCACTGGTATACCAACTCTTCAGTTAAACATTGTCTTCTCCACAGATTCTACTTTTAACTTGCAAACAGACCAGCCAGGGTTCCAGACTGAACAGACAAAATTTCCACATGAAGTAGATTGTCCAAGAGTTTCCTGGTCTGGAGAAGCTGAAGCGGATACTGGAAACGAAGCAGCGGGGCCAAGGCTGGATGCTTTGTAGTCAGAGCACGGGGTGCAGAGCTCATGGTGGTAAACGGTGCAGCTGGTATTGCTCTTACCTGCCAGGGCCAGCTGTAGGGGACTGCGTCCTCACCATTGACAACTCGGGTGGAGGGGTGGTAGGAAGGTTGGCCACAGCCTGAGGCTACAGAGGAGAGAAGAAGTGTCAGCCAGGCAGGGGTCCCCAAAAACAAAGAAGAGGCCAGGGTCCCAGCCGCAGCTGTGCCACAGACAGGCAGGCTGTGTGAGCCCACGCAAGCGCCTTCCCCGCTCTGACCTCAGTAGCTACATATGAACAGTGAGCCTTTGGACTAGAGCAGAGATTTCCAGAGTCCCAGGAGTCCTAGGGATGGAGATGAACATGTGGTCTCCTTCCATGGCAGGAAAGAAGGGGTTGATGCACTCAGAACAATGCCTGGCACCCAATGATCCTTCGAGAAGTGACAGCTATTGTCACGAAGAATAGTGGATTTGGAGGAAGACTGCCTAGTTTCAAAGTGTAGCCCTTCCCCTGGCTCTAGGATGAGCTACTGTACTTCTCTGAGGGTCAGTTTCTCCATTTGTAATTGGGGATAATAACAGTACTAACCTCTTGGGGCCATTGTGAGGACTATATAGATAATATAAGAAAAGAAATCCTTGACATTCTGCCTGGGAGATAGCTAGTAAGAATTCAATTAACATTATCTGTTACCATTAATCACTGTCAGTCAAGGGAGGCTGCTTGGAGAAGGTGGCCGAGAGCCGTAATGTGCTATGGCAGAAAGACCAGGAAAAGAGTAGACCTCAGGATATGGAGCGCAGTAGGAGAGTGTGAGAGGAGATTTGGAGGGTTAAGCAGAGGAAAGGAAGTTCTAACCCAAGCAGTCTAACCAAAGAGCCCAAACTCTTTCCCATCAGACTTTGTTCACTGCCCCCATCAAGGACTCCCACCACAGAGCTTTGGGTCCCCCAGTCTTCCTCCTGAGCTGGTCCACCACCCACAGCTTCCCCTCCATTCTCCTGCTCTAGCACCAAGCCAGAAGCCTCCACAATCATGCCCCAGACACAAGGTGAGAGCTCCCGCATGGAAGCAGGTATTGGGTTTGAGAGACTCAGGGTGGGTGGCAGATTTCAAGGGCTTCTGGCCCAGTGCAGAGCAGGTTGGGGGCTTACCAAGGGCCACAAATAGGAGAAAACTCAGCAGCCGGATCATCGTGAGTTTTGAGGCGATAAGAAAGAGACACATAGCCTAGGGCTCTAATATAGGGTGGGAAATGGGGGGTGGGGGTCAGACTGGGCCCCATTCCCAGAACAGGTGGTGGAACACCAGGTCTCCCATGGCCCAAGGCCACATCCCTCACCCACTGCAGATGGGGGAGTGACAGCCAACCACAGGACCCAGGGTTCCCTCCAATGTGGGTGGGGCTCCACAGGTGGCATTGAATGGCAAGCTGATAATGGGAGAGGAGGAAGGAAAGTTCACATCAGAACAAGTCAGTCATGTTCCAGGAAAGCACATGGCTCTGGGATTAGTCACATCTAGGTTCAAATCCTGGCTCTGCCACCTCCAAGCTCTGCGTCCTTGGGCACGTGGTTTAACCTCTATGAGCCTCAGATTTCTCATTTCTAACGTAGGATTAATATTAGTATCTACCTCAATAAAATTTTTTGTTGTTGTTGAGCACACTCTCTATATCAAGATGTTTGAGGGGATGCAGACATGGTCCCAGCTCTCCTGGAGCTTGAGTCTAACAGGAGAGACAATAACAAATCAACAAAAATAAGGAAAGACTATTTCTGATTATGGTGGTAGGTGATGTGTGCTGGAAGTGACTGGGGTGGGAAGAGGAGAGACTTCTTTTGACCAGGGGCCAGAGACAGTGACTTTTGGGCTGAGGAGGTAGTGTTCGATTGAGTTCTAAAGGGTAAGTAAAAGCCAGCCATGGGAAGCCCTGAAGGAAAAGCTTTCCAGGTAGAAAGGACAGCAGGTACAAAGGTCTGGAGGCTGGAATGGGCTTGGCTTCTTCAAGGAGAGGAGATAAGTGAGACTGAAGCACGGTAGTCCAAGTAAAAAGTGGTGAGGGATGAGGTCAAAGAAGTGACGCCTAAAGCTGAATTCACATGTGATCCAGCAGTTCCACTCTTAGGTATGAACCCTCAAGAAAATCGTGCACATATGCCCCAGGGAACACGAACAAGAGTCTTCCCAGCAGCCCTGTCCTCAATCCTCAATAGCAAAAATCTAGAAACAGTGCAGATGTCCATCAAGGCAAATGAATGAATATGTGTAGTATAGTCACATAATGGAATATTAACCATCAGTCAAAAGGAGTGAATCGCAGTGACAAGCCACAATGCAGATAATTCCTCGGAATATAAATAAAGAAGAAAAAAAGGCATCAGAAGATTAAATGCAGTTTAATACTCTTTTTATAGAATAAAAAATCATTGAAATTTAAAAATATAGCTTCTAAGGACTACAAATAGGTGAATAAAACTGTATAAAATGGCAAGCAAAGGTGTGATGAACATAGGATTCCAGATCATGGTTAGCTTAAGTCTGGGCTGGAGGCAAAGAGAATAGATTAGATGTTGCTAGAGCTTCTAGCTTTGTTTTGGTGGTTTTTTGTTTGGTTTTAGCTTTTCTGAAGGTTAATTGACATATAATAAAATTTACTAGTTTTTATTGTAAAATTAATACATTTTGACAAACATATACAGTCATGTAACCACCACCACAATCACGGAACATTTTCATTACCCCCAGGATTTCTTGTCACATTCTATCCCACCCCCACACCTGCTCCCCCGCCACTCCCAGCAACTAGTCATCTGCTTTCTTTGCTCTTGCCTTTTCTAGAATGTTTACATACAAATGGAAGCATATAGTATATACCTTCTGTTTCTGGGTGTTTTTCACTTAGCATATGCTTTTGAGATTCACCTGTGTCATAGCTTAGCTGTGGCTTTGAAGGTGCTAACTGCATTATCTAAAATAACTGAATGTCTAATAAATAAAAGTGACCCATGTGCGGACTAATGATAATTTAAACAATGATGAGAGTGTGTCATGGACCGAGGATTATGATTAATCCAATTCTCTTATCTGAAATCCAGATAGAGAGAGAGAGAGAGAGAATAAGAAATAGAGAGAAAGTGGTGGGGGAAGCAGACCCTGTCGGGTTTCTTGCAGGTCCGGGTGATAAGGAGTTGGGTCTTTATTCTAAGTACAATGAGAAAACCTTAGCGGGTGGCGGTGGCGATTAAAGTAAGGGAAGCACCTGGAATCTCACTTATACTTTCTAAAAATCTCTTCCCAGGTACTATGTGAAGGACTGTGGGGAGAGGGTGAGGGGGACCAGCTGGAGCTATTTCAGTCCCCTGGGCAAAGCAGGGGTTGCAGGTGGGGCTTGGCCTGGGATTGCAGAATCAGAAATGGAGAGAGATGGGTGGGATCAGGGTGTATTTTGGAGACAGAGCAATACCCCAGATCGCCTTAGTGAAGTGTGAGGCACAGTGCCTGGCACCAAGTCAGTGAACTTAATTCACATTATTTTACAGAAAAGACTTTGCACATCTTTGTTGGCTATTGGAAACAGCCTCCCGGCCCAGGGCTGACATTTTGTAGGGGCTCAACGAACATTTGCTGAATAAGGCAGACCGGCTCCTCAGACTTTCCTGAGCAAGGGTGGTCTCTCCTCAATGCCCAGGGCTCTAAGGATCACCAGACTCCTTCCTGCTAGTGTTCCTGACTCAGGGTGGGGCCACCCTTCTGGGGCTCCTACGTTCTGCAAGCATGGGAGGGGGCCGTCCTTAGCTGCTTCCATCAGACCCCTCCAGGTGGAATGTCAGGCATCAACTGGGCAGGTTTTCTTTTAGGGGTGCAGCCTCTCGGATCACACCCACAGCGATGGGGGCTACTCCAGTGGCCTGGGCCCGCGTGGGAGTGTGTGAAACAGAAGCTGCTGTGAAAATCCTTCCAAGTGTGATAAAAATAGCAGTGCCCTCCATTACCCACTGTTCCCTATGAGCCCGGACATGTTTATTTACTCAGCTTTGAAGCTCAGAGCCATTTCCCAGACCCTGAACTGAGGAAGAAAGAGGGAGAGGCCAAGGAGGTGGTTAGGAGCGAGAGGGGCCGGTCAGAACTTCCCAGATCCCACTGTAGCTTGTCTGAAACAGACAGAGCCTAAAAGATGGTCCAGTCCATATCTTCTCTCTGACAGATGGGAAATTAAGACCACTCAAGGACCACGCCCCGCATTTGTCACCGCCTGACCCCCTAATGTCACACAATGAGCCCCCTAGCCTTTATCCAAGTGGCCCTGAGCACATCCCAGCCTCTCTGCCAGCTCTGCAGACAGACACGCGGCCACCCCAGCCCTCTGCTCCGTCCCAAGGGAGCGGGATCCTCTAGGACCACTCTCCCATCACAACCCCTGTCATGTGGTTTACCCCCAAGGCCTTGTGGCCTCGCAGTCAGCTGTGCCACTGATTAATCCTCTGGGAGTATCTGGCCTCAGAGCAGCTGGAGCAAAATCCCTTTCCCCTGGGGAGAGGGAGCTGGCCAGAGAAGCCGGAGGGGCCGGATCTACAGTAGGCCTCAGGGTAAAGCAAAGCAAGCCGCGTCCTGAACTGGCGGTAAAGTTTCGGGTGTGCGGGAGAGCATGGGGAATTGGGAGGTCGGCCTGGGGAGGGCAGGGAGGCTGGGCGGCTGGGGAGCCTTTTCTTAGGGGAGAATGTTTTTGTTATTTCTAGTTACCCTCTGATGGGAAGCTCCAGAGGGTTATGTTTGAATCCCCAATGCCAGAAGGGGCCTAGTAAATAGTATGTGCTCAATATACATATTACATTAGCAGGGAGGGTATAGCTCGGTGGTAGGGTGTGTGCTTAGCATGCATGTGGTCCTGGGTTCAATCCCCAGTACTTCCATTTAAATAAATAAAAACCTAATTACCTCCCCCACAAAAAATTTAAGTAATTAATTAATTTTTAAAATGTGCATATATACACATTACATTAAAAGAGGAAACAAGTGAATGAACGGAGCCAAAGATGCTTCGAATGTCTTGCCTCTTCTGACCCTGACATGCATAAAGGGCATGTCTGGAGGCCGGCCCCTCTGTGTGTCTGGAGAAGTCTAGCAGCAATGTTCAGATGCTGGTTCTAAAGAGCAGCGTTCAGAGGATATGAATTGATGTTCTATGATAAGTGAGCCACGAGGATGGAGACCCTGCTTGGCTCAATGCTGGGAGCTCAGCTCTCACACAGAACCCAGTAGTCACTCAATAAAGAATCAAAGGTCCAGTGGAATTGGGAAATACAAAATTAAACAGAGTTCAAATGGATCTTTCCTGCAGGACTCTCAGTGCCTTTAAGGTGCCAATGTTCACAGTGATCTAAAGTCCCAGACTTATTGGTGCCTCATCGCCCTGAAGTTCCCAAGCTTCATCCCTCTCAGATGGGATAGCCCAGCCTCAGGGATCAGACAGTGCCCTATCTACCCTGCAATGACACCAAGAAGCCCCTGAAGGGACCCAGGGTGAGGATGGCATGAAGGTGGCTCTTGCCCCAAGGAAGCCACTGCCTCAGTTGGGCAATGGCTTGGAGGAGGGATGGGGTGGGAGGGGCAGGAGACTTCCTGGGGCTGAGCAAGGTGGGAGGGAAATCCCACCTCCACCCCCAGCCCCTGCTGCTCTGGAGGACAATGGTGACTTAGGAGCTGAAGGTATGAAGTCCCCTCCTTCCCCTGCTCTCACCTCTCTGCTCTCCTGGCACATACACACTCAACCAATATCTGTCGAACACCTACTAGATTCCAGGCATAGATCTGGTCACCAGGGGTCCTCTTGCCAAGAAGACAAAGCCTCCTGAGTCCACAGCCAGCAGAGGGAGTGTGGCAGCAGGAACTGGGAATCAGTCCCCTGGGTGCCCTCCATCTCCTCTGCTCTGCTGGCTGAACTGATGAAAGCACCCCTGGGCTCCTTTGTCCTCTGGGTCTGGTCCAGACAGTGGAAGGTGCCGGCAGGAGACTGGAGGACAGGAAGAGGGAGCTGCTGAGTCATCTGCATTCCTCCATCAAAGGCCCAAGCTCCTATCAGCGGGCTTCTCCTTTCCCTACAACCTCAGGGCTCCATGAACTGCCTCCTCCCTCTGCCTCTTCAGGCCGGGGGTGGTATCAGCTCCCCACTGTTGCTAGCCTTGAGATGCCTCACCACCATCCCTTGTTAGTTTCTCCAACCCCGTCCGCACTTTTACTAAATAGTCCTCAACTATCCTTTGGGCTTGACATCTGTCCCTTCCCAGACCCTGACCTATGACACACATGTGGTTGAATGTAACCCAAATAACAGTGCATGAATAAGAGAGAAATTTATTCTCCTCTAATTTCAAAGTCCAAGCTGGCATGGAAGCTTTGCTCTGGGACGTCATCTGCTGTTTCTCAGTTCCTCCATCCCTAGGGTGTGTCCTCACCCACAAGGCAAGTGGTATGAGTTCAGTTGTGTACCCCCCCCAAATTCCTATGTTGAAGTCCTAACCCCTGGTACCTCAGAACACCACCTTATTTGGACATAGGGTCGCTGCAGATGCAGTTAGTTAAGATGAGGTCATTTGGGTGGGCCCTAATCCAATATGACATGTATCCTTATAAAAAGCTGAAATTTGGACACAAAGAGACACGCATAGAAGGAAGACAGCTACCTGCAAGCCAAGGAGAGGGGCCTGAAACAGATCCTTCCCTCACAGCCCTCAGGAGGAACCAACCTGGCTGACCCCTTGATCTCAGACTTCTAGCCCCTAGAACTATAAGAGGATATATTTCTGTTGTTAAGAGACCCAGTTTGTGACCTAGGAAACCAACACAGCAACTCCTACACGGCACCCACATTGCAGACAAAGGGAAGGGGCAACCTTCTGTTTTATCTTTAAGCACCCAACCTGGAATTTGCATCATCTCCTCTGACAGGTGTCAGAAATCAGCTTGTGGCCCCTCTGGCTCCCTGGGAGACTGGGAAATGCCCTTTGCTCAAGGAAAATGGCTCTTACCATGAAAGAAAGGGAAAACAGATACTGGGGACAGCTACAGGTATCTAGCACCAAATACCACAAATGTTTTTTTTTTTTTAAACCATAAATGTTTTCAGATGCAAGCAGCAGGAAACCCTACCAAAGGTAGAGTTAGGAAATTTATCATCTAATGGGACTTGACTTCAAGTCCAGAGGCATGAGGGAGCACAGGAGCAGTACAGCAAGGTTCGGGTTCTGGTCTCTGCTGTTTCCAACGCTCTGCCCTCTGTAGGCTACTGGCTTCCTTCTCAGGCTGGACAGTCAGATAGTTGGCGGTATCAGTCAGGGTCAAACCAGAAAACAGAAATCTTGCATATTTGAAATGGAGGGAATTCGTTAGCTACGAAGACAACAGGGAAGGCGGTATAACCTAGAGCTTAGCCACAGCTGCCTCCCAGGATGAGGGGACAGAGGGATGAGATGACCTGAGGATGCTTAGCAGGAGCTGGGCCCAGCCCAGGCCTGTCCGGTGGAAGCCATTAAGAGGGTGTTGGGGAGAAATACCCTGGTTTCTCTCTTTATCCCGCCCTCCAAACCCCACTAGTGCCTCCCATTGGCTGAACCCAGCTGGAAAGAAGCTGTCACAGGTGCCTGGGAAATCCAGCCTATAGGGGTCAGTCCCCCCATTCCTGGCCCAACTGCAATGCAGTGAGGAATAAACCTAAGGGTGGAGCTTCCGTGGGAGGTGCGGGACAGGACCGGAGAACTCAGCGAGGGCAGGTGCCCCAGAGTAACAGGGGGCCTTTCAAGGGTTTGTAACAAGAGAACAATGTGATCCAACATGTTTTCAAACTCTATCACTGACTGCTGAGTGAAAAATAGTTTAAAAAGGAGCAAGAATACCATTGAGGGGACTAGCTGGGATTCTACAGAGGTTGCCCAGGTAACCAGGGTGGAGGAGGTGGGCCAGCGGAGAAGCAGGTGGGCTGAGGACAAGGGAGGTGCTCAACAAAGATGAAGCCTGGAACTGACAGGGGAACCACAGGGGACGGGCCCAGATATGCCAGCCTGACCCAATTCTGCATCCCAGAGACACAGCCCCTGCAAGGGGCCTGCACACAGCAGGCACTCGCCAGTGCACCTGGTGTACACACATGCACACTCAGCAGTGCTGTCCCCACTATGGCTCATCCTCAACTGGCTGCTGACCTGCCCTTCACATGGAATACGCCCCTGGAAAGCGCCTATTCCTGGAAGGATTTCAGCCACAAGGAACAGACGACTCCATTAAAAGAGACTTACATGGTCAGAGGTTTCTCACCTAACTGGAAGGCAGGGATCAGGGTGGGGAGGTGGGACAGTTGCCGATTGATTAACTCAGAGCTGCAGTGATGGCACCGGGTCCCCTGGCTCTTGCCATCTTTGGGCCCCGCCAGCCTCAGAGAATTGGCCTCTTCTCTTGGGAGGCCTCCTCCATTGTCCCAGGAGCAGACCTGGGGATAAGGATTTGAATGTAGGTGGCTTATTTTGGAGGTGATCCCAAGAAGCCCATGCAGGGGGCAGGGAAGTGAGACAGGGAAGGTAAGGAAGCCAACACAGGGTGTCAGTGGACAACCAGCCTCACTAGGGAACTCTGGGAGCTGAGGCCCGGGTTGTCCCATCTATGTGTAAGGAGGATGCATGCATGTCTTCCCACGCACATTCCCTGAGGACATCTGGTGTGCACAGGTTAGGATCACTCACATGCACGTCTCCATCATGCCCGGGGCGTAGAGTACAGCAAGTGCTTGGAATGTGCATCTTGGCTCCCCATGTGCACACAGCAGAGCACACACAGGCATGATTCACACACACACTGGAGAGCACACAGTCCTCCCCACTAAAAGAAACAAACATCTCTATCTCGGTCTGCTTAGGCTGCTGTAACAAAATGCCATAGACTCAGTGTCTTAAACAACAAGCAGTTATTCCTTGCAGTTCTGGAGGCTGGGAAGTCCAAGATCAAGGTGCCGGCAGATCTGGTGTCCTGGTTTGCCGGTGGCCGTCTTCTCAGTTCATCCTCACATGGATAAGAAAGCAGAGAGCAAGGAGGCAAGCTCTCGTGTCTCTTCTTTTAAGGGCATCAGTCCCATTCATGAGGGCCTCACCCTTGTGACCGCATTACCTCTCAAAGCCCGCATCTTCTACATCATCAGATCCGGGGTTAGGTTTCAACATATAAATTTGGGGAGACACAAACATTCACTTTTGAACAATCTCTGTCACTGCTTCTTAGGCTTGAGCCTGGCGAGAGTTAGGGAATTAAACATTTCTGACAAGAACCCCACCCTGAGGAGCCCTAAGTGGCAGAAGTTGCTGTGCAGGAGTGCTTTGGGGAGCCCCAGCAGCCCCCACCCTGAGTCACCCTGGAACTCACCAGCCTAGCAGGTAATCTCTAATGTTACCAGCAGGGGGCCCCTGAGAGCCATGACTCTCTTCAGGTTTTATTTCTTAGGCTGCCTGGTTTGTGTAAGGGTGTGTGTGAGGAAGAGGACCAGTCTCAGAGATTCCTCATGGACATGATGGATGCACTCAGCACCAGTTCTAGGGACAGCATCACCCAGGCTCCAATGCCCATACAGTATCGTTGCTCAGTTCATGTCAGATGAATGGATGGATAGATGAATGGAAGGATAGATGGTTGCGGGAACGAAGAGAGAGATGACACAAGGGAAAAAGAATGAAACATAGAAGAATTGGGAAGAACGATGGACAACAGACAGATCAGGGTAGAATCAAGGTAAAGAGAGGCATGCAAGGAAGGTGTGAGGCAGGGAGGGGTCCAGGGAAGGTGAGTGAAGGGCGGTGCTAAATCTCCCAGCCTCTGTGCCTGGGCCTGAAGTGTCTCTTTTCCCGGATGCTGCCTGTTGCTGCCACTGCATTGCTCCCCATCTGTCCAGGCCAGCTGGGACCGGCGCCTTCTCAGAAAGACCTCCCTGAGCCCACGGTTGGGATTAGTCCCTCTTGCCTTTATGCTGCTACTGGGGCCCCTCTGGTCTATCTGGCTAAAATACAGGCAGTGGAGTCAGACAGACGCAGGTTTGGTTTGAATTCAAGTTCAACCACTGTTGGGTGACCTTGGCCAAGATGCCTGACTTCTCTGCACCTCAGTTTCCTCAGTTGGGGAAACAAGTAGCTCCCTCACAGGGATTTTTTTGTCGTTGTTGAGAATTTGAGCAGGTGGAACACTTGGCATGGGGCTTGCCCATAGGAAGCACTGAAGAGCGCGTGACAATTATTGCCCTTGCATTCCACAAAATCCCAGCTTCAAATGGTATGTTTCATCGTCAAGTTGTTTGCCTCGATTTGGGGTTCAGGAGATGGTGTCATCAAAATGAATCATGAACACCACTGGTCAATGAATGCAAGTTCCCCGAAAACACTCATCTTTGCACAAGCCATTTTTTGACGTGTAAAAGAAGAGTTATTTCAACGCTGCTTGAAATAACAAAACATAAAAACAACCTAAATGTATACCGACTGGAGAATGAATGAATTGTGGTACATTTGTAGAAGGCACTACTAAAGACAAAATTATTGAACTGGAGTGACGTGTATCCACATGGCTAGATCTCAAAAGCATTTCATTGAGTAAAAAAGCAAATTAGAGAATAATGCATTCGGTATAATATTATAATATATAGAGCACTTGAAAGCATGCAAATCAACGCTACTTGGTACAGCAGTGTGTGGGAACAGGATAAACATGATAGCAAAGGTCATCAGAGACCAGGATGGTGACACCCTCCAAGCAGGGAGGATGTAGGGTTGGCGAGGGCTCCAAGTGGCTTCGACTGTATCTGTAAGTTTGACTTATTTTTGAGTTCCTTGAATATGATGGAGACCATCCCTACTTTGATCTCCACAACAACCTTGAGTGTAAACATGATGGAGAAACTGAGGCTCGGGGAGGCAGATAAAATGCCCACACTCACCCAGTGTCTGAGAGGCAGAGGTGGGACCTGAACCTTGGTCTCCTGACCTCAGCTGTCCTCTCTGCACAGGCAGGCTGCTTGGTACTTCCTGAACTATTGGCAGTGGCCTCAGGGACCACGAAGGTTCTGGGGAGCTGGGGCAGAGCAGCTGAGCTCCGCAGGCCTGGCAAGGAGGGTGGGCCCTGGACTCAGGGCTCAGCCGGGGCCTGTTAGGAGCTTGGGCCCAGAGGAGTTTCCTGCCTTCTGGCCTGTTTCTTGGTGCTCTCCCGGTGGGGTCAGAGGTTAGGGATGGAGTCAGTCTTGGGCAGGGTCTCTGTAGCAGGAAGTGGAGACCTCCCAGCCCCCCAGCTGGCTCTCTTCCTGTTCCCGCAGCCACCCCAGAGGTATCAGCAAGTGGACGGACACTGAGTGAGCTCAGTCCTCAGGAGACCCCAGGCTTCCCCTAGGGGGCCTCCAACCACAGACTCCAAGCCCTTCAAGGGCAGAGGTGTTCCAGGACTCGGCCTGGCAGTCATTCATTCAGTCCTTCCTTCCTTTGTTCAAATAACTCACTACGCACGGGGGCTTGTGCTGGCACTGGGAGACAGGCATGAGGAGACAGCCCTTACCGTCCAGGGCCTCAGTGCCTGCTCGGGAGGTCAGACAGGCCAATAAATAAGCACCTAATAGACACTCAGTACATGTTTGGATTGAAGTAAATGAAAACTATCTAATCAAATATCAGCACAGGAAGGGCTGCTGGAGACTGGCCCCTGTGGTCGAGAGGAGGGCTGTGACAAGCTCAAGTCGCAGAGTGGTCCGGCGGCAAAACCGAAGCCAGGACCCCAAACTCCAGATTCCATCCTGGGCTCTTTCTGCTGCATACCATCTCTGCCTTTTTATTTTTTTTTAAGTTGATGATCATGAAATATTTCAAGCATGTAAGGAAGAGTACCATGCCCCTGGGGAACCACCACCAAGCTCTGTCACCCTTCCCAGTGCTCCCTGGTGCCTCCTTTCCTGAACCAGAGCCTCTCCTTGTCTGCCTCCTGGGACATGTTTCTTTTGTGGGCTCCACGTAAGAGCTTTTTTAGAAAGAGGCTGCAAGGTGTTTTCTAACACCTACTGGTACCCGACAATTCAATTCACTTCTAGCACTATCTCCTTGGTATTAACGCCAGATCCTACAAGTTACAGGGCTCAGTTCCACAAGACCGCCCCCAATTTGGGCACCAGTTGCTGGCAGCCAGGGGCCACCCCCATATTCCTGACTGTAAATTGGGGGTCCCCACGACCCCTTCTTCAAGTCTGATAATTTGCTAAAATGGCTTGCAGAACTCAGGAAAACACCTTACTCACGTTCGCCAGTTTATTAGAAAGGATCCAAATGTACGTCGAGACGAAGACGTAGGTAGAGCGAGGTCCGGAAGTGTCCTGAGCACACACGGTAGACTCCCGGATGCCGTAATGAGAACGGCAGGCCTGGAATGGGCTTTAGAGACCATTCAGTCCCACCTTCTCCTTCCAGTTGGACAAACGGAGGCCCAGGTCATTCAGCACAGTAAGGACACAGCTGGGCCTAGAACCCAATTTCCTCTTCTGTCTAATAACGAATAGCCCGTGTTTATTGAGAGTTTACCACACCCCGGGGGACCAGCCTTGTGGGGTAAGTATTCTTATTATCCCAGCTCCCAGATTTGAGGCTCAGATAAGGGAAGAAACTTGCCCGAGGTCATATGTCTGGTAGAAAGTGAACGAAGCAGAACCTCACTGCTAAGTAACTCCCTGGGAAGATAAAGCCTCTGCCTCCTGATGGTGTTGAAAGGATCCGGTCATCTGCAGCATATTTACAGGCAGGGGACATCGTCACCAGCTGCTCTACATCTTAGTGGGGGCGGCAGGAGGAAAACTCTGATATGTGGAAGGTGACTGCCCCCCACCCCACCCCAGATGGGAATCAAGGAGCCACTTTTTAGGGTCAATGAAGAATCAGAAATGGCGGCTTTGGCATCAGCAGCCCGAGGGTGGGAAGCTGTGAGGCTGGATGCCCTGGAAGCAGGGCGGGCGAAGAAGCTGGGGTGAAGGGTCTCCTGAGAGCTTGGTGGTGGGAGGCCCGGGCCCGAGGAGACAGGAGGCCAGGAGACATGAACAGCTGAGTGACAGCCATTGATTCCATGTTGGGCTCTTTTCTGTCCTGTGCTGTCTTGTCACCATCTGTCATCCCTGTGCCTTCCGTGAAGTCTGTCACACACAACAGCTGCCTGTCTGTGGTGGTTCTGGGCACAGATGAGGGGGAGCAATGGTCATGGGGGTCGGAGAAGGACGCGACTTTGCTGAGAGAAGGTGGCAGTCACAGAAGAGTGGGCTGAGGATTCGGGGAGAAGCAGGGATTCAGAGTGAGGGGTGACAAGAGGCCACGGCAGCCCCCTCGGCTTCCTCAGAGACAGTGAGGAAGGCTCTGAACCTCCCATGGCACATGGAATGGAGGGTTGAGCTGTTTTCCTTAATTATTAAAGGAAAAAGTAACCTCAGAAGACTGAAGGGCTTTAGGGATCCACCCGTTCTATGTGGGAAGCCCTTAGCGCCATGCCTCCACTCAAGAAATTCTTAATAAGGGTGGAGGGTACAGCTCAAGTGGTAGAGCACAATCACAGCATGCGCGAGGTCCTGGGTTCCATCCCAGTACCTCCTCTAAAAGTAAACAAATCGAATTGCCTCCCCCTCACCAAAATAAAATAATGAAATAATAAATAACAAATAAATAAAATATTTTTTAAAAAAGAAGTGCTTAATAAATGGCGACTGTGATGATGGCCCTGGAGGCAAGAGGTGCAGTGGTTGGCGGGCAGACCTGAGCCAGATAGCTTGGATTTGTATCTTGGCCATGTTCCTTTAGGTGAGTTACTTCACCTCTACCCTTCAGTTTCTTATCTAAAAAATGAGGATGCTTTTAACATCTACTTCCTAAGGTTGTAACGAGGAGTAAATGAGTGAATGCATATAAAGCACTCAGCACAGTGTGGTAGTCAAGGTTCTCCAGAGAAGCAGAACCAAAATGAAATACATATATATATTTCTTAGTCTCAGAAATGTGTATACACACACACACACATATATATACACATATACATATATATATATATATATACACATATACATATACACACATATATACACATATATATATGTCTTTGTAGTCTGGTTGCTATTACAAAGATTCCATAGACTGAGTGACTTAAATAACATTTATTTATCACAGTTCTGGAGGCTGGGAAGTCCAAGATCAAGGCACTAGCAGACTCAGGGTCTAGTGAGAGCTCACTTCCTGGGTCAGAGACAGCTGTCTTTTCACTGCATCCTCAAATGATGCAAGGGGCAAGGATGCTCTCTGGGGACTCTCTTATAAGGGCACTGATCCCATTCATAAGGCCTTTACCCTCAATGGCCTAATCACCCCCCAAAGGCCCCACCTCTAAATCCCATCACATTGGGGATTAGGTTTCAATATACAGATTTTGCCAGGGGACAGAATTTTTATATATACACAGACACACATAGCAATATATATAAAACACTATGTTATATATTACTATATATTATATAGCATATATACTGTATATATGCTACATTATTTTTATATATACACATATATTTATTTATTATTAGGTATTGGCTCATGCAGTTATGAAGGCTAAGAAGTCACATGACCCACTGTCTGCAAGCTGGAGACCCAGGAAGGCTGGTGACGTGATTCCAAGGCCTAAGATCCAGACAGCTGGTGGTGTAGATTCCAGCCTAGGTCTGAAGATCTGAGGACCAGGTGCACCAAGGACAGAAGATGGATGTCCCAGCTCGATCAGTCAGGCAGAGAATGAATTCAACCTTCCTCTGCCTTTTTCTTCTATTCAGGGCCTCAACAGATTATATATTGCCCACCCACATTGGGGAGGCCATTCTGCTTTACTCAACCCACCAATCTGAATGTTAATCTCTTCCAGAAACAACCTCACAAAACCACCCAGAGGTAATGTTTAACCAGGTATCTGGGCATCCCATGGCCCAGTCTAGTTGATGCATAAAATTACACACAGCAGCATAAATGCAGCACCTGGGATGCAGTAAGCATTCAATACATGCAGGCTGTGATTATTATGGTTTTATAGGTAAGGAAACAGAGATTCAAAAAGGTTAAGTCATTTGGCCACAGTCACAGGGCTTCAGTGGTGTGCTGGTGAACTGGGGGCTCAAAAAAAGAAAAAAGAAAAACAAAACAAACAAATTTTAAAAACCCTGATGTGTCGCATTTGCCAATTCCTATGGTATAAATATTCCCACCAGGGCTGATTTCAGGCTACCAATGGTTTAACAACCAGTTCACCAGATTCTAGAATATTTAAGAGCTGGTTCTTGTGAGCCAGCGTGAGCCAAGTACCGCTGCAGCGGCACTGTGCCTGCAACATGGGGGCATTTCATGAACATCAGCTATTACCGCAAGTCAGTTGAACCAGCGATTTAACTGGGCACCTTCCTTGCCCCCATTTTACAGGACGGGAGATTGAGGTTTGGAGTTCAACACTCACCCAGGGTCACAGCACAAGCCAGTTACTGCTCTCCTCCTTCCCGTGTCTTCTCTCAGCAAGGGTGTATCTAAGGATGTGTAGAAGCCTACACATGACCATCATCCGCATCCCCCTTAGAGGGAATTTCCCAAGCCCCGTAAAGACAGAGTCCTGTCCCCTCCCAGACTGACTGTTCTACCTCAAAAGCCCAGAGGTGGCTTGGCAGGAGGGATGTTCTTGCAGGCTGGGGCTCTGCCACACCACACCTGCCCCATGCCCCTGAGCTCAGATCTGTCCTGGCTTGTACCTGCCACACGTGGGCTTGGGGAAGTGCTGTTTTGGCAGCTGGTGAGTAGAGGGCCCACATCCTTGAGGGTGTTAGGGGGTGAGGGTGTGTGACTCATTGTGCTTGCATGGATGGAAGGCTGCAGCTGGGGGAGGGCCAGAACCCAGCCCAGGAGAGATTTTTCAGCCCTGCAGACAGGCTGGTCCCCTGCCAGATAAGGTCTCAGGTGAGTCACACTGCCAATAGTTGCTTGAGGCTGGGACAGATGTCCTCCAGGCAGGGTGGGACAGTGTCTTGGCTCTTGGCTTTAGCTGTCCCCTGGACTGAGATGGACTTACATGTGTGGCTGCTGAGCTGCAGTGCTTGCTCCCTATGTGTGATGCTTCTGAGAGCCATGTGGCTGAAAGGACAAGGAGACACTCTTCTTGGGCTGGGGTGAGGGTTGGGATGGTGGGAGGTGGGGTGGGGTGAGGTATGGGGACGGCTCTCAGGGTGGGGGGAACCTGCTGGGTGGCAGGTGAGGGGCTAATAAGCAGCATATGCACTAGTGGGGCAGTGTCCTATGGTCTCTGGAGAAGGGGGCTGTTCCCTCCATTCTTGGGGAGCCCAGGAGAATGAGACGTCTTTAAACTCTTTGAACCTAGGGTGGGGAAAGCACCCCTGATGGTCTTGGTAGGGCACAAGAAAAGAAAGGTTGTGGGTAGGTCCTCAAGGAGGGGCAGTCAGGAGGAAGGGAGAGAGTGGGAGGGGCAAGGCCTGATGGAAAGCCCATGAGTTGCAGTAGGTTTGGCAATGCATTTAAGGAGCCTAGGTTGGAGATGACCCAGATGGGGCAAGGGTGGGGGCCGCTGTGGCTGGAGACTGTGCAGGAAGGGGTGCCCCACCAACCCAGGACATTCTGAGACCCTGGCATCCATCCCTGCAGTGCTAGGGAGGGAGAGGCAGCTGGCCTTGGGGGGTGATGGAGGATGGGGGCTCAGTGAGAGATAGAGCTACAGCTTCCCTCTAGCCTGTGTTTCTAGACTGGACCCCTCCCCAAACCCCTCAGTTCACAAGGTCACTTACTGAATCCTCACGAGTGAATGGGTGACCCATCTTCCTCCTCGCTTAGTGCTTAAGTCTGTCGGCTCTGGAACTAGAACATTTGGTTTTAATTCTGGCTGCCGGGTGAGCTTGGGTGAGTCTCTTGCTCTTTCTGAGCCTCAGTGACTTCATCTGGAAAACAAGATACCTACCTCCTAGGAGTGCTGTGAGGATTAAACAAGAGGGTGGATGTGGTGGCCTGGCACTGACAGTGTCAGGTTCTTTGGCACATAGTAGGTGCTCCACCACATCACTTTCTCAGGGGTGGGTCCAAGCAAGAGGTGGGACAGACAGCTTCCTCATACCCTCCCCTCCATGCGTCCCTGGGCGTGGAGTCAGCTGGACCCCAGCCGGCCCAGCCTGAAGTCAGGATCTAAGGACAGAATCACCCTTCCCCCAACCAGGGAAAGGGGCTTTTAAGTCTCCTTGACCCCATTCTGGGCTCCCAGCCCCTTCTGGCTCCAAAGGTGTCTGTGGCCCCCAGAGGACCGGGATCTCCTGGAGTTGGGGAGGCCAGAGAGGGACATTTCTGATCTTATGGGACAGAGCCTGCCTTTCTGGGAAGATGGAGGAATAGCACATTCCTCCTGAAATAATTGTCCTGGAGTTATTTCCAGAGGCTCTTAGTGCCCAGGCCAGAAATGGCCAGTGATCTCGGCGCCTGGGTACCGTCAGGACAAACGATGCAGAGGCCCAGCCCTCTTGCTGGCCGCCTGCCTGGCCCCCAGCCCAGGGCA
The DNA here is from genome assembly GCF_009834535.1 of Camelus ferus. Classification (NCBI taxonomy): domain Eukaryota; kingdom Metazoa; phylum Chordata; class Mammalia; order Artiodactyla; family Camelidae; genus Camelus; species Camelus ferus. Next base: position 15,051,553 of record NC_045708.1, on the reverse strand, counting down.
GAACCAGGCCTGGCTGAGGCCCCACAAGGGAACGGTTGCCACTGCTTCCCTGGCCCAGTGAGTTTCCCTACACTCCTCTTCCTCCTTCTTGGGAGTACCTCCTAGCTCTCCTCTTGGCTCCATTTCAGCGGCTATAACCTCCCCACCGCAGGGCACAAGGCCCTTCACTCTCAGAGACTGCGGGCTGGGGAATGCCCAGAGGAGGTTTCTATGTGAGTGTGCTTGGTGGTCCTGGAGCTGATCACTAGGAAACATCAGATAAATTGGAGAACATTCTCTCAAACAATTTTGCCCACACTCTTCAAAACTGCCAATGTCACAAAAGACAAAGACAGACTGAGGACCTTCCAGGTTAATGGAGACCAAAGAGACCTGGAAACTAAAGGCAATGCCTGATCTTGAATTGGTACCTGGGTGGGAGATGGAGTTGCCATGAAGAGCATCAGAGGGATCACTGATGAAATTCACATGTGGACTGTATCTTAGCTAATGATGCTGTACCAATGTTAACACTCCTGTATTCGACAACTGGACATGTAAGAAAATGTAAGAAAATGTCCTTGTTCTCCCAGCATGTAGGAGATACAGACCAAAGGATTCTGGACTAAAAGCTGCTATTGTCTGCAACTTACTCTCAAAATAATAATAGTCTCTCTGTGTGTGTGTGTGTGTGTGTGTGTGTGTGTGTGTGTGTTTGTCTGTGTATGGTGATAAATGTGGCAAAATGTTAATAATTAGTAGATTTAAATGAAGAATGTATGGGAGTTCATTATCTTGTAAGTTTTCGGTAAGTTTGAAAATTTTTCAAAATAGAAAGTAAAAGTATATTTTCAATAGTTTTAGGAAGGAAATTATGGAGGGCAAATACCATGAGATCTCAAAGGGGGAATTTTGTTCATTCATTTAACAAATCCATACTAGAGGCCCCCGATGGCACCCTCAGGCTCCAGCCCACAGCATAGTAGGTGCCCAACACGGGGCTGTTGACCGCATGAGGACGAGGCGAGAAGGGAGGAAAGAAAGGGCTGTTACGTTATAGGTCACCCAAAGGGACAGCACTTTAGGGAGACTCAACAAATGTTTGCTGACCCAACGAGAAAAGAAAAGTAATTGATGCTGACTACAGCCAACGAGAGTTATATTGGGTCCGGCACAGAACTTCCTGACTCTCAGCATAATTAGACACTAGAAAAACAACAGGGAACCCTGGAAAACATCCACCCCAGCCTCACTTTAAAAATAGGGCCCATCTGTCCTGGAGAGCTTTATGTGGTGCTGGCCCTGGGGCAGGGGCCTGACCGGGATGACGCCTGGAAGATTCTCCCAGCCCCAGGATTCCGTGATTTTATGACATGGCCCACAGTCTGGAGTGGCGGCATGAGGGTGTCCCCCAGTGGAGAACAATAGGAGGGCTAAGTCATCTACCTCCTGAAGGAAGAGTGAGAGTGGGAGAGGGCCCTTTCAGCTGGGGGGGGGGGGGTTGCCCAGCCAGCCAGGAAGGGAGGGGTGAGGCCGTCGGGGGTTTGCCCTCAGTCACCTCCCATATTTCCGGAGGAGGCGATGGGGTGGGGTTGGACCCAGGGATGGAAGAGGCAAGGATCTGGACATTCCACACGATTCAGACCCAAAGGACAAGGGCAGCTGAGGGGCTGTGCGATGCGAGAGGGGCAGGCAGCTGTTTTCTGGGTGGGAGAGGCTCAAACACGGCTGCGCTCTCACTAGGCGGAAGTGGAAAATTAACATCAGGCTGGCAGAAGTGGGGGAGAGAAATCAGAGCCTTCCTTCTGGTTGGGGGGAGTACTGGGGCCCTGAGGGACAATGGAAATGGGGGGTGGGGCTCCACTGCCCAGGCAGGCGCAGGGACAGGAGGTGGGGTTAAATGGACCAGAGCCTGGTCAAGCCCTAGTCCCTGTGGAGTGCCCACTTTTGGACCAGGAGGAGTAAGAATCCCAAAGCTCCCTTCCCTTGTGGGATAGATGAGGGAGATCCCCTGCTATCAGAGAGGATGAAGACCAAATATTCTGGAAGGTTCTCTCTCACAAGTCCAGCTCCATTAGTAGACTTACAGTACCTCTTTGCCCCTGGCCCCCTCACTTGGGTTTCCTAAAGTCAAGATCAACTTACAGAGTTAGCAAGCGCCCCTCTCCACCTGGTTCTCCCCATCAGTGCCCTCATCCAGGCAGGCGGTGCAGGTGTGGTGAGAATTTTTCCTTAGTAGACCATGAGGGGGGCCAAAGTCACCCTGACAACATGGCCTTGTCTTTCAAGGATCATCAGATACACCTAAGACAGTACCTTGGTCCCCACTACTTATAAGCTGTGTAATCTGAGGCAAGTCCCATCACTTCTCTGAGCCTCAGTTTCCTCATCTGTCAAATAGGAGAAGAATAGTAACTATCTCCTTGAATTCTAGTGAGACTTATGAGGCCCAAGCAAAGGACAGGGCACAGAGAGAGTGCATACATCACATCACTTCTAACACACAGTTTTTAGTATCTGGGTGCATGGTATAGCTGATGATTAGCTATCCGATATTACCTCAAAGAATGTCTGTCTCAGTGTCTGGAATTTCACCATTAGAGATTCAGTCTTTGGCCTTTGTGGTCTTCTGCAGTCGCTGCTTAAAAGGTGAATGGGAATTTCAGAATGTGGGCTAGAGCCAAAGGAAAAAGGAGACTGCCTCACTTTTTCTAGGGGGTCCTCTGGCCTCAGTTGTTCTCAAGAGCCTTGCCTTCCTCCCCATCTCTTGCTCTTTGCTTTCTAAAGAATACGGTGTCCATTTTCCAGTTTGAAAATCCCTGGGCCTGGGAAGAGGATGCGGAGAGAGATAAGGGTGGCGTTGGCCTTCCGGAGGCAGAGGGAACACCCTGAGAGACAGCCTGGAGGGAGGTGGCAGGGAGCCAAGGAGAGCTGACCCAGCTACCTCCTTGCCAGGCCCAGGGACACAGCCTCCAGGTGAGTTCTCAGCAGTTCCTTACCACAAAGCTTTGTCTGCCCAACCGGGACGATGTCTGGACACCAAATGAGCCGTTCCAACACTTACAGCCGCTTGAACCATTCTAAAAACGTATCCTTTCTGGCCCAGACTGCAGGCTGGTCCCACTGCCCCAATGTGACTGGGGCTAACCCCAAGCACTCTCGTATCCTGAGTGGCTCAGAGGTGAGCAGCACCCCTTCAGAGCAGTCCGACCGCCCCAGCTCCCCCAGACTCTCAGTGAGGAGAATCTGCATGGGCCGGCCCTACAACTCCAAGTGCGTAGAGACAAGCCACTTGGCAAACTGCCCCAAGGTGGCCAGAAAGCCTGCTTGTCGTGGTAGCCCCCACTGCCTGCTCTGCACAGATCGTCCCTCGGGTCCCTCTAGCCCCACCTTCCTGGACCAACTCATCAAAGGCATCAACTACCTCGACAGATACACCAATGCCTTCTACACCAACTGCCCAAAATCAGCCCTGAGCCTTCCAAGACTTGCAGCCAACTACCTGGAACACACTGCCAACTCCATCCACCTGGACCACCCAGACCACACCTTCTCCCGCAGTTACTCCACCAGAGTGGCCGCCTCTGACAACTCCTGCATCAGCACCTGCATGGTGCCATCCACGAGGGGTGATAATGCTTTGCGGTATGTGGATGACTCCTCCAACACGAGCTGCCAACGCCGGCTTCACAGCCGGAACCTCACTCCCATGTTGCCGCAGAGGCCAGGCATAAAGTTGCCTGAGCTCCCTCTGTTCAGCAACGGGATCTTTTCCTTAGGTGGGCTGCCCAAGTTCTGGGAAGCAATCCGCTCAGGCTGGAGAGCCCCTGAGCCCATCTCCAAACCCTGCAGCTGGTGGTGACATCGACACCAGCCATGAAGTGGGCACATGTCCATCAGGTTGCAGTTGTGGAAAATAAATTCTCTGTGGCAAAATGCTCCTTCCAAGCCTTCATTTTGGGGAAACAGCCATTTAAGTCAGGGGTTATAAACTTGAGGACCAACAGGGCTGGGCAGGTACAAGTGAATGGGTGAATTGGGCTGGGTGGTAGTAGGGAGGGGTGGAGACTATGGCTGAGGAGAGAGGGGATATCTCATCTAAACCCAGCTCTCAAATAGGCTGTTGCCTTTCAAGAGAAGCCAGGAATCTGATTTCTGTGTGTTAGCAACAAATTTCAAAATTTCATGGTGCTTGGAGGGCTGAACAAAAGTACTTGTGGGTTGAATATGAGGCCTACATACAGACTTGAGTGTGGGATCTCTGATTTATACCTTTGCAGGATGGTTATCGGTTTTAACACGGCCCCATGTGAGCAGAAAGGTGAAAAGTAATGAGGAGGAGGAGGATGACAATAGCAAACCCTCGTAGAGTACTTACTATGTGTCAGTGCTGTTCTAAGTGCTTCGTGTATATTTATTCTTTTAAAGATGTGGTATTAATGCCCAGGACCCAGGGTGGACGTAGACAAAACCTGGATGATGGCTAGTGTGAGATGCGTTGGAACAGGAAACCAGGGATGGTTGCAGGTGGAGGGAAGACCCTTCCTGGGAAATCTCTGAAGAGAGTGGGTCTGTCCAGGCCAGGTGAGGGCTGGAAGGGTCAGAATAAGGTGGTCCCAAATTTCTTGGTGGGAATATCTATGAAAATGTTCCCTGGGTTACCAAGGGCTCCAAACCATCAGAGACACTGACCTGGGTGTTGAGGAATGAGGCCCCACAAGGCATTTAGTTACTCATTCTTTTGCCTAAGGGACTCTAGAGACTGGATTCCAGACTAGTTTTGCCACTAGCCTGCCCTGAGACCTCGGGGACATCACCCCCCTCTCCAGGCCTCTGTTTCCCCTTCTGTAACTTGAGTGGCGTAGTTTTGATGGTCTCTAAAGGGCCCAGACTCGAGGATTACTGAGGCTCTCCTCTTAGTCCCAAGCCAGGCTTGGAGCTTCCTGATCTGAGAACTGAGAGAGTCCTCACCCAAGAATTCAGGCCTGCTGAGTCCTGAGCCATCTTCCCAGGCTGCCCAGGGGCCATTTCAGGCCTCAGGGCCCATTTCTCTGTGACTCTGAATTTCAGGCCCAGTCCCTTCTTGCTGGAGCTCTCCTGTTTCGTTGGAAATGTGAGGGCCAATAGCAACTCAGAATGTGGAATGGGCTGCCCTTGAAATAATGCAGAACCCAGAGGTCTACAAGGTTCCATGACTCTTGGGGGAGATGACCTGCTGTGGCCTAGCCCTACGGCCAAGCAGAGAAGGTGGCAACCTAAATATCCAGGAGTTCCCTACGGTGGTCCCAGGGTAGGAGGAAGGAAGGGGGCACTGAACCCCTAGCCCACTGAATTCACCTCCACTTTTATTCCATCTCTGGAGGACAAGGGACATCCTCCCCAGATCCAAAGCTCACCAGTGCAGCATACTCTTTCTCTGTCTCTTACCTCCCTTCCCTCCCCAGGGAGAAGACTTTGGCCTTTGTTTGATGAGTCCTCAGGCCCCCAGTGACCCATTTCCCAGGTGAACATTCACAGGAATACAGCTTGTTGGATCCATTTTGACCTAGCTCAAGAGATAGTTCAAGAGTGATTACTAAAGCCCCTCTCTGGCCCCTGAAAGCCATCCCCTTCTTGTTCTAGGTCCATATTTGCATAAGAGTCATCCCTGACTCTCCTGGAGATACCTTCAAAACAGTCCTATTTCCTCTCTTCAGAGTGATAAGACCCTTGCCTAGGATTCTGCTCTTGGGGTCTCCAGTATGTCACCCAATTCTGGCTCACAAAAGGGGCCCAGTTATCATATTGATGTTAATTACAAGGCCTTGTGCCCAGCAGGTGCTCAGCAACCCTTACTACTATTGCCTTAAGAATAATTACAGTGTCTTACATTAATGGATGTTCAATAACTAATAATATTAATCATGACAGCAAACGTTAGGCTCTTAACTATACACCAGGCATTGTTTTAAGTGCTTTGTGTACATTAACTCATTTAATCCTCTCCTCAATCCTTTAAGGAAGAATTGTCCCTATTGTACAGGTGAGAAAACTGAGGCACAGAGAGATCGGATATAAGTGATTACGTGATGAAGATGGTTACAGTCATAGAGCACAGTGGCTCTTCATGTACTCTTCATACTTACAACATCTTCCAAGTAGTACGTGCTCTGCAAATGCACACGTAGGGTGCTCAACGAATGGTAGATGTCATTACAGAGCCCAGTATACAGTAGGTGCTCAAATGAAGTCTGAAGGTCGAGGATTGGATTGTACCCTAAAGGGACAGGATCTCTGTGCTGGCCCAGATCTTACTCAGGGTAGAAACTCACTGCTCATGGTTCTTTTCCTCCAGTCACTCAGCCCAAGTCCAGAGGAAATAAGGCTCTTCGTTAGAGAGGCGCTCTGCCCTGTGTGGCCATGCAGAGGCTACAGGAAGTCCCCCATGTCTACTGTTCAAGCCATGCATCCAAGGGTCCGTGTAAACAGGAAGCAGCGTACTGGCTGCGGAACAGTGCCGCAGCCCGCTGTACTGTCCGCCTTGTGTACAGAAGCAGCCAAGTTGTCCCTGAAGCTGAGGGCAGCCGGGGAGAGTCCTCCACACATGCAGATGTATATCACTGTCTACCCAGCACCCACACTGTGTGTCAGGCATGCTGCCGAGGCCTAAAACAGTCCAGCAGCCCTCTGCTCCTTGCGAGGCTAGGTTTTAGTGTCGGTTTTACAGAGGGGAAAACTGAGGCTCAGAGAAAGAAACTGACACACCCAAGGAACTGCAGCTGGAAAATTGCAGAGCTGGGATTCCACCCCAAGGCTCTGACCCTCAACCATTGTCCTTTCCACCCAAAGTACAGTTTTTTTCTTAGTATTTATTGAACAGATTCCAAGAGAAAGAGAGGTAAATCTTGGCCTTCAAAATAGGCAGAATTTTGACAAACGAAGGAGTATTTAACCCCGGAGGTATGGGCTGCCCCCAACACCAGTGTTCTGAACAGGGCAGTGTTAACCTGAAAAATGCTCTTTCCAGGAAATAGTAAACAAAGGGAGAAATTTCCTCAAAGCCCACCTGTGGTCTCAAATGCCCAATGTACTGGTCCCTGCATCCTTTGGTAACTTTGAGTAGAGGGGCATGATATTAGAATGACTTTTGTATATTTAAAGCAATCCGATGTGACCCTTTTCAAACAGATACTTTTGAGAGTATGATTCTATGACTAGAAAATAAGTGCAGCTTTTTGTATTAGCCAGGTGTGTGCTGGAGAGACACACGCATCCCCTTCCAACCCTCCCCCCACCCTAAGCGTTCCTCATCTCTGAACCTGACCCTCTAAGCCTCAGCTCACCCCACCCCCCATTCCTGAGGCCCACTTTATCCCTTCCTGTCTTTTCTGTCTACACATGACTGGTCCTGCTTGCTCTACAAAGGAAACAGAAAACTAAGAGTCGGGGACAACGCTCCCCGCCAGCTGCATCCACACGGCCCTCTTCTAAGTCGAAATTTCAGGAAAGGCAAAGAGTCTCAGACGTGTGCTGTGCCTGAGTTGGTACCACCATTTTTGGCAAACTCTTTCGGCAGACTCCTGGGCCCCTCCCAACAGGGCAGGAATTTCTCATGAACAATTGAACAAAGCCGGGAACTCCAGGGAGAAGGCACAGGACATTCCAAAAGGATTTCTCTCAAGCTCCAAAAGACAACATGTGGGAACACTGCAGAAGGCTCATAGCCTAGCAAAGAAAAGCATGAAAGGGACGGAAAATCTGCCCAGGAGGAAGGGCAGTGCAGGCTGGAGGAAGGAACAAGGGGCCGGGGGTCAGGAGGCCTGAGCAGGAGGCCTGCCTCTGTCACTAGTGACCCTGCGGAGGCCACTCCACCTCTCTGACCTCAGATTTTTGGTCCTTAAAAACTGAAGGAACTGTGAAAATAAACAGAGATGCATAGATAATCTGCTCATAGAAATGCTTTATGAATCACAAAGACCTGGAGGCAGCCCAGATACCCAACGATAGGGTAGGGTTAGTGAATGATAGTGTGTTGATGAGACATGATACCAAATAATTATTGGAAACATTATGTGCACAGTCAAGATGACTGGGCTTCAAAGTAGCTGGCCCACAGACTGCTAACAATTACCATCTGCAATAAAGAGCTCATACCAGAATGTAAATTTATGTTCTGCTTCCAAAATGGACCAAGTATTGCAGGAAAAAATAGTGTCAGCCAGGCTAAACAGAGTGCTGACTGACACAGCTGATTTATACTCTGAGCAAGTTCCTTATCTCGTCTCAGGCGGGTAATAAACAGTTGGGGGACTGGCACTGGTCCGCAGAGCCATTTTTAAGTAGCTCTGGTCTTGATTTACACATCTAACTGTGTTTATAAAAATGTTAAGTGAGAAAAGCAAGACATGAAATCGTAGGCAAACGCTGATCACAGGAGGGGAATGTCCATGCGTGCGGTGACAAAGGAAGGGAAATGAGCATGGATGGAGCCCCAACCACCGGCCCCCACACAGAAGTCTTCTGGAGCTGAAGTCAGAGCATGTGGGCAGGAATGTGAGGGGGTGTATGGAGGCCATAAGAATTCCAGTCTGGCTGGAGGGTGTGGTGGGGGTGGGGGGCTTGGGTGACAAATTCAAATGACGGAGACCATTTATGGTTAGCCCGGGAGCCAGGCTCTGGGGCTGTGTTTGCAAAGTGTGTTATGAGGAACATCAGTCTCATGAGATGGTAAAAGGCTTTTCTGTACAGACAAGTGGGTTCCATTCTCGAATCTGTTGAGGGATGCTGAATGAAACCAAGTTGGAAGAGCAACTTTCCTGGAGGCCTGCTCAGAAATTTTCCCTGTGTTGTTGTCCCTTGAGATGGCCAAAGTGTAGAGAAGAGTACAGAGTTCCCAGACTTCTTGACCAGGGAACCCCCTTTCCAAGGAGCACCTCAGAGGGCCAGTGATCCACAAGGCACAGCATAGGAACCATGCCCTGGGCCTGGGACCCAAGGCGGAAGCTCAGCAAGAGAGCAACTGGTAGGGGGCGGGTATAGCTCAATGGTAGAGTGTGTGCTTGGCATACATGAGGTCCTGGGTTCAGTCCCCAGTACCTCCATAAACAAACAAACAAACCTAATTACCCTCTTGCCCCCAAAAAAGGCAAAAAAAAAAAAAAGCAATTTGTATAATTAGCAATGATGAGGGGTGGTGGGTAATGATGAAGAAGGGGCAGAGAGGTCAAATCCAAGGCCATTTTCAGAAGACTCACACTTCTGCCTGGGCAGAGTTGAGAACAAACCAATAGAAGGCAGAACTGGGTATGGTTGAGAATGTGAGTTCTAGAGTCAGACAGACATGGACGTGAATCCTGGCTCCACCCATGTACTGACAGTGTGATGTCGGCAAGCCACTTCATCCCCTGGGCCTTAGTTTCTTTGTCTGGAAAGGGCAGTAATAAAACACACTCACTTGTCTAGTGCCTGGGACCATAATCAAATGAGTTTCAATGTTGCTCAGACTGTGAGGGGAGTTTACCTTTACCCCCAGTACAAACGAGAAGGGGGACATTACGCCTTATGCTTGAACCAACTTGTTGTTTCATTGAATAAGTAAAATTATTCAAGTGCCGACACTGCCAGGCACTGTACTCTTTACAGGGATCCACTGGGAAACAAGACAGAAACCAGAAAGTCATATTCTCTGCCTTCATTATGCCTCTTAACATTAAATGGTCTTCCAAATTATTGTGATTATCAAAAATGTTAAGAGGGAGAAGCTTGGGGGAGGGTGACTGTGAGAAAGCAGTGTGAGGGATGTGATCTAGCCTGGGGAGGTCAGGGAGGCGTCTATGGTAACATGATGTCTGAGCTGAATCCTAAAAGAGGGTTGTAGGGTGACATGGGGTGGGTGTTGGGTGAGAACAGCACTTGAAGAGAAGGAACAGCATGTGCAAAGACCATTTTGGGGGAGGCATATGGCTGGGGAACCGGGCAGAACTACATCTCCCATCTTGCATGCACTCCTCCCTCTCCATGAACTTCCACTGCCCGCTTAGAACTGTGTCCTCCCTCCTTCCTCTTCTCCACATCATCTCCTTGTTCCCTCTCCTCTATCCCCACTCCCTTTAGCACCAATTTCCTATTCTATATTTTCACCCCAGTACATATCCTTAACCTGCCAACATCTGTTTTCCCACACAGGCATTGGAACACTGTGCATGTTTAATTATTGAATGAAATGCAGGACCGCAACTAGACCATAAAGTGCCTTTGCTCATATTATCAAAAAGTACCCCTACTGGGCAGATATAGCACCACAACAGGACCACTTGGCTGCATATCCTTGTTCAGTGAACAACCTGCCCAACTGTCCACTGTGGCCCTGGATGAATGAATGAATAAAGGAATACAAGATGAGTGAGAAGCTCCAAGGCAAAGAAAATATTTGGAATAGAAGTCAAGAGAAGCTGAGTCCTGTCAATTTTGTAGTGGCAGACAGGTGACCCACAAACTCTGGCTGCTGGTTCCAAAAGTCCCCAACTCCTATGTCTCAGAAGCCAACTTGTTTGGCCATTCTTGCCTGTCCAAACTCTTATAGTCTCTCTTTATCTAAGGAACTTTGCGCAAGACTTGAGTTGTTTCTCTCCCAAAGAGCATAACCAGCACCCTGAGCTACAAGCACGCACAGTGCGATTACAGGCGCCTCCCAGGCTCAGCTGGGAGCCTTGCCTCTGCTCCTCTTCTAAGCCATATGAGGAGATAGCCAGGCCCTAGACAAAGCAACTCGAGAACATTTACTAAAGATACCAAGGACTGCAAAATAAATCAGAGCTGGCCAAATCCCTTAGTGGGAAGGAGAGGATGCAGAATAAATAGGGGGATGACAAATCCTCGGGGTAGGTGGAGTTACTAGGGAAGACAGGCCATATTTTCTGCCCTCCACGTCAGCCCAGCTCCTTCCAGTCTCCAGTCAGTTTTACCATCTCTTCCCCCAAACTCGTTTAGGAAGCCAGACTTATAGCTCAGATTTAGTCTTGACCAAAAATCTACAAAGGGTTGCTTGTTCTCCTTTTCCTTTGCTTATGAGCAAATCATCCAAGAAGCCAAGGCTCTGGGACTCAAAGGGCCCGAGGTAGGGAACAGACACGGAGGCAGCTCACAAAATGCGATTTGTCATGGATGCTGACCCTCCACGGACAGGCAAGGCCTTGGAAAAATCCTGCCACCGAGGTTGGCCATCTGCCAACTCTGAAGTCAGTAGAGGTTTGCAGCCTGCCTCATCAGACAGGGAGTTCCCAAGTGCAAGGCTATACCCCCCCATCAGACTGGACATCCTTGGACTGAGGGCTGCATCTGGCCTTCAGATTGGGAGCAACATGTTGGGTCAGAAGCTGCTTTCCCATCAGACTGAAGCCCCTGGAGGGCAGAATTGTGTCTCCCTCTTCAGATTGGTAGCTCACTCAGAAATAGTAAAAGAAATGGCTATTACTTATTTAGTGCTTACTATATGCCAGAAACTGTACTTTAAAAAAATTAATATATTAAGTCATTTTAATCCTCATAACAACATTGTGACGGAGGTCTTAGCATTATTTTCCTTGTCTTGATAATGAATCAGAGACATGGAAAGGTTGAATAATTTGCTCAAGATTGCCCAGCAAGGTGGTGGAGGCAGGATTCTCCATCAGACTAAGAACAACATGAGGACAGGGACAGTATCTTCCCCCTTCCCTCCATCAGATGAGGGGTTCACCAAGGGCCAAGATCAGGCAGCCCTCTTCTGTCCACCCCATGTCCCTGTCTGGGGCTGAAACAGACCTTATTCAGTGCTGTGCCTGGCATCTGGATTGTGGCCAGGAAGTTGGTCAAACCACTATGGACATAGTTTCTGCCCCTTACAGCTCTGAGCTGGTCCCCTAGAAATATCCCATAGGTGGAGAAGAACCCAGTCTTTTGGAGATGGGACTTTTATCTGGGGGTCAGGGTGTCACTATTTTCTCAATCCCTCAGGTGCCAGCTAGGATGCCCCAGTGTTTACTCATCCCTTGGATGGGAGGTCCCAGAGCCCCTGAGAGCCTCCAAGCCCCTATCACAGAGAACATGCCTTCCGGAGCCAGGCCTGGTGCCACCCAATTAGCTGGGCATTTCCTTCTGTCCACAGCTCACCTCCCTCCTGGCTGCAAACCCAGCTATGAGTCTCTGGAACCTAGCAACTCTCTCAGGAAACAATGGAAACTTCAGTTTTTATTCTCCTCCATCATTACTCAAAAGGTTTTCCTCTAAGCTACCCCCACACATCACACCCCAGTTTTCTCTCCACCCATCAGCCTGGGCTGCCCTGGAAATTTTCAGGCAGAAAGGAGACCATGGCCTGGAGAGGCCTGGTGACATGGCTGCGTGTGCTGTCTGTGGGTCTGTGTCAGACAGGGACTGTTGGGGACTGGGATTTACCCCCCAAGCATCTGTGACTGGAGCTTTGGCAGTGTCTGTGTCTGGGCCTGGGTGTGTGAGTCGGTGTGTCTCTGGCACTGGGGCCATGATTTACGTGAGTCAAAGGAGGTCTGTGAGTGAATGGTGTGGAAAATGGTGTCAGGGGTAATTCAGTTTAGTATTTAGTGCCTACTGTAAGGCACTGTGGTTAGTGTGTGAGAAAATGTAAAAAAATGTGAGTGTTACGCATGTGAGAAATTATGTTGGCCAGTGCGTAAACTGTGAGCGCCTGTGGGGAATCTGAGCGTGAAAACATACTTACGCTTCATGTCTTGAGATTCAAATATGTGAATGTGTGAAAATATGAATATGAACGTGGGCAGCTGAGTGTAAGTGGTGTCCACTGTATCATCTGCAGAGGTGAAGGCTTTTAACAGGTAGAATGATCTTTTGAGCTGGTGAGGACTCTGTACATGAAAGTTGGATGAAGAGTGTGTGTGCCGAGCGTTCACGCGCAGTGGATGAGCGCGTTAGTGCGTGAAAGTTGTGAGTGTGCGGGTGATCTTGTGAGTCCAAGTTGGCATGAGCGTGCATGACCGCGTACGAAAGGGGCGTACGTAAGCGCGTGTTATTCTGGAGGGTCCTGGAGAGCAGGCCCGCGTGGAGTCACGTCTGCCAAGTGGGAAAGGATGTGAGCGCGCATTTAGGGGTGGGGGTCGGAGGGGGCGTGCCGGAGAGGTGTGCACGCTGAAGGAAGGCGGCCCCTCGCGCAGGGTCCCGGCCCCCGTCCCATCCCACACTCCAGGCCGGTTTTGACGGGGAGCTAGGTTGGCCGGCTCGCGCAGAGGGGGCTGAGGGCCCAGACAAGGGCCCAGACAAAGGCCCAGTTGGCAGCGCGGCCCGCAGGGGCGAGCGGAGCCCGCGGTCCGGAGGCGGTCCGGGGGCGGGGCCTGACGCCAGGGGCGGGGCGGACCGGGGCGGGGCCTGGCTCCCGCGGGGGCGGGGCGGGCGGCGGGATGGGTGGGGGCGGCGGGAGCGGGCCGCGCCGTCCCGAAGACTCGGCAGGCTGGCCAGCGGGCGGCTGCGGGCTGGCTCCAAGCGAGAGAGTGAGCGGAGCGGGCCGGGCCATGGGGCGGCGGGCGGCGGGCGCGCTGCTGCTGGCGCTGCTGCTACACGGGCGGCTGCTCGCGGTGAGTGTGCGGGGCGGAGAGGCGGGAGGCGCCCCGGGCCCTGCTCGCCGCACCCTCCAACTTGGCGGGGGCGCCGAGGCTGCGCGGCTAGGATTCTGGCCCGGGACGGCGGCGCCCGCCAGGGACCCCGGGCACGCACAGGCCAGCGCCACCTTCCGCCGTGGGGCTGTCCAGAGGGGCGCCCAGGGAACCCTGCGTGGGGCCAGGGGCGGGGCCTGCCCTCGTGGGAGCCCGTGGGTCCCCCAGCCACGTTGCTGAGTCTCCGAGTCGCGCTCTGCATGGCCCAGCCTGCTGTTCCTGGGGGCCAGGCGGAGAAACTTCAAGCAGGGTGGGAACTTGGCAGGGCGAGGACACCCCTTTCTGTGCCAACTTGGAAAAGGGGCACTCAGTGGTGATGGAGACCTTATCAGTCCTCACTGGAACTTTACCACTACATCTGTCCTTTCGGAGCTGGTCACCAGGCAGGCACAAGTAAAGAACCGTTCAGGACACAACTGAGGCTTCTGTGGATCGCCCAAGGGCCCTGGAGTCCCACAGCCCAGGAATTGAATCAATCCTTGCTCTTCACTGAGCAGTTGTGTGACCTCCCACAAGCTAGTTAACCTCTCTGAGACCAGCCCACACGCCCCGGGGAACTCAAAATGCGTGGCCTCAAAGTGCAGGACTGGGTGGAGTACCGACGAAAGTGTCTGGTGCTGGGCCCGCTCGTGGTGGACACTCAGTAGTTCTGTTTCCCCAGCTTTCTTCTCAGATCTTCAACTTGCAGGGGTGGCCTGCCCCTACAGCCCAGTTCCCTGCTCTCTGGGTGGATGGGCCCTTGCAGAGGAAAAGAGAACACATGGCAGGGAGAGGCTCTGAGGACCCAGTGAACTCGAGAAGGGCAGGGCGGGGTCACTGGGCTGGGAGCTGGTGGCAGATGTGGACGCGGGCACATGTGGGGAGCTGGGCTTGTGTGGTGAACCACAGAGCCACCCCACCCTCTTTCAGGTGGTCCTGGGCCATCCTTGTCCCCTGTTCTCAGAGCCAAGAGAGGGACTTTTCTAAGCCGGCTAGTGTTTACCCAGTGACTGACTCCCAGTCCTCGCTTTGCTGGCTCCCTTCACCTCTGCCCTCCTGAGTCACTCGCCCCAGACCTGACCCTTCACCTCTTTTGCCCCACCCACCCAGCACCTCTCCTCCCCCACTGCCCATCTGGGCAGTTTCCTTAATCCTGTCTCAGTCTCTCACCCCAACACATCCAGCAGGACTCATCCAGTTGCTCCCGTCTTGATCTGAACTTGGAGCTCCCAGCACTGATCTTTACTTTTCCAAAAAGTAGGCACCAACCTAGTACATGGAATGTCTTCCTCTTCAGAGATCCCTCAGCTCTGCCCCCGATCAGGGGTTCTCCTGGAAGGAGTAGGGAGAGGCGGAGGAACCGTTTGCTGTGTGTGGGAGGAATTTCCACAGAAATTCCCAGATTGCAGCCAGTCCTCTCATTCACTTGTTCATTCACCTCATCTCTGAGCAGCATTCCATGACAGTGAGTGGGAGTTCAGGGTTCATTCATTCAGTAGATACTTGCTAAGCACCTACTGTGCACCAGTGCACCCAGCGTGGCACTAGGGGCTGGGGTTTATGAGTGAGCAAGAACAGGCCCTGTCTGTGCTTTCCCAGAACTGAGATGGGTGAACAGGCAGCTCTGATCCTGTGGGATTACAGTCTCCTCGGCAACCACACTGAGGTCTTCATGGTCCCACCCTAGGCTGAAGGTGAAAGTGCTGAAAAGAGCTTGGCCACCGAAGTCTCATGAATCCACTTTTGAATCCCAGCCCTGCCACTTCCTAGCTGTGTGATCTGGGGCAAGTGTCTCTCTGAGCCTCAGTTTCCACATCTGTAAAATGGTGAGAAGTTCGTAGGTTTTAAACGACAGCAGGTTCCTAGCCCAGTGCCCTAGGCAACCTTGGCTCCTCCTTGCCTGCCACCCTTTATCTTTTCTGCCTTTCAGTTCGTGTCCACAAGCCCTTAGTTAGTGGGTGAAGGTCGGACATGAGGGGAGGTTAAGATGGTCCTTAGGGAGCTCCAGATCTCACTGGGGGCAGGAGACAGAGGAAACAGTGGTCTGTGATTAAGTGTGGGAGTAATTTCAGTTCAGAGGAGGTGGGGAGGCTTGCTTGGGAAGGGGACCAGGCCTGGGTGACTCAGGGCCTGCCTTGGCCTGCTGACCCCTTTTCTTCCTGCTGGGGCCTTAGCCCTTCCTTTCTTGAGGCCAGACCTGCCGAGACACAGGATTCTTGAGGGTGATTATGGTGTTTTCCAGAGCTGAGGAGGGAAATCACTCAGATACCTGTTTCCTGCCTCAGCTGGGTTTCCTTGCTGGGGAGGCTGTGGGCAGGCGGGAAATGGAGGAGCCTCCCCTACCCTCAGGGGCTGTGTTACCTCAGCCCTCCCCTTGACAAAACTGGCTGCCCTGTCCACACCACCCTGCTCCATACCTGCCACTGGGAGGGGTTTTGAGTGTGCTCTGGGCTTTCCAGAGGGAGGCTGCAGGTCTGTCCACAGAAGGAGGCAGAGGCTTGCAGGGGCAGAGATGGACCCTCCATCCCACAATGCCCCAGCTGAGCTTCTTGTATCTGGGGAGTCCTGGCCCCCGAATGGCTTGGCCCGGGCCTGTTCTCAGGCTGAGCACAGGCAAGTTGGGATCTGTGGGCCTGAGGCCCAGCCTGGGAGATGAGTGGAGGGAAGGTGGCAGAAGGTGACTGGGTATAGGGCTTGGAGTGGTGGGGAAGGAGGTCTTGGGGTGCCAGGCCAGATGCTGACAAGATGATATGGAGACTTCACATTTATCCAGTGCGCACTGTCTGCCAGGCATGAAATTTCTCAACGAATCCTCACACGTGGTTTCCTCGCTCAGAACCTCCCTGCACCCTGCCCTGTTGCTCACAGTCAGACCGCAGCCCCTGACTTAATTTAGCCCACAAGGCCCTACAGATCGGCCTCCCCGGCTCCTTCTCAACTCGACCCTCTCCTCCTGCCCACTTTCCCCTTGTTTGCTCACTCCAGCCACACCAGTCTTTGTTGCCAGACCATGCCAGACACACCCCCACCTTAGGGCCTTTGCATCTGCGGTTCCTTCTCCCTAGAACACTTGTTCCCCAAATATCTGCATGACCCCCCTGTCTTACTTCCCTCAGGTCTCTGACTCCTCTGCCCACCATTTGCTGTCCCCTTAAACTGCTTTGCTTTTTCTTGTCACTATCTGATGTGTATTTATTGACTTGTTTATCTCTGTCCTCTCCCCCAACTTCAGCTCCGTGGGTACAGGACTTATGTGCATTTGCTCATGGGTGCTGTATCCTTAGCACCTGGCAGGTAGTAAGCGCTCAGTAAATATATCTGTTGAATGTATTAAGCTGTAGCTACTAGTAGGGTGCCCATTCTTTAAGCAGAGGAAATTGAGGCACAGAGAGGTTGTGTCACTTGCCCAGTGACTCCTGTACACTTGTACTCAGTGGCATCACAAGCCAGGCTTTGGAAGCAGACAAAGCTCCTCGCCGCTCTAC
Organism: Camelus ferus; assembly: GCF_009834535.1. Lineage (NCBI taxonomy): Eukaryota > Metazoa > Chordata > Mammalia > Artiodactyla > Camelidae > Camelus > Camelus ferus. Next base: position 15,034,449 of record NC_045708.1, on the reverse strand, counting down.
CTGCATCCCACTTGCTTGTAGCAGGCAGGCAGTAGGTGTGAATAAAACTCATAACTGATGCTGATAAAAAGACTCAGGTCCTAGATGGTGCAGGGGCTACCACAGACAAGGAACAATGGAGCCTGGCTTTGGGGACAGAGGCACTCAGGATAGGTGTGCCTGAGTGTCCACAAGGCCAGCTGGGGACACCTGTCCTGGCGGGAGCCTAGAAAGACTAAACCCTTGGGCAGGCATTTGTGGCACTACCTGTTCGTTTGTAGGTTTGTTAATTTCCTCATCAGATATTCCACGAGGCCCTACAGACAGTTGAATTAATCCAGGGGCTTTAAGACCCAGCCAGCCCTACCCTGTGTGGGAAGTGAAGGGGAGAATGGTTGGCTGCTCTGTATGAAGCCTTCACTGGGTTCCCCTGGCTGTTCACTAGGGGCTGAAGGTTTAGGATGAATCTTAAGAGGCTTCAGGGCTGCCTGGCTTTGGGGCCAGTCTCAGGAGGGAGGGTGAGAGGGGCTGTCCAAGATGTGGAAAGATCTGGAGTGATGATTCAGAAGCCACTTGGAGGCCAGACTTATGAGTTCTGGACCCTCAGACCACTTCGGGCATGCGGAAAGGACTCCCTGCCCTGGCCTGTTGCCCCCTACCCAGTCCACTCCCAGCTGTGAGGGATCAACTGGAGGAGGAGTGGGCAAACGTGACCCCGTCCCCCAGCAGCTTCCCAAAGCTCTGCTGAGCCGACTGTCCCTCCTCTCAGGGCCCACCACCCTGGCCTTCCCCCCATCTCACTTCTGCCAGGAAGGGGGCGGTTAGGCTGAGGGTCCTGGCCCTGCTGGAATGTTGCCCCAACCCAGACCTTGGCCTCTTTGGCCCTGCTGCCCTCTCCTGCTCCCAGGGCCTGACTGGGGCCTGCTGGCTGCCCCAGCGCCCAGAGCTGGCTGACTGAAACCCAGAAGAATGTGTGGAACTCGCTTCGTGGGGAGCCGCCAGCCTCACTGCCCAGCCTGGTGGCGTCGGGTCCATGTCAATAGCGGCCTTGAGAAGGGAGTGGCTCCTGGTTGCTGGGGGTGGCTGGGCCAGGGGCACCGTCATGAAAGTCCCAGGAACAAGGCGGTTCTTTGAGGCCTGGGAATGTGGGGTCTTAAAGTCTTAGCCGCCCCCAGAACCTGCCCTCCCTTCCTTTCCCTGTTGCCTATGTGGGCCGGGGCTTCAGGGACCTCAGAGCATCCCTAGGGGAGGCATCTGTAGCATCCATGAGATGTCCTTAGGACCAGCTCCTGGCTACCTACCAGAGCCCTTTCCCTGAGGCACAGAGGAGGGCGCCCTGCTCCTCTGTTGCCCTGGATTTTAGGGGGTTGTCTGGCACACAAAAGCTTGTGGTCTGTATTGAATGAATGAATGAACAAATGATGTATGTGATTAAATATTCTGTAAACTGAAGTCCCCGAAGTGTTATGCTCAAAATTCATTAAGCAAATATTTATTGAGCATCTTCTAAGTACCTGACCTGGTTCTAGGTGCCAAGGTTGCGGCAGAGAACAAAAAAGTCAGATTCTCTCCCCTCAGGTTACTTGCCTGATAGCTGGTGCAGGCAGATAGCTGGTGAAGACAGACAGTAAATTGATTATGTCAGGTGGTGGTGGTGTTTGGAAGAGAAAATAAAATGGGGAAGTGGGTAGAGAGTGATCTGAAGGAGGTGAGGGTATGAGCCCTGCCGATATCTAGGGAAAGGGCACTCCAGGCAGGGGGAACTGTTAACAAAAAGGCACAGAGGTGCTTGGTGTGTCTGCCCACATGGCTGAAGCAGCATGAGTGAGGGGTGGTAGATGCGGCCAGGGGCTTGGCAAGGGAAGATGGGGCAGAGCCTTGGCCATGGGAGGGACTTTGGATTTTGCTTCTGAGTAGGTGAGAGGTCACTCTAGTTGCTGTGTGGGGAAGACAACGTGAGGCAGCGAGAGCCAAAGCAAGGAGTCCATGACTCAGCCCCAAGAAGATGGGAGCTTGTACCGGGGCGATGGAGGTGGGAAGAAGTGGCTGAGTCCCGAGTGTATTTTGAAGGTCGGGCCGACAGGATTGGCTGATGGACTGGGGGTGGGGACGGGGACAGGAAGAGAGGTGTCAGGGATGTCTCCATAACTTTGCCTTGGGCATCAGCAAGATGGAGCTTTCACTAACGGGAGAACTCCAGCAGGAGCAGGCTTGGGAGGAAGACAGAGAACGGCAGGTGATGGAGGAGACGGCATAGGGGTGGGGATGGTGTTGGACTCACTCACAGCTAGGGCAGCCCATCATCCCCACCCCAAATTGAAGCCTCTGCATTGGCCTGTAAGGGCAGGTGAAGGGGGTCTTGCTGAGTGTACATTTGTGGAGCGGCAGACACTGATCCCTTGGAACCCCACAGCCTAAGCTCATAGCTTGTATAATTACGTGTTTAGTTGGAATTCGCTGTCTTCTCCCATCTAGAATGGAAGCTCCGTGAGGGCAGGCACTCAGTTTTATTCATTGCAGTTTGCCCAGTCTAGGCTGCTAGGTGATAGTAGGTGAACATTTATCAGGTGAATAAATTAATAGCCTCGAGGGAGCCAGCAGGCCAAGAAGGCCCAGGCTTCTTGCTGAGGATTGAGAAGGGGCTGCTTCTGGCCCCCCCCCCCGGAAACAGGGGAGCTGTTCTTCCCAGCCACTGCTCTCTGCTGAGGCCTGGAGCATGTGGGACAATCCAAGGTGCCCACCCTGCCATCTTCCACTTCTCTGTGCCGTCCCAGGACTCGGAGCCCCTTTCTCTGGGCTCTGTGATCAAGGGAAAGGTGTGGGCTCAGAGGGCCCTGCCTTCAAGTCTTGGCCCCGCCCTGATTGGCTGTGTGACCTTGGGCAAATTGCTTCATCTCTCTGAGCCTCGGGTCAGAGATGAGAACCATGATGCCTGTTTCACAGGTGTGTATGAGACTAGGTGGATGCACCTCACACGGTGTCTGGAATATGAAAGGTGTTTGACAATTGGTGGCAGCTCTAGTAGTCTCATTCCTGCTGAGGGTAAGGCCAGAGTGGTATTTGACTTGAGGTTCCCAGTGCCCAGCACGATACACCTCCTGATCACAACTGCTGCCATCTATGACCCAGGCCCTGCTCTGGGCTGGTGGAATGAATGACGGAGCTAAGGGATCATTCCTGCTCCCTCTGCCTCTCTTTTTCAGCCTCTGAGCCCCGAATGTAACTGCATCTGATCTGTCACTAGCCCCGCTTCCCCCACTGAGGCCACAGCTGCAGGACAGAGTCCACCCTTCCACCCTGATTGCTCCTTCCTGGAGGGGGAGAAGGAGGGGGGCACACCCCAGGGTGTGGCCTGGGAAAGGCTGGAGCCTGTGGACGCATTGTCCCCTTCCCAGATGTGCGCATTTGGTGGGCTCTGAGCAACAAGAGTTGTGGCCAAGTGGCTCCCATGGGTGCAGAAAAGATGTTCATGCATCTTAAGGGGAATGGTGGAGGGGGGCTCCCTGGGACTCCATCCCAGCCCCATCCTCCCTCAGGCCCACTAGAGGAGGCAGGTCCTGGCTCAGAGGGCTGTGGGGAAACCTGCAGCAGGTCCGTGGCCAGGGTAGATGGGGCTGTACAGCTCTGGGTCTGGCCCCCATGGGCTCTCAGAGAAAGAGCAGGACTAAAGGAAAGAGACCCACTCGTACATGGTAACCTCTCCCCTGACCCTGTGCCTTGGGCTTGGGCTGCTGGGCAGAGACATGCCCCTTCCCAACTAGGGTGGGTCACACCCAGGTGTTTCACTTTTTAATATTTGGCATCTTTTCCCCAATCCCAGGCTGTGGGGATAGGGAGGTAGCCTGGGGCTGGACAGGGGAGGACTGTAGAGACGGCCTTAGGTGACCCCACAGATGCTTCTCCTGGGGTGGGGCTGGGAATTCCCAGCTGCTTCTGGCCCCTTCCCAGCCAAACCCCACCTCTCTCTTCCCTGCCTCCCTGTACTGATCCCCAAAGAGCCAGCTATGACACCCCCTGTCTGCCCCCGGTCCTGGCCTCCCCTCCTCACCCCAGCTGACTCATCCCTCCTTGTTTGGTGTTTCCAGTTTTCAAATAGTTGGGAACTGGGATCATGCCTCTTCTTGGATCCCTAGCTGGGCTGGATGCTCTGAAATTCTGGCCTCATAAATCCTGGCCTCCGTGGCCTCTGTCCCTTAACGGCTCTTCTCCCTCTCTTGCCGTTTGCCTGCCGTTTGCCTCCCTGTGACCCTTCAGCCAGAAGAACCGAGACCTCAGAGTTTCCTGAGGACAGACCAATCTCTTCTGTACCCTGGGACCTCCAGGGTCTCCTCCCCAATGACCTCAGTCACCCAGATCATCAGCCAGCGCTCAGTGAGCGCTCACACCTTCTAATTAAAGCTGCCACCCTCTCTTAGCCAAGCCCCACACAGGGCTGTCTCCGGGCATTATCACATGTAATCCTCACAGCAGTCTTTTGACGTTGGCATTATTATCTCCATTTTGCAGAAGGGGAAATGAGGCACAGAGACGGGGTATGGCTGGCCCAAGTCATCCGTTCAGTACGTGGCACAACTGGGAGTAGAGCCCAGGTTGTCTGACTCCAGACTTGTCATCCCTTCCTGAATGGGTCCAGCCTGCTGGAGGGAGAGAGAGGTCAATCTGGGAGGGCTGGCCTGGTCAGGACAGGCTGCCTGGAGGAGGTGGGCTGGGCCAGCCTTGGGAGAGGGTACGGCGAGCTGCATATCTGCCACGTGGGCTTATCCAGCTTCTACTTCTCAGACTTGGGTGCCTTTTGCCCCTTGGCCTCTAGCTCAGTTTGTGATAACATGCCCCAGGGAAATGGATTTGGCTTTCCCTGGGACTGAGACCCTTGGGAACCTGGACCCTTCTCAGTCAAGTCCCAAGCTCCCTTCAGGGCCTGTAGGTTTTGCCCTGTTTAGAGTTCAGTGGATTTTTGCTGAGTGAGGCCTGCTCTGAGCCAGCCCTGGGCCCATCTCAATAGTGGCCCAGCTGGGAGCAGAATCTATATGTAAGTCCCAAACTGTGTCATTTGAACATCTTCGTATGGTGGAAGAATCAAGAATCCATGCATCCATTCATTTATTCACTCATTCATTGCCTGAGGACCTACTGTGTACCAATGTACTAATGTTTTGTCTGCATTATCAGCTTCCCTGTGTAGTTGGGATTATGCCCCCATTTCCCAGGTGCAAAACAGCTCAGAGAAGACAGTGACTTGCCCAAGATCACATAGCCAAATGCAGAGGAAAGTGGGAGCTGAATCCAGCTCTGTCGGTCCACCTGGAAGAAATTAGCACCATGGTCGCTACTTTCCAGAAGCTCTGGGTCTTTTGGGAGAGGTAGAACTCACGAACCATAATTACGCAGCACAACTCACAGTCTAAACAATAGTGGATTGTCAGGGAAGGAAAAGATCAGTTTGGCATGAATTATCTGGAAAGACTTTCTGGAGGAAGTCGGGCTTAAAGAGCAAGGAGGATGTGGCTGGTGAAAGGAGAAAGGCATCCGGGGCAGGGGTCCAGAAGTTGTCCCCATCGCCCCTAGGTTTACATTGTTAAGTGTGTGAGCAGGAAGGCCCTGGCCTGCTGCTTGAGTCATTAACACTGGGAAAGAATGGAAGGAAGTCACCAAGATAGCTGAGGTGACATGCATTCCAGTCCCCTACCCTATAATTGGTCAGACTAGGAGGCAAAGGTCAATTCCTGGGCCTCCTCTTGGTTGCCAGCCACTGACCCTCTTCCCTGGACTTCACTTTTCCTACCCGTAAAATGGGCTCCTTTCTCACTCTTTGCCCACTTGCCAAGTCAGAGGAAAGGGACACTGAGTTACTGGAGTAAACTGCCAGCTTGCCCTCAAGGGTTGGTGGAGCCACCATGCAGAGCCCACCGTCTTACCAATCTCATGTCTTCCTTCAGTGATGCCACCAGCCCACAAGTGCCAGGCCCCAGGCTAGGGAAATAGATGAAGGAGAAGCCTCCCCTGCTCCCTTAAGACCTCCCTGAAGCCTCACCTGTCCTCCTATGTGGACCTGGGGTCACTCCTGCAGTGGTCCACCCGTGGAGGATCGCCTCAGCTAACATCCAGGGGCCCTGGAATGTTTGTTTAGCAAGTGAGTGCTAGACTAGAAGTCATTCTCCTCCTGGCCCTACCAGAGTGATCCTGGGCAAGTCATTTAACTTCTCGGATCATAATTTTCCCCAGAGGCGAAATGAGACCGTTCATTCAGTCATTCAGCCAACATTTATGGAGCGCCAGCTATATACCCAGCCTTGTATTAGGTATAAACCCCAAGTATGGGTTGAAAGAGCTTCTAGTCTGATGGGGCGACAAGCTGGGTGGTGGACTCCTCAGTAAAAGGGGAGGTCATTTGACAGAAGGAGGCTGCATTCAAGAAAGGGTATCTAAGAGCTTGAGAGCACCTTCCTAGGGCCACGGGACCTCTGGGAGATATCTGGGGTCTTTGTGACTCTGTCTCAGCCCCGTTAGGGAGAGCGCTCCCCTGGGCTAGGGCAGATTGGAGAGCAGGCCGTTTTGCTGTGAGTCTCAGATGAGCTCATGGATGTGAAAAATAGCGAGGCTTACTTATCCCAGGTCTGGTTATTTTACTTGAAGAGAAATGGAAGCTGCCAGCAGCTCAGGTTTGGGGCTCTGCAGCGTTGAGTGACTTAAACAAGAGAAGTAGGGCTGAAGCCCCTGCGCCCCAGTTTCCTTCCTTTTCTCTCTCCCTGCTCTCATGGGGAGCTCCAGGGAGGCAGAGATCAGCTCAAGCCTGGATTTGATTTGAAGCAATGGGAGGAAAGGGTTAAGTCCTCCTGGTTTCCCACCTCCTGGGTGGGAGGAGGTAGGGAGGGGACAGGGACAGGGATGGCTGGGGCAGGAATGTGTGATAAGATCAAAGCTTCCAGCCTGCCTGGGCCTCACCTAGGTTTCACCTGAGC